>NW_027411644.1:7753529-8353529 GCF_047663935.1 Musca autumnalis | reverse complement strand
TAGTGAGACAATTGTGGTTGTTTCTACAACCTTACCTACTATTTTAGGATCCAAAGACTTGACCAAGGCCACTTTTTATTTATGTTACATCTACAAAACTACTAAACCGATTTTCCTCGCAGAAAATAAAATACATATTTCCATGAATTTCGAAGTGGGCAGGGTATTTCCAGATATTTAAGAAACCTTATATCTTTATGAATAAAAATCAAATGCCGTCATAACCCAACTTAGCTTTTTATAGAATAAAAATTTTATCACGCCCACTTTTTTCAACTGAACCGATTTTCCTGAAATTGTCGGGGAATGTACAGATTTTATTGAATTCCAGAGGGGGCGGGATAACTCCCCTATGCAATATTTAGAAAAACGCTATTTTTGCAAAACTTACGCATGTATCGGTCAAAAACTTATGGATTAATTTACAATCTAGGTACATCTTTGGGGCCAAAAGATCCGACCAAGCCTGTTTTTTTAATATGTTATATCACCAATACTATTGAAAAATTTCCATTAAGTATGCAGCAAAAGCTCATTGATTGCCGTTGTTATGTTTATTTTATGTATTTCCCCACGCCTTTCTTTTAAACGCTATATAAGTCTATAAGTCAAACTTATGATTATATAGGTTTCAGCATAAATTTTGGGAGGCAATGGGGTTGTGTGTACCCTAGGTACATATTTGTAGCCAAAATAGCGGGCCACACTCACTTTTTAAATACTTTATATCGTAAATAGTGATGATCACTCCCACTCTTTTCAGTAACTTTTTTTTCAAAACTACTGAACCAAGTTTCATGCAATTTTCACAAAATTCTCAGCAATGTTCCGTTGTCCAAAATGCTATAAATTTGTAGACAATTTCGTTTGTTTTATAATCTCTATATTTGCTATACTTATGAGTGCATCGGCTTGCAAATTAATTTTCTACAGAGCGGCTGTTGCGCTCCCGGTCAAGAAAAACGATATCCTTAAATGGTGAGGTTCAACGGCCCATCAGCCATGAAAAACTAACTTTTAACTTAACTTTTATAATTAGATCGCTTTAGGATAAAGACAGGGGACATGGACGATAATAAATCCTAAACAGCATCAATGGGCGAACAAATCCGACAAATTCTGTGAGAGAAAAGAAAGGTTACAGTCAAAATATGTTGATAACTTTAAAATCCTCCTCGGTTTGGCAATTTACCAAAGAAGTAAGGTAGAAAATACCTATTTTTGAATTGTCAAGCATAAAGTCCCTAAAAATTGTCATTAAAGCTCATTACGACGGGCCAGCAACGCGGTCCGGGGTCTGCTAGTAACATATAAATTTCGACCCTGTCGATCTTAACGTTTTTGTACTTGTTTCGTTTTATGTTTTCTTCGTGGCCTAGAGAAAGTTCGAACAAACGTTATGCGTGTTGAAAATACGAACATGTACATTAGGGCTATAACTTTTTGGTATGTTTTGCAAATATGAAAAATAACACCATATAGCCGTGTAGAACACAATTTTTAAGAAATTTCTTGCCACTTTTTCCCCTCTCGATAAAAAGTTCACGCACCGATTGCATACAGGCTTTCAATTGCAATTTTTATACCCTATACCACAATGTGGAAAAGGGTATTATAAGTTTGTTTTGGTAAAAATTCATGTAACACCGCGAAATATTCGTCGGAGACCCCCAATGTGGTATACCATTTTTCATATCTCGACGAGATAAAGCGATTTTGAGATGTGTGTCCGTCCGTCAGTCCGTCCGTCCGTCCGTCCGTCTGTCCATTATGAATTGTAAACACGCTCCAGGCCGCAATTATGGACCGATCGTCACGAAATATTGTATGGAGGTCGGGTTCAGATCAGAATAGATCCCTGTTCTTATTGGTGATGATCGTGAAATATTTAGCGGGTGAAATGGACCAAAAACATAATATTTATCCAATTTTGTAGCGGCTCTGTAGGTCTCAATAATAGTCCGATAAACACGTAATTTTAAATAAGGTAAGAGTATATCACAAAGGAGAAGCTTGCAATTTGAGATGGCGATCGGATAATATTTAGAGGGTTAAATGGACCAAAACTTTTGTGTGAAAATTGTGAAAAATTTTAATATACAGCATATATCTTAATTCCGGGAAGTGACATTCCGGACAAGTGAGATATACTTGAAAGTGGAACGCTTGACCTTTCAATTGATGCCAATTATGTTGGTGTGCCTGATCAGATAACAGAGTTACAGCCTAATATATCCCGTTATTCAAAATATTAAATATTCACCATAAAATATAATTTTTGCATATATGTACATACATATGTATATAACGATTAGACGTAATTTAGTTTCAAATAAGGCCGATAGCCCTAGTTGCTAGTGCTTTTTTATTATAATTTTTATTATAATTTTTAATTGTAATAAATATTTTTAAAATAAAAAATAAAATAAAAAAAATATCCCGTTATTTGTTTGTAGTGTAATAATAAACTCGCTAGAAGTCCCAATTATACATCAATAGTCAGGAAATTTTGCACCGGGTAAGAGTATAGGTCGAAAAAGATGCCTACAATTTTGAATGATGATCTGATATTCTTTAGCGGGTGAAATGGACCATTACTTTTGTATGAAAAATATAAAAATTTTATTTTTGGTCGATATTTTAATTCCTTGAGGACATATATATTTCGCAAAGTAGCCTACATATGGTAAAAAACTACGACCTTTCCTTTGATGTAAATTGCAATAAAGTGTTTGCTAGATAACGGGCCTACTGCCTAATATATATTGGGTTCTGTGTAGAGAACCACATTTTTATACCATGCTACATATTGTCTCTCCAATAGTTTATGTAACATCACGAAATATTCGTATGCCAAAATTCATATCTCGACGAGATAAAGCGATTTAGCGGTGTGTGTCCGTCCATTAAAAATTGTAAACAAGCTTAAGGCAATTTGAACTTCAATAACAAATTTTTTAAGGAGATTGTGTTCGGGCCAGAATAGAAATGATTAGTTTTTGGTGATGATCGTGAAATGTTCAGAGGATGAAATGCACCAAAAACAAAATTTTAACCAATTTTGTAGCGGCTCTGTAGGTCAAAATAATAACCCGCAAAATTTTAAACAAAGTTTGAGTTTATGATGAAGAAGAAGCGTACAAACCAACGTGAAGATCAGCTAATACTTAGCGGGTTAAATTGACTGAAACTTTTGTGTGAAATTGGTAAAAATTTCAATAACGTAGCGGTTAAACAACGGAAGTAGTAGTACTACATAAGTGGGTTTCATTACATTTTAGTTTGTGTGAACAAAATTTTCCTTTCCTGCTACAAAAATGTCTTTGCCATGCTAGATAACTTTTTGGTTTTGGTCATAAGTATTATACATTACATCTCTGATATTTGATAATTAAATTTTCACAATCATTGAAAAGAAGTTCCGTGGAGAGCGATTGTCCAGGGATAGTGGCATAGGGTATCCCATGGTCGGCTCCGTCCGACTATAGACTTTTCTTACTTGTTTTCCTTTACTTTTGTCATTACAACAGAAAACCTTTTTTTTTATTGAAATTGAAAATAATTCTCAATATTGGATCATTGTACATAATTCTAATATAAAAGTTTCCCTAAATCGCAATATTTAATAATAGTTATTGATAAAATGTATCTTCATAAAACTAAAATTATGTTTTTAATAAAAAATCTTAATAGGCATTTCGGTGCGGGAACTTTTTTTACACCGAATCGACCTAAAAAACAAATTTTCGTTATCACGACAATATTCACACAGGGAACTGGTGTGATTTTTTTTATTTTGTTATAACCCTAATGTACATATGTATGTTCCTATATGGAAATGTTTATGTTTGCTGCATACCGAATATGATAAAACTTAAATTGAAAAGCTATAAATTACAATGTATGTATCGTTAAACACAAGTGTGGTAATGTAATAGTTTCTGTAAATGTATGTGTTTTGCTAAAACATAGATTGTTACATGAGTGTTCTTGCTTCAGTTTTCATTTTCCTACCAAAACGCAATTTGGGAGAAATTAATATGAGCAGGTTTCGATAATTTATCTACAAAACATTGTTGCAAATGCTTGCTTACAATGAGAACATCGTCGTAATATTAGTAAGTTTTACGGCAAAAATATGAACAAGAAAATTTTAATTTTCAGCAAGTTAAAAAATTAAATTTTCCCCACCAATTTACAATGGCAATGAAACCAATATAAAGGCAGCTCTGAAAATTCGACACACATATGCATTGATGTTATTTATGTAAGAAGAAACTACATCTTCTAAGAATTTGCAATGTGGACTGAAACCATAGATTGCCTTGGCCAAGAACAGTTGAATATGTTTGAGTATAAATGGGTTTGGCTTAAGATTTGAAAATGCAAATTTCAAGAAAAGTTTATTGGATATACTGCGTTGCTATAGACATGTGTTTGTGTGCGTACATGCATTCTTTTTCTAAACACAATTATTGTATTGCATTGTTGAACTTAGTGTCCATCTGTTGTGTGGTTTCTTTAATTTCCTTCTAATACGGTCTTGAAAGTTCTCTGCCAAAACGGATTAAATTTAAAAATTAAATGAAAATAAAAGTTTTTGGTATATTTTATTGTAATGCCTACTACTGACTGGTAGTCGTAATAAGACTTCTGGAAATTAGAGAACTTTAAAATTTACTATGTAACAGTTGGGAAATTATAATTCTTTGATTGTTTCTTATAATGCTTGTATAATTCTTTATTTTTTGTTTTTTTTTTTCGTTTTTTAATAAACACTCTGTTGATTTTTGCTATTTAAAACCAAATTCAAGTCTATTACAAAGTTAACAGCTTTAGCTATATAAATTGTGTAGAGAAGATTAGGTAAACATATACAATGTACATCAGGGTTAAAACTTTTCTGCATTTTTGCAAATGTCCACGTTATATGTTTTCCATTATAATAGTATATATCGTTATAAAATAAGCTACTTATAATTTAAATTGAATAAATTCGTCAAATAGCGGAATTATAAGCGTTTATTTTAACATAAATAAATAGACAGCGGAATTTTATGCAACCCCTATTTTTGGTCCGATTCATGTCAAATTTTGGGATTGGGCAAATTTTTGGCTTCTGATTAAATTGCAATCGATGCATATGACATATGCAACAAATATTTCAATAATAGGTACAAAAATGTTTGTATGTAAAATTTTTCTGTTTAAAATTCATTTCAGGCAAGTCAATAAAATAGAGAAATGTATAACCACAGCCTCAACCTTCAAAATACCGAAAATCGGGAGGTATCGTTCTATGGGGCTATATGAAGGCCTGAACCTAACCCGACAAATTTGAGGTGGAAAGTTGTTTACCCCCAAGGAAGACTTAATACCAAATTTCAGCCATTTTTGCGGGATATTAAGGCCACAACCTTCAAAATACCGGAAATCGGGAGGTACCGTACTATGGGGGCTATATGAAGGCCTATACCAACAAATTGTAGGTGGAAAGTTTTATACCCCCAAGGAAGACTTAATGCCAAATTTCACCCATTTCGGAGGGATATTGAGGCCACAATCTTCTCAATACCAGAAATCCGGAGGTGCCATTCTATGGAGGCTATATGAATACGTGAACCTATACCGACAAATTTCTGGTGGAAAGTTTCATACCCCCAACGAAGACTAAGTACCAAATTGAGATATTGAGGCTACAACTTTCAAAACACCGAAAATCGGGAGGTACCGTTCTATGGGGGCTATATGAAGACGTGGACCCATGCGGACAAATTTCAGGTGTAAAGCTTCATACCCCTATCGAAGACTTAATACCACATTTCACCCATTTTGGTGGGATTTTTAGACCACAAATCCCTGTATATATTTTTGCATATGGGTTTTTATATGCTCATTTTATGCAAATATGTCAAAATATGCACGATATGCAAAATATGCAAAAATTTATGCGCCTAATTCGTTTTATTTTGTGATAAAACGAGTTTCTATCTAATCAGATTTTCTCTACGACCATTCTAACCATATAAGCATTTGCATAGGATTCCGCTGTCTATAAGTAAATCATATACAAATAAATGTTTGTTCGAAAAAAACTAAAATCTAATTTTTATACCCTACACCACTATGTGGGGAGGGTATTATAAGTTGGTTTTGGCCAAAAAGTTTGTAACGCACGATCTGGCTATGTGTGTCCGTCCGTCCGTCCGTCCGTCCGTCCGTCTGTCCATCTAAACCTTGTAATCACGCTACAGTCGCAATTTTGATCGGATCGTCACGAAATTTTGGATGTTGATGGGGGTCCCGGAGGGGAAGAAGCCTATTGATTTTGGTGATGGTCGGATAATATTTAGGGGTCGGAATGGGCAAAAAACTTATGTGGATAAAAAGACAACGTTTTTTTCCAAAGCGAATATCTCAGCTTCTATACGGGGTATACCAAAAGCAAAACCTGACAATAAAAGTAGAAAATATCACCTTTCTAATGATGTAAAGTAGGTTCTCGTAGGTGATCAAACAACGAAGATATCACAATAGTAGCAAATAAAACCCCAATTTTCATTTTTGCGATTTTCATTATATTGACGAATATCACAGCTTTGGTTGAAATTTTTCAAAAAGCAAAGCCTGACTATGAAAGTAGAAGATCCCATCTTTACAATGATGCAAACTAGGTTTCTATTTTTTGGAAATCACGCTACAGGTCGCAATTTTGATCGGAACGTCACGAAAATGTGACGGTTAATGGGGCTCTCACAGATTAAGAAGCCTATTGATTTTGATGACGGTCAATTAATATTCAGGGGTCGGAATGGGCAAACACTTATTTGGAGAACGGTCAACGTTTTATTTCAAAGCCAATATCGCTGTTTCTTTAAGAGGTATATCTAAAGCAAGACCTGGCAAGGAAAGTAGAAAATATCACCTTTACAACGATGTAGAGTAGGTTATCGTAGGTGGTCAAATAGCAGAGATATGGCAATAGTCGATAATGCATCCCATTTCCACTTTTTTTGTAATCACGCCACAGGTCGCAATTTTGATCGGATCGTCACGAATTTTTTGGGAGTTGATGCGGGTCCCGCGGAGGAAGAAGCCTATTTAGTTTGGTGATGGTCGGATAATATTCAGGAGTCGGAATAAGCGAAAAGCTTATGTGGAGAAAAGTCAACGTTTTTTTCTTATGCGAATATCTCCGCTTCTGGTTGGAGTATTCCAAAAGGAATACCCGTCAATGGAAGAAGAAAAGATCTCGTTTATATTGATGCAAAGTATGTTGGCGTAAGTGAGCAAACCGAGATATTGCAAAATTCAGTAATATACCCAATTTTTCCATTTTTTGTAATCACGCTACAAGTTGGAATTTTGACCGGATAGTGACGAAATTTTGGGGGTAGATGGGGGCCCCACAGAGGAAGAAGCCTATTGATTTTGGTGATAGTCGGATAATATTTAGGGGTCGGAATGGGGAAAAACTCATTTGGAGACAAATTCAAAGTTTTATTCTTTGTGAATATATCGGCTTCTAGTAGGGGTATTCCAACGGCAAAGCCTGTCAATGGAAGAAGAAAATATTACCTTTACATTGGTGTAAAGGTGGGCAAACAAGGGAGATACCGCAATAGTCGGTAATGCATCTAATTCTTCCATTCTTTGCAATCAAGCTACAGGTCGTAATTTTGATCGGATGGTCACGAAATTTTGGTTGCTTATGGGGGTCCCAGAGAGAAAGAGGCATATTATTTTCGGTGGTAGTCGGATTATATTCCCTAAAAGAAATGTTTACAAGTGGAAAGCTTATGCACAGGGGTAGTGGTGTAGGGTATCACATGGTCGGCCCCGTCCCGACTATAGCCTTTGCTCACTTGTTTTCTTTATAAAAATGTTCAAAAATTTTAGTCGCTGCGGAAACTTTTTTCACCGAATCGAATTAAAACACGCATTTTCGTTATCAGGATAATATTGCGCACATGGTACTGGCGTGGAATTTTTTTTGGTTACATCCCTTATGTACATATGTATGTATGTTAGGGCGGCCCAAAAAAATGACAATTTTTTGTTTGTTTTTGTTTTAAACCAGTTCATTGTTGTTGCTAAGAAACGAATCCTACAAAAAAATGTGAAAATTGGATCAGATTTCGAAATAGCTATATAGGACCCAAAATCGGAATCGGTTTTTAGCAATAAACTGGTAAAAAATTTTCATTTATTGGACCATAAATGCGGATTTTATGGAATATTCGTTTGGAATATTCCTTTGGCCCCATAAAATTACTTTGGAAACAAAGATCCCTCTGGTGGCACGGATTGACGTTAACCGATGACCATAAAATTGCATGTATAAGGTTTTTGGGCAGAGCTCCGAATACTCGTTCCAATTCGCTCGAATTTCACTGGCGAGTGAAACTCTTCTTGAAATCGAGTAAGTTGAGGGGCGTAACTCGCCACCTCCTCACCACCAAACAAAAACTAACATCACCACCAAATAAACTTGCTCCACCACCACCAAAAAAAAAAAAATTGCACCCAAAAAAAGTTACCACCTCCCTCCAAATTTTCACTCGCGAGTAATGCGGAGCTCTGTTTTTGGGTCAAATGAAAACAACATAGGGGCTAGGCGTTTCAAAAAAAACTTTGTCGTTTTTTGGGCCGCCCTAATGTGTATACTAACAAAAGGTCAGCGGACTTTTGAAGCAAAAATAACATGTAGACAAACTTCAAAGAATTCTCCACTTGTGTTATGTGATGGTAAAAAACTCACATTTTCATACAATTTTGCAAAACGTACGTATACCCCATTCAGACGTAATCCATTATCTGTTGCAAAAGAAAATATTTTTTTTAATTAACTTAATGCTTTTCACAAACAGTGGCAATCAAACGCAGACAAAACGCTTCGAGCATTTCACTTTTCAACCATATTTTTATATGACTTTAAGACCAACAGTTAGTCATGATGCCACATAGCCTACAAACTCTTTTGAAACCAAATAAATTTAATGATATAATTGTGATTATGATGATTGTACACATATGAATTATGGACCAAGGCACAGTATAAAACATATGTTAAGAAACAAATATAGTGTTGTAATATTTGCTTGTATTTCCAGTTAAATCAGAAACCAGACATTATTTTCGATAAACTGAAAGACAACGACATACATAACAAGTAAAAAAGTATCAGTCAAATTATCAGGCTTTGCCGACCGAGATATTTTCTCAGCCTTCATGAATTGAGACTTTCATTTATGAACAGGTCGAATACCTGATACAAAATCGGAATACTGATATAATGTATTTAGGGAGTTCTCAGAATTTTGTGGCATTGTATGGACGTATGAACTTGCCGACAAAAATGTCGGGTTTTTAGGTATTTATTTTTCCTAATAAGTGCTTACCTTTTTGCTAATAAATTATATTTTGATTAAAACGCAATGATTTTTCGTTTATTGGGCTGACAAAGTCCATTTTGGAAGCAGCATTTTGGGATTCATTACCTTTTTATTGGTTACGATCAGTCATTTTAGTTTGTAATCATATGTTTTAGATGTGTTATTGACCCATAATATTAGGACATGATATCGGTGAAAATAGGATCACGAAAAGTACCTTCGCTATAAATTTCAAAACGATATCTAGACAACCCTGAAACTGCACTTAACCGAAATGTTGAAAATTTTTGAGGTATCCGAAAATGTTGTTCGATATAGAGCCTCTTCCAGTTTGACGTTTCATTTGGAAGACTTTTTGCGATGGCCAACGCTTCAAATCTGATACCCATTTGGTCCACTATCTCACGAAGTGTGGACAAGTGCACCGTCGTAATAGGAAACTTTGTGTGGTCTTACCGGAAGAAAGGGAATGATATAGTCCATATTCCATCCTAATCTTTTTTTATTCTATTTAATTTTTTTATTTTTATTTCATAAGCCCCAGCGCCATTAGGCGTTGTAGAAGCAACACTGACAACCATCGTAATAATAATTTTACATTACAGTATCATTACTTTATTTTTTTATTTTTAATGAATGAAATTAATAGAGTTTCGAGGAAATTTACACCAAAGCGTGTCTTTAAACGACGAAATTATTTGCATGTTCCTTAAAACTAAAGGCAATTTTTTAAACTTGCTTGGTCCAGAAACACCAATTTTTTGCGTTGCGGCACCTAGCGGTATGTAGAAATCTATATCTGGAAGAAATATTGCGATGTACAAAGTCGGTACCAAATGGGTTAATCCCTTTGAGAGTTATCTTGCCCAGCGTTTTTGCGAAAGTTCTTTACCTCCCCCACCATCCCATCTTCGAAAATAAACTAAGTTTCGATAAAATATAAGGGTATAAGCGGTTCGGCTCGCAGATGATGAATGAATCGCGAGGAGCGAACAAACCGCAACGAGAAAAGAAATCGCGAGGAGCGAACAATCTCAGTTGGGCAAAAAAATCGCAGGGAGCGCATGCATCGGCAAGAGCGAACGGATCGCAAGGAGCGAACGAATCGCAGGGCCGACGGCTGTTGAAATTGGTTTTGTATTGATGCGGGGAGTAATAGTTGACAGACGGTTGTGCAACGTAATATTAAGATATGAAAAATTTGGTTTCAAAGTTGTGGTACGTCCCAGACGGTACAGCCTCCGGTCCATTTTCAAGGTAAATGTGGACTTTCCTCACTTTCGAACCACATCTATGTCTGGTAGAAATATTATAGTGCAATATTAACAGCCTAAAGTTTGGACGAAATCAACTTAGCACAATTTAGCGAAAAGTTTTGAACTTTTTTTGGGGGAGGTAACAAACATGATCCAAATTTGGACAAAATATTACGAAGACCATATTTTGGATCAAATCGATTGGTCCGTTCGGAGGTTATCGTATGCTCCAGTCAGGCAGACGGACAGACTCCAAATTGTCTGAAACGGATTTCCACGAAGCACATTTTGGTCGTATGAAAGTATGTATGTATATAACTCCGTTAGCCAAAAGGTGGTAAGGAGACCGCTTTCTCGTAGGAGGTCGATAGAATAAAATGAGATTAGAATTTCCATTGCGACATTTTTTTTATTATTTTATTTATTTATTTTTTAAGTTTACAAAAATTTCATTGTGCCTCTGCGCCATTTGGCATTGTTGAGGCTAGTTGACAACATTTCAAAAGACAATTTGCTCCTTAAAAAAGTATTAATTAACAAGTAAGAGAGGGTTATAGTCGGACAGGGCCGACCATGTGATACCCTACTCCAATACACCTGGGCACTATTTTCCAAGGAATTTCTATTATATGACTGCGACATATTTTAGTCGTCCAGTAATACATACATAAATTGTAACATACCAGAGATAGAGAACATATATATTCCATTATTGGAAACGTAAGGTATTATTTTCCGTATTTTATAATGACCAATCGAGGCTTTTTCGCTACATATTATTAAAACAAGCTAGAAAGTATCAGTCAGCTGTTCCGACGGAGATTTAAACTCAGCCTCGAACACAAAGAAAATAAGTAAGCTCAATAATTATAACGTCTCTATGTTTATACCCTACACCACTATGTGGGGAGGGTATTATAAGTTGGTTTTGGCCAAAAAGTTTGTAACGCATCGAAATAATGGTCGTAGACCCATACTTATATATATCAAAATGAATGTCTCGACGAGCTGAGTCGATCTGGCTATGTGTGTCCGTCCGTCAGTCCGTCCGTCCGTCCGTCTGTCCGTCTGTCCGTCTGTCCATCTAAACCTTGTAATCACGCTACAGGTCGCAGTTTTGATCGGATCGTCACGAAATTTTGCATGTTGATGGGGGTCCCGGAGGGGAAGAAGCCTATTGATTTTGGTGATGGTCGGATAATATTTAGGGGTCGGAAAGGGCAAAAAACTTAGGTGGATAAAAAGACAACGTTTTTTTCCAAAGCCAATATCTCAGCTTCTATATGGGGTATACCAAAAGCAAAACCTGACAATGAAAACAGAAAATATCACCTTTCGAATGATGTAAAGTAGGTGCTCGTAGGTGATCAAACAACGAAGATATCGCAATAGTAGCAAATAAAACCCCAATTTTCATTTTTGCGATTTTAATTATATTGACAAATATCACAGCTTTGGTTGACAATTTTCCAAAAGCAAAGCCTGACTATGAAAGTAGAAGATCCCGTCTTTACAGTGATGCAAACTAGGTCGGCGTAGGTAACCAAATAATGGAGATATTGCAATAGTCGGTAATACATCCCATTTTTCTATTTTTTTGGAAACCACGCTACAGGTCGCAATATTGATCGGATCGTCACGAAAATTTCAGGGTTAATGGGGGCCCCACAGATGAAGAAGCATATTGATTTTGGTGATGGTCGGATAATATTTAGGGGTCGGAATGGGCAAACACTTATTTGGAGAAAATTCAACATTTTATTTCAAAGCCAATATCTCTGTTCCTTTAAGAGGTATATCAAAAGCAAAACCTGGAAAGGAAAGTAGAAAATATCACCTTTACAACGGTGTAAAGCAGGTTGTCGTATGTGGTCAAATAGCAAAGATATGGCAATAGCCGATAATGCATCCCATTTTCCGATTTTTTTGTAATCACGCTACAGGTCGCAATTTTGATCGGATGGTCACGAAATTTTGGGGGTTAATGGGGGTCCCAAAAAGAAAGAAGCCTATTGATTTTGATGATGGTCGGATAATATTCAGGGGTCGGAATTGGCAAACACTTATTTGGAGAAAGCTCAACGTTTTATTTCAAAGCCAATATCTCTGTTTCTTTAAGAGGTATATCAAAAGCAAAATCTGGCAAGGAAAGTAGAAAATATCACCTTTACAACGATGTAAATTAGGTTGTCATAGGTGGTCAAATAGCAGAGATATGGAAATCGTCGATAATGCATCCCATTTCCGATTTTTTTGTAATCACGCCACAGGTCGCAATTTTGATCGGATCGTCACGAAAGTTTAGGGGTTAATGGGGGTCCCACAGAGGAAGAAGCCTACTGATTTTAATGATGGTCGGATAATATGCAAGGGTCGGAATGGGCAAAAACTTATTTGGAGAAAAGGTCTACGTTTTATTTCAAAGCCAATATCTCTGTTTCTTTAAGAGGTATATCAAAAGCAAAGCCTGGCAAGGAAAATAGAAAATATCACCTTTAAAACGATGTAAAGTAGGTTGTCGTAGCTGCTCAAACAACAGAGATATCGCAATAGTCGGTAATGCATCCCATTTTCCGATTTTGGGAGTTGATGCGGGTCCCACATAGGAAGAAGCCTATTGATTTTGGTGATAGCCGGATAATATTTTGGGGTCGGAATGGGGAAAAACTCATTTGGAGACAAATTCAAAGTTTTATTCTTTGTGAATATGTTGGCTTCTAGTAGGGGTATTCCAAGGACAAAGCCTGTCAATGGAAGAAGAAAATATTACCTTTACATTGGTGTAAAGCAGGTTGGCGAACAAGGGAGATACCACAATAGTCGGTAATGCATCCAATTCTTCCATTTTTTTGCAATCAAGCTACAGGTCGTAATTTTGATCGGATGGTCACGAACTTTTAGTTGCTTATGGGGGGTCCCAGAGACAAAAAGGCATATTATTTTTGGTGGTAGTCGGTTTATATTCCCTAAAAGAAATGTTTACCAGTGAAAAGCTTATGCACAGGGGTAGTGGTGTAGGGTATCACATGGTCGGCCCCGTCCCGACTATAGCCTTTGCTCACTTGTTTTTTTTAATTTTGGGTCAATTTCCCAAGAAGAATGGATTTTGACCCCCAAAAAAATTGTACCATCGTAACAAGGCCACAACGACAAAAAAAATGTTTAGTTGGCGTCGTCTCAGACAGTATGGACTTGCCCCAAAAAAATTCCACCGTCGTAAAAGGGGCCGCAAGGCGAACATGCTTCAAACAAATTCGAAACGGTTCGATATGAGCTGTTAGACTATAATTTTTCCAAAGGAGTGGGTCCATATTCGAACCTGATATTTGCATCTAAGTAATATTTCCACATCCCTAGTTTGGAACAATTCGGTTAGTCCCTTCTGGAACTATCGTGCGAATAATCTTAGCGAAAAATTTTGAACTTTTGTGGGGGTAATTAACCGAAGAGGTAGACCAATATGGTCCACCTTCGAACTTAAACTTAGTTTGGATAAAATTTATGAGACCTAAAATTTGAACCAAATAGGTTGATTCTTCGAGAGTTGTCGTGTGCACCAGTCAGGCAGACAGACGGACGAACATGGGTAAATCGACTCAATATTGTCTGAAATGGATTTCCTCAAAACATACTTGGGGTCTGAAATCATTATTTCGATAATCTCGTTGGCCGAAATATTGAGGGTATAAACAAATACTAAAAGAATTTTGGAAATAGTTATCGGTGATTTTTATCGAATCGATACATTAAAAAAGACCAATATTTCGAGGTACTATTACATTAATTTTTAACAAAGGTATCACAAAAACTTCAAGAATCCTGGAATCCTTTTTTCATGATTTGAAAACTTTTATATCATGATTGCGACATTTTGTAACATGGAATGTAAATTTATGTAGTTCTATGCAAGAAAATCACAACAATAAAAAAAAAAAAACACTTATATGTTAGGCAGTAGTTCAGTTATCTAACCGCTATATTCCTGTTGGTTTTCAAGTTTATTTTCGTAGATTGCCGAAATATGTATCCTAGAAATAAAATATAGACCAAATATTGAGTTTAGATATTTTTCCCACAAAAGTTAACCCGCTAAGAACTATCTACTCATTAGCAAAATTGTTGGCATCTTCCTTGACCAAAAATCTTACATCGTGTAAAAATTTGTCAGTATTAAACTATGACTGGGAACTCTATAGTGGGTATGGTTACTAGGCTGTAAATCTGTTATCTGAACACGAACATCAACATAATTGGCATCTATGGAAAGGTCGAGAGATCGTCTATCAAAAATAACTCACTTGGGCGGGATGTGTCTACCAGGAATAAAGATATAAGATATATATTAAAAAGTTTTTCAATTTTCACACAAAAGTTTCGGTCCATTTCACCCGCTAAAAACTATTTGATCATCACGTAAAATTGCAAGCTTCTTTTCTGTCATAAGCTCACACCTTATTTAAAATTTCGCGCTGATCGGACTATGATTGCGAGCTACAGAGCAAATACAAATTCGGATAAAAATTTTGTTTTTGGTCCATTTCACCCCCTAAATATTAAATACGATCATCGCCAATAACAATAGCGATCTATTCTGATGTGAAACCGACCTCCATACCAAATTTCGTGACGATCGGTCCATAATTGCGGCCTGGAGTTTGATTACAATTTATAATGGACAGACGGACACACGGACGGACGGACGGACACACATCGCTGCATCGCAATATCTCGTCGAGATATGAAAAATGGTATATAACAGTGGGGGTCTACGACGAATATTTCGCGGTGTTACATGAATTTTTAGCAAGGGTATTCCCACATTGTAGAGTAGGGTATAAAAAATTTGGATTTAATCTAGGCCGTAGACTGATAAATATGTGTATCATGTTTGCTTGTAACATGTGATATAACGAACTGTGTTTATGACCTCTTTATAAGATTGTTTGGTAGATGCGTTTGTACACATGTGTGTACTCTCCTCTTTTACACACTTGTCTAAGTTAGGTTAAGTCATATTATAATATGTACTTAGTTGTTAAGAATATTTTTTACTTGAGTAGTTTTTTAGATCCCAGTTTAAAACACCAGTTAACTTGTTTTATGGGTCTATATAAACTCGTGTGTTCCCAACAAATTTTACAGCAATATATTGAAAAGATCACTCGAGGGGATATTTCCTTTTTACACATCCTAATATATCTACCAGATATAGATCAGGTTCAAATATGGACTATATTCATCCACTCTTTCGGGTACCTCCCACACAAAATTTTGGATATATTCAGTTTAAGACCGAGAGCAGGTCTTTAGTTTTTGTTGATACAACTTGCATTCGCTGCCTCAATTACGACAGTACAAGTTTTTTCAGGGGCAAGTCCATACTTCTTGAAAGTTGTGAAAAACCCCTATGGCACCATATGCAGTGGCTGGAGAGCTCGAACCGAATACTGCGGTCGTTCACACTTTGGATATTGTAATATTTCTTCGAATATTAGATTAAATTCGAAGGTGGTGCTTATAGGTGCACTCCTTCCGGTACCTCCCCCACAAAAGTTCGAAAATAAAAAATATAAAATAGTACGCGTGATTTTTCATAGACGTAGCAACCATAGACGTAGGTCCAAACTTTGGATTTCTAAATATTGTCGAAACTTAGTTTATGTTCAAATTTGGGCCCTATCTGTCCAATCCTTATGATACCACCCACACAAATGTTCAAAATTTTTATGTGATTAAGGCAACCGTTTTCTGTTTGAGGATAACAAAAATTTTCGAAACTATAATTTCATACATAATTTAAACATAATTCCTAGTACAGGGATTTGACGCTGTGTACATGATATAAAATGCAATCAAAATTGACTTAAACTTATTTCTGAACAATTAATAAAATTTATTTAATGTTACACGGACATGCCATTAACAAAAAATATGCATAAATAAATGTTGTTTAAAAAAAGTTATTACTTTAAAGACCCTTTTCAAAATTGTCATGTGTGACATGAAAAATATTTCAAAATTAAATCATCGCACATACAATGGTATTTCATTTCATACAAAGAATTTTTAATATAGCAAACATTGTTGTTTACTTTATTAATTTCAGAGCAAATGTTAAATTATGGAATTTACATACATATGCACAAATATTTTATATTATTAAACAAAACATCAACAAATAATGGTTTTAAATGGAAATATTCATAAAATGGTCAAAATAAACAACACCGTGTTGCTTTTTCGCAAAAGACAAATGTTTTTTCGGCGAAATGCATATCTACATATGTATGTATATATGTATGTGCCAAACAAATAATAATACATAAAAATATTCTCATTAATTAATTTTGTCCATGGTTTTGTTTGTAATTAAAGGTTACAAAGCACACCTTTTTAAAACAGGGACATCATGCTAATTATAAACAAGTACAAAAGGGCTATAGTCAGAATGGCGTTATGACATAATTATTATTACTTTTATATTTTACATATTATTATGGTATTTTCATTATTATGGTATTTTCATTATTCATTTACTATATTCATTAACAAGGATTATTTCAAGCCAAATTCAAATTCGAAAAACTGAACTACAATATCAAGTACTGCCAAAGGACCCCGTCCTATGCGTATTTAACCAGGCATATTTTATATAGCAACACTTACATTTTCCATGAACTATGTCCATATTTACATTAGGCAATTGTCAGTTTGTAGGTGAGAGAGGGTGTTGAGAGGCAAAGGGTTACCATATGCCTCACCTCTCTCTTCATCAAAATGACAATTGCCTCAAAGAAAATTGCCTAATATAATTATGGATTATGTTTCAAAATGCAGTTTGCTTAGTATTTTCAATTTGATGTCTTTATAGTGGTATAGGTTATAAAAAGTATCAGTCGGCTGTGTCGACAGTAATATACCCTCAGCCTGTGTAAATTGAGACGTTCATTCATTCCGGCTAGCACAACCAAAATCCTTTTCACAAAAATATTTACATACATGTTAACAAATCATTAAATTGCATTCGTGCGAAAAAAAATTGAATTTTGTGTGGAATGTACCCAAAGGTGTGGACCTCTGTAGCCTGTAACGACATCTCCGGCTCCGTTGGCTGAGGTTAGCTCGCGGTGGCCAGAATTCGTCACAGAAATTTATTTCTTTCAGGGACAGGAATAAAGAGAGTTAGGGTTGTAGGGGTAGATTAACCCGGTTTATTGGAATTTATTATACGATCTACACTTAGTCCTCAAATAGCTGAGCTCCGTCGGGGGTTCTGCACGGGGCCGCCGGGTCGCCGTTCTCAGCTGACGTGGCTTACAACAACTCAGGTTCACAGTCGTGTATGTAGATGGGGGGTGACGTGGGAAACTCACCTCCTTCGCCTTGTACTGGGGTACACTGGGTTTCCTTGTGACGGTGGCTACTCACAACTCACCGGTTCTCGGGCTGTACTAGGGAGGGGGCTTAAGGAAAACTCGCCTCCTTTGTCGTGGTTTGGGGCTCCTGGTTTTCTTGTGATGGTGGCTTATGAAAACTCACCAGTGCTCGGGAGGTCCTCAGAAGGCGGCTTACGGAATCTCGTCTTCCTTTGTCGTGGTTTGGGGCTCCGGTTTTTCTTGTGATGGTGGCTTATGAAACTCACCAGTGCTCGGGAGGTCCTTAGGAGGCGGCTTACGGAAACTCGCCTTCTACGCCGTTCACACTAAGTCCGCACTAAGTCCGAACAATTCACTTTCCACTCCACTCACCTGGATTTTCTCTGGATCCTCGTTGCTACAGGTTCACACGGTTGCACACTGACTAATCCCCCTGTAAGTTCGCCACTCCTTTTATAGGGCAACCAGACGCCAGTTGTAACATAACGTCCTGGAGCCTACCGTACAAGTTGTTGTTTCTTGTTTACAAGTCCGATCTGTTTACAAATCCTACTTGTTTACAAGTCCAACTTGTTTACGAGTCCGGCGTACCCAAAGTCAAAGCACGCAAGTTGTTGTTACTTGTTTACAAGTCCAACTTGTTTACGAGTCCGGCGTACCCAAAGTTAAAGCACGCGAGTTGTTGTTACTTGTTTACAAGTCCAACTTGTTTACGAGTCTGGCTCACCCAAAGTCAAAGCACACGAGTTGTTGCTACTTGTTTTCAGGTCTGACGTACCCAGGAATCGAAGCACGCTAGTTGTTGCTACTTGTTTACGAGTCCGACTTGTTTACGAGTCCGACTTGTTTACAAATCCGACGTACCCAAGTCAAAGCACACGAGTTGTTGCCACTTGTTTTTCAAGTTCGACGTACCCAAGAGTCGACGCACTCGAGTTGTTGCTTGTTTACATCAATACCTATGGATATAAGCATGCGCGTTTGGTTGGATGTTGTTGACGCCTATTCTGCTGTTGAGGCTATTGGTGTTAATCTTGGTGTCGCTGTTGGACAACTGTAAGTTGTTTTGGACTTCAATCGACGACACCGAGAACCTACCCAGGCAACATAAAACGCAAAGTATTTGTTGAATTCAAAATAAAGTATAATTCACTTATATGTAGTTATCCTTTAAATACAATTATATCTATCAGATTGTGAGCCGGAAACGAGGTCCGACTTCCGGCGTCACAAGTCCATATTCGAACTAGAACTATGTTCACGAAAAACGAATTTAAAAAAAGTCGGTTGATTCGTTCGAGAAAGTTTTGAACTTTTATGTGGGAGGTACCGGAAGGAGTCGAGTGATATGGCCAATCTTTGAACTTGATATAAGTTTGGACAAAATATTACGAGGTCCACATTGGTTTATACAAACGCACTTAGGGGTCTAAAAGCGTTTTTTCGATAAGTCAAATTTGTTATCGTATGTTCACCTGTTAATCTAAGGGCTGAGTGTATAAAACGGGCCAATAAACGAAATTTTGGAGATTTCTTACATATCGACACCTCCAAATAATAGTATGCTAAGTCTAAAAAGTGAGTTTTGCAGGAGAAGCTCTCAAAGTGTGGAAATTTTTTTGAACTTCAGTACTATGCTAAGTCGATATTTGTTTATAACTTCTGTTCGGATTGACCGATCATTACCAAAATTTGATAGAATTTAAGTTAAAGGACGTTCGATACCTCCAAATAATAGTTTGTTAATTCTGAACAGTGAGTTTTGCAGGACAAGCTCTAAAATTTGGAAATTTCTTTGACCTTCAGTACTATGCTAAGTAAATATTTGTTTATAACTTCTGTTCGGATTGTCCGATTATTACCAAAATTTGACAGAATTTAAGTTAAAGGACGTTAAATATAAAAATGTAAAGAACTTGAAAACATGCTAAGTCGACTTAGCATACTATTGTTTGGAGGCGTCGATATTAAGAAATATAAATTGTTTAGAATTTTTTCTAAGATTGCATTTCGTTATATTCTGTTTCGGGCACCGGATATAAAATTAACATTTATCCATTGAAAAGTTGTTAAAATATATTAATAAATAAATTAATTGTTAAACAAGTAAAAAGTCGTTAAGTTCGGCCGGGCCGAACTTTTTATACCCTCCACCATAAAATAGTTTTAATTAAAATGGAATAATTAGGGTCCTTTCACAATTTTAGGTGAAACAGCTTTTCGACAATGGATAGACTCCTACTGCCTCCCAATATTGCTTAAATTACACTGTGAACACAAATGTTGGGGCAGAGATAAAAACCCCGAAGGACAGATGCGCCGTGAGTCGAACTTCCGCGTTATGGCGTGATGAAGTTTTTGCAAGAGACCCTGTAAGTCATCATGAATTAGCATTATATCTTTGTTTGTTGTTTTTGTAGATCACTTAAGCAACCGTGAACAAAGATATAACGCTAATTCTGATGGCCCACAGGGTCTCTAACAAAAATTTCATCACGCCATAATGCGGAAGTTCGACTCACGGCGGATCTGTCATATGGGTGGATATACCAAAACATGGACATATGTATATTAACGATTATTTTTGAATAGCCAAAATTGTAGCTAAAATTCTCAAAATACCGATCATTACATCTACTTCGGTTAAAAATTGCAGCAAAAATTCTCAAAATACCGAAAATCGGGAGGTACCGTTATATGGGGGCTATACCAAAACATGGACCTATGTTGACGATATTTGGTGGAGATGTTTCATGACCACTGAGAACCTCAAATTGCAAATTACAGCTAGTTCTGTTAAAAATTGTAGCTAAAATTCTCAAAATACCGAAAATCGGGAGGTACCGATATATGGGGGTTATACCAAAACATGGACCTATGTTGACGATGTTTTGTGGAGATGTTTCATGACCACTGAGAACCTCAAATGTCAAATTACAGCTAGTTCCGTTAAAAATTGTAACTAAAATGCTCAAAATACCAAAAATCGGGAGGTACGGTTATAAGGGGGCCATACCAAAACATGGACCTATGTTGACGATGTTTGGTGGAGATGTTTCATGACCACTGTGAACCTCAAATGTCAAATTGCAGAGAGTTCGGTTACAAATTGTGGCTAAAATTCTCAAAATACCGAAAATCGGGAGGTACCGTTATATGGGAGCTATTCCAAAACATGGACCTATGTTCACGATGTTTGGTGGAGATATTTCATGACCACTTGGAACCTCAAATGGCAAATTACAGCTAGTTCAGTTAAAAATTGTAGCTAAAATTCTCAAAATACCGAAAATCGGGAGGTACCGATATATGGGGGCTATACAAAACATGGACCTATGTTGACGATGTTTCGTGGAGATGTTTCATGACCACTGAGAACCTCAAATGTCAAATTGCAAATAGTTCGGTTAAAAATTGTGGCTAAAATTCTCAAAATACCGAAAATCGGGAGGTACCGTTATATGGGGACTATACCAAAACATGGTCCTATGCCCATATCCTTTGGGATATAAGTTTGTTGATCACTAGGAACCCTAAGTGCCAAATTATAGCTAATTCGGTCTGCAACTGTGGCGAAGAAGGTCAAAATACCTCAAATCCGGAGGTACCGTTATATGGGGGCTATACCAAAGAGTGGACCGATATAGCCCATCTTCGAACTTGACCTGCCTATGGTAAAAAGACCCTCGGGTGCAAAATTTCAGCGCTCTATCTCAATTATTGCCAACGCTAGAGTGATTACAACAGACGGACAGACGGACAGACGGACATGGCCAGATCGTCTTAGAATTTTATCCTGATCAAGAATATATATACTTTATAGGGTCGCAAATGATTAGTTCGATGTGTTACAAACGGAATGACAAACTTAATATACCCTCCATACTATGGTGGAGGGTATAAAAATTAAGGTTCTGAATCTATAACCTGAATTAAATATTTAATAATCAATATTATTACAAATCAATATTACCGCTACAAGTTAACAGTGACTTACATTCTAAATTTCAGAATTCTAGTTTTCCCTTTTCGTTAACATAACATTTAGTGCCATTGTCGCACGCTTGCAGTACGAATTTCCAAAAACTCAGTCTTATCTCACCATACACACCAAGAGTAACAAACATTCAAAATTGAGCCCCATAAAACGGCACCTCCCAATTTAAAGCTTTTTGTAAACTACCCAGCAAAATGTTCGATACCAAAGATGCCATTCAATCATGGGTGCAAGTGATCTGGCATGTCATCTTTTTAGCATCTTCATCAATCAATTTTATATGAGCGTGGACCCCAAAAGATGCTATTCATTTTTGGATCCAAAGCATGTCATTTACACCAATGCATTGACATGTCATTTTCACCACAGCTTTGGCGTGTCATTTCCACCAATGCTTTGGCATGTCATTTTCACCAACTTTTTGCAATGACATTATCATTACGACGAGAGTTTTAACAACGTTGGTTGTGATTTCGAGTCTCCGATAACATCAAGCCTATTGTAAATAATTAATTTTATATATTTAGAAAAATGTGTATAAATAAAAACCACAAAATTCATCTCTATTGCATCGATGGAATGGGTTCAAATGCTAATGAAAAGATCGGATCTTTCACCACTTCGTTTGAACCAATGCAAAAGATGTCATGAAATCACGTCATCGCATGGAACCCCTTCCTTAAAATTTTGCTGGGTATAGATACATTTGTTGACCAAACTCTCTGTAATTTGATATTTGAGTTTCCCAGTGAGATTCACAAAACTTCTAAAAAAAATGTCAACATAGGTCGACACTTTGATATAGCCCCCATATGAAAGTATCGCCCGATAGAAGACATTTTTAGATACATTTTCAGACCTAATTTAGATTTTTGGGGTATCAGTGGTCCAAAAACAAGACAAGAGTGTTAACAATTGCAACTTGTTGACTCCCAAAAATAATATTACATTTTTCATGTTGACTGCAATCGTGGCGCAATGGTTAACATGTCCCCCATGTACACTGAATGTCTGAATCTAACACCAATGATTAAAAGGCTCCTCTCCTCATTTTCTGAGTTGTAAGATTAGTATCATATTTTTATACAACAATAATAACTTTAAAATAACATAACTTTAAAATATTTTATTACTAGAGGACCCGGCGAACTTCGTCTCGCAGTCTGTTAGGTATTGAACTTGATGACTTTTGTTCAGACATATAATACAATTATTGCTATTACGTTGCAGAGTATCCGAGACCAAGGGCAAATCATTTTTTGCTTTGAACAATTTAGGGCGAGAAAGGGTATTAAGAGGTAAAGTGTTTCAGTTTTCCTCGACTGTCTCCTGTAAACTGACAATTACCGCTAAGGAAGGTGCCTAATGTAAATTTTTTACATCTTTTGAGTGAATAATGCATTTCCAGATGTAAATTAAAAATGTTGAAGCAAAGTTATATCATCACTTTCACAATCGATGGTTTTCAGAAAGTTTCGGAAGATGGGATACTTTTTCGTTGAGATAAAATTGTGACAACTTTTAGCGTTTTCAATGAGATAATATAATAATTAACTGAATTTCAAAGCGGTATGAGCGATTATTGAATCTTATCAATAATCGTAGTCGCTATCTTGGATTTTTCCATTAAATGTTTTTGATGAATCGATTAGAAAGCAGGTAATTCCGTGATTCAAGTGCTTAATTTGGAACTTTTTCAGAAAAAATAGTCCGATTTGAAAAGATAAGTCCGATCGTTTTGTGATTACCACCTTCATCATTCTTCTAAATTTCTTCCTGAATTTGTTGTGTACAAAAATGGCATCCTTCTCGTGCAAATTCTATGTTATATGCGATCTGCCGAATTCTACATGCAATTGGTGATATAAAATCAAACATTATTAAGATTACTATCACGCTGGGTTGAAAGACGATTTAGAATTTTTGATATAGTTAGAGATAATTTCCAAGTAAATAGAAAATTGAACTTGTATTTAATTTTTGTCCAATTATGCGACGTTATTATTCATCATATTTTAATTAATGTACTTAATTCAGCCATATGAACTAAATAGTTTTTATTAAAAAAATGGTATCTAGCTAAGAGATATGTATCACGCATCAACCTCTAAGAGATGATCGTTTTGGTAACTGGTTAGGTTTATCGCATCAGACATATTAGATGTGGTTAGACAATTTCTTATATTCGGAAACTCATATTAATACGGACATTGTTGCTATTTATTTGCATGTACGATTTAAATTTGTTAAAATTAGTTGAACATTTGATGGAAATTAATATCACCGTTTTTAATGGTTTACTTTTATATCGAACATGTGTTTTAATATTAATAACGCGTGAGTGAATTGGTAATATTCAGATGGGTGGTCGCTATTTTAGATGAATATTTCTGTATTGGACGTGTCATCCATGTGCCTTTTAGGATCTTTAGAATCAAAGACTTTGTATAATGAAACATGAGAATTTAAAGTCAAACTTATGATGCCTGATGTCTATGATAGAGAATGTTATGACTCTTATTTTTTATTGGCATATGCAATTGTCATAATTAAATTGTCCACTGAAGCTGTATAATCCAGTAGTTGACCCAATAAACTGGCAGAATTCAAAGAGAAGAGTGTGAGCAGTAAGTAGTCTGTTGTGCAAACGTAATAAAGCTCCATTCAAACCGCCATTTGGAGCATTTCTTCCAGAGCTTTGGTGTAGATTTGAACGTTGAAGTTCTGACTCCCGTCATTGGTTGATACAAAACATTTCACATAAGCCGCACTAAGAATAGAATTCCAACCCCTTCTGTTTCTTGGTTTCATTCATTCCAATTTTAAATATTACGCTTTTCGATATCGTTGATAACATACTCATTCTAATGGAGTCTTGGCCTTCCCGCTCTGCGTTCTGCCAAGGTATTCATTTTACAAACACATGAGATTCTGTCTAATTTTTATTACGTACGGTAAAAAACTATTTCACGACAAAACAATGAGCAATGAAATCTGTTTGCTTTTTGAAATCGATTAAATAAGGTTTACACCGCTGAAACCACTAATATCCTTTTGGACTAACGTCACCTTTAATTTTCTCTGTTAATTTGCATAAAGAATAGTTAAGATACAGCAGAAAGCAAATTGTTTTTTATTTATTACAGTGTTTTTACAGTGTTTTATTTAACTTGCCTTGGTGTGTGTTAAGTTCAAATCTGGTAACTCATTTTTAACACGGTTGCAGTTGACCAATCGAACTAAAACTTTGCACACTTCTCAGATTTGGATGACAATACACGAATATGAAATCAAAACCAATATTGGTCCATTTTTACATTGCTTTACAGTGTTTTATCTAATTTGCTTTTCAAATCTGGTAACTCATTTTTCACACAGTTGAAGTTGACCAACCGAACTTAAAATTTGCACACATTTCAGATTTGGATGACAATACATGAATATGAAATCAAAACCAACATTGGTCTATTCTTACAGTGTTTTTACGGTGTCTAACTTAACCCACTTTTCAAATCTGTTAACTGATTTTTAAAACGGTTGCAGTTGACCAATCGAAGTAAAACTTTGCACACTTTTCAGATTTAGATGACAATACATGAATATGAAACCAAAGCAAATATGGGTCCATTGTTTCCTATAGCCCCCATATAACGGTACCACCCGATTTCTGGTATTTTGCTTTTCAAATCTGGTAACTCGTTTTTCACGCAGCTGCAGGTGACCAATCGTACTTAAACTTTGCACACTTTTCAGATTTGGATGACAATACATGAATATGAAATCAAAACTAATATTGGTCCATTCTTACAGTGTTTTTACGGTGTCTAACTTGACCTCCTTTTAAAATCTGGTAACTGATTTTTAGCACGGTTGCAGTTGACCAATCGAACTAACACTTTGCACATTTTTCAGATTTAGATGACAATACATGAATATAAAACCAAAACCAATATGGGTCCATTTTTTCCTATAGTCTATATATAACGGTACCACCCGACTTCTGGTATTTTGAGGATTTTGTCTTCATTTTTAGCCCGAATTTGCTTTAACTTGGCATTTGGAGTTGTCAATAGTCCAGGAACTTCCCCACTAAAAATTGTGGACGTGGGTCAAGGTTTAATATACAGTGGCGGCCATATAATTAAGAACGACATCGTATTAAACAGTATTTGACTTGCTACGTTCCAAATATTTGAATATTTATATGGAACAAAATTTGTAAATAAAGTACACGGTAAGCACTTTCAAATAAAGCCAAAACATGCTTTAATTCTCCCTCGTTTATACGAAAGAAACCACGATTTATTAAAATAGTCATAAACCGACCTGGCCACATAATTAAGAACGATATAAGTAAAGGTTACTTTAAGGTATTTTTCATACACAATATGTGAATATATCGTTATGTATTTTAGAAATCGGTTACTTTGATTCATTTTTAGTATCAAATGTCCTTCAATGGTACATATTATTGCGTCTAAGTTTGATAATAAGGGCATACCTAACGTTTTCAAAAATTTGCCCATAATGTGACGAATTTATTTTATTTTTGGGATCTAAAGCCACAGTTTTGGCTTCCTCTCATTCCCTCGATGACGCTCTAAATGATACCCTGTGATTGTCGTTCCATAGTCGGCGCTTACTTACCCTTAAATTGGCTTTTATCCCACTTCTTTGACTTCTTTACGAGGAAATTGTCTGGGAAATAGTCTCGTATGAGCCATTTCCACCTTATAAATCGGCAGGATTGTTGTTTGCAGATAGTAGACAGGAAATAAAAAAATAATTTCGTTTTGTACAAAAAATTGGCCTAACGGTACACCGAACAAAAATGAAAGGTTTAATATTTTGAAAGATTTCATTGCACAATGTCTTTGTTGGTGTGGTAGGCATAGTTATGTAAGACTTTTTAATCAATGAAGCTCATAATTATATCAAAACCAGTCAAATCAATAATTTTTATGGATGAAAATACAATTTTTGTATAAATTAATGTCTGATGTACATACACAACATTATTGTGGAATTCGAGCATTCAAAACATTATGTTAATTAATGTTATATTCGGTGTGGAATTCTTCCAATTTTTGTATAGACCTTATATAATTGTTTCATTTCCTGTCTACTACCTTCAGACAAAAATCCTACCGCTTTATAAGGTGGAAATGGCTCTTACGAAACTATTTCCCAGACAATTCCCTCGTAAAGAAGTCAAAGAAGTGGGATAAAAGCCAATTTAAGGGTAAGTAAGCGCCGACTATGGAACGACAATCACAGGGTATCGTTTAGAGCGTCATCGAGGGAATGAGAGGAAGCCAAAACTGTGGCTTTAGATCCCAAAAATAATATAAATTCGTCAAATTATGGGTAAATTTTGGAAAACGTTATGTATGCCCTAATTATCAAACTTAGACGCAATAATATGTACCATTGAAGGACATTTGATACTACAAATGAATCAAAGTAACCGATTTCTAAAATACATAACGATATATTCACATATTGTGTATGAAAAATACCTTAAAGTAACCTTTACTTATATCGTTCTTAATTATGTGGCCAGGTCGATTTATGACTATTTTAATAAATCGTGGTTTCTTTCGTATAAACGAGGGAGAATTAAAACATGTTTTGGCTTTGTTTGAAAGTGCTTTCCGTGTACTTTATTTACAAATTTTGTTCCATATAAATATTCAAATATTTGGAACGTAGCAAGTCAAATACTTTTTAATACGATGTCGTTCTTAATTATATGGCCGCCACTGTAGCATCCATATAACTGTACCACCCAATTTCAAGCTTTTTAATCTACATTTTCTGCTCAAATGGACTGTAATTCGGCGTTTGGGGATCTCAGTGGTCAAAAAATGTATTTACTAAAAAGTTAAAAATAAAAAATAATTTAAAAAAATTAAGTTTCAGTGTTTTATTTAGAAATGCACTTAAAACTAAAAAATAATTTGTCGCTTAGCCTCAATAAATATATTCTTTCTCATGATAGAATCTCTCAAATAAAACGCTTGCCGTTTAATTTTGCCACCATTCATAATTTAAATGCAAGCGTTTTATTTGAGAGATTCCATCATGAGAAAGAATATATTTATTGAGGCTAAGCGACAAATTATTTTTTAGTTTTAAGTGCATTTCTAAATAAAACACTGAAACTTAATTTTTTTTAAATTATTTTTTATTTAATTAATTTATTCAAATAGATTGTAAATAAAAATATCTCCAGAACTTTCAAAACTTGACATAATAGAAGCACAAAAATGTCATTTGCTGTTGGTGCATGTAAATTTTTCGCCAAAATCTGTCCAAAAATACTCTAAACGCAAAAACTCGATAAAAATGTGTAGAAAATTTGACTTTTTTCAAAAAATATTTTTTCAATTTTTTCGCAGTTTTTTTTTTAGGTTTTATCCTTTTCTGCCATTAGACGATTCCGAATTGGTGCGAATTGTCAAAATCTGTTCAGCCGTTCTTGAGTTATAAGCGTAGTAACTAACATCATCCTTTTTTATATATATTTTATTATAATACAGCAACCTATTTCAAACGCCTTTCTATTGTAATAGAATGTGAAGGAAAACCAACTTATTTCAACGCTTTATAAAATTGTCATATGACTCAAATTGCTGGTATCCCTTTATACCATTTCTGGTCTCTTCTATAAATATCAACTTTACCATAATATTAGCTTAAAATGGCCTTGATAATTCATTACATTTCTTATCTATATACACACATACATACACATGTAAGCATATCTGTAAACTTTACAACATGTAAAATAT
The DNA here is from genome assembly GCF_047663935.1 of Musca autumnalis. NCBI lineage: Eukaryota > Metazoa > Arthropoda > Insecta > Diptera > Muscidae > Musca > Musca autumnalis. The sequence goes on along the minus strand of NW_027411644.1, from coordinate 8,324,711 downwards.
ACGAACCACCATCTTTTCTTAAACTAAGCCTTGGTATTTACAATATTGTAAAACCTTGAATAAGGCTGAATAATGTGTTTTTTCATAAATTGTAAGTAAGTGTTTTTAACTAACAATTGTTTTGCTTGAAAAAAATATTCTGTTTTTTTCTATATTTAACATAAACATTAACTAAATCCCTTTGGGCCATGGCATTATTAATTCAAAATAATATTTTACCTTGGTTGGTTGTTGTTGTTTTTTTCACGTAGAAAAATATAAACCTCTATAATCTTTGGTTCTTTTACCCAAACTTATGTTGCGGCAAATGTCCAAAAGAAATCTTATTATGAAAGTTATATATTTACCTAAGACATCAATTTTGCAAATAATATTTCAAACAAGATTTTTTTCATTATTGTAAAAGCTCCTTACGAGGTGGACTGGCTTCAGTCTAATGGTTTTATCTGTGCAACAGGCTAACGTGATATGAAACAGATACAGGGCACCACGACAAGGTACTTAGATTTCTTTTATACCGTCAAGGTATAAAACTATATTATGTAGAAAAAGAAGGAGATGCGGAGGATTGAACAGAAAAGTGACAGTTGAATAGCGTAGTCACAAACAAACACACGTTCGTACAATACCGTTGATGGTTTTATAACAAAATCATTAGGTAGAGTATTTCACATTTTGAAGGTACTATATACGTTGTAATGTTCATTCCTTGTTGTTGTTGTCAAAAATTGCTGCTATACAATATCTTCAATGCTCACACACATACTCAACTATAACAGGTCTTCAAGTGGCTGCACGTTGCACATTGTTGCCGAATGAAGCTATGAAGCTAAACATTTATACCATAAATCACACTTGACTGCATTAACTTTTTGAGGATGACAAAATATGCTGGAAAATACATAAATCTGAATGCCTTCATTCTCCTTTTGACCTTACACGCTCATGTCTTTGAACACTTATAAAGGTTGTTGTTGTTGTTGCTGACGTATTTATTGCAATTTAAAATATAAAAACGTATGTTGCAGCTGTATTTTTAAATTTTTAATCTTTATTCTGGAATATATTCTATACATATAATTTTCTATGCTTCAGCCTTTTGAGCTGGACAAGAACACATACATACATATATGGGAACACATACATCCATATATGTAACACTTTTAGCATCCCTACACATACTTTTTTTCAAATTGTTATTGAGCAAAATGTTGCTCTAAGTAAAATGAATGTACTTGAAAAACTTAGTAAAACGATTCAAGTCACTCAGAATTAAGCAATAAATCTTCGTAACAGTGGAACTTCAAGAGAACATTTTTCTACGAGAAAATTTAAAGTTTCGAAAAATATTTTTCTAACCAGAATACGAGAGTAAAAAGTATCACAATATTCGGTATTAGTGGATATATGTTTTTAACAGTGGTTCGGAGTCGAGGTATTTTTGGATCGACTCCGACTCCAGACCAATGTTTTTCACGACTCCGGCTCCAACTTCGACTCTGGATAGACTACGAGGGTATATTCGTATACCGCCAAAAATGAATAAAATGTGCACAAATTTTCAACTTTTAAAGTATATTTGGGCCCTTATCGGCTAATCTGTTGGTTGTTCCTAACATATTCTTTAAAAAGGACATTCGTTCGAATATAACACTCTACTACAGAACATAAATACGAAAAAAATATACTTATTTTGAAGATAGTACAGATAGTGTAGAGTATGCCGCAAAAAATGCCAAGTCGATTGGAGCAAAATTGGCCGAGTTATGACCATTCAAAATGAGGATCCCGTTGTGTTTTGAGTGCAGTTTCCTTGAAAAAATTCATTTAAAATGCGTTTTTTTTTTGCCTGGACAACTAGGGATAACCCCTTAATGGATGGCACCAAATTAAAAAGCCCAATAAAAACTCTTTTTCATGCTTTTTTTCCAAGAAAACTTGGAAATATTGTGATGATATTTTCAGATAAATATCTGCTTACAGTGACTGCAAAATTTTTTCAAAAGTTCTGAAAAATAAAAACATTAAAAGCTTTTTGCGCGGAAGTTTTTTTATGGAATCACTTTATAATTAGGAATTTATGTAGTCTTAGGTAAAAACTCATCAAAATATCATACAGGGATACGAGGTTGTAAAAAAGTCACAACCCCAATGGTAAATTTCAGCACACATGGCTAGTGTAAACTTCCCCTAGGCCTGCTCATCTGTCTCCTAATTTTTTTTTAGAACACCGCCAATCCAGGTCCCTGAATTTTTGAGTTTGGACACAAAGGAATGAGACCAGATAACTGAAAGATTTACGAACGAACATATTTACATTGCTACAACAATAACTGTTCAGCTGGTAGTCCATCGGATCCTGCTGTCTCTACCAAGTTGTTGTTGTTGTTGTCCTTACCTCACTCTGTAGCAACTGGACATTAAATTAGAAACTTCCCTTTTGTTTCTGTGGGATTTTCCTTATATCTATTACATGATACCAATAGCTTGATAATTCTATAATTAGATCTTGCCATAACTGTGTATATAACGTTAAATATATTACATATTGATATTGAATATAGTAGCCCTGGACAATTTTATAGAATTGTTTTTAATGGTGTCAGGTAGATTTTAGTCAACGCACCAATGTGCTATCTTTACACATAACAGATGTCGGCCATAAATAGAAAGGGTCGGTAATAAAATAGTGTATGTTTCTTATCACCCGCAACGCAGTGTGTGCGTGGTGTGCATGATGTATTTATGTACACAGCGTACATTACTAAATGTATTGTCTGTGTGTGTTAGTTTTAAGAGTTGTAAATATTTTGTAGAATAGTAAATAAAATTTGAGTTTCTTTCGAACCATCGAAGAATATACATCACCCGCGTGTTTTCGTTCTTGGGTTTTTCCTTAGGTTTTCTTGGGCTGCATTGTAGTGATGAGGCTAGGAGTCGCCTCATCAAGCCCTATATTCTGCATCAGTCCACGTAGCACAGTGTTTCCGAATCGTTTTTCCTATTCAAAATTCTGTAACTTTTGCACGCCAGGAGATATTTTCATATTTCATATTAATTTTTTTGTTCGACAGATAACACAAACAGCTGTCCAATGCATTTAAAACATTCAAATTGCAGAGGAATTCAAGGTCAAAGTTAAAATTTTTATTTTAATTAATTAATTCTCTTTCGAGTTGAGCTTTCATGACCTAAGAGATACATTGAAAAATTAGGAGTCTACCCACGCATCCAACCATTACGCTACGTTTCACGGGTGGTTAAGCCGATCTTCAGGCGTATTAGGATGTTGTGTGTGTGTGTGGCAAAGCTTGGTAACTAGTATATATATTGCACTTCATTAGATAAATGCATATCCGAAATTATGTCAGTTAATTGAAACTCCAAACTTTTCCTATAGTCCTGCTTGGTAATCCCATTTTTCAATGTTCACAAATACTATGGTATGTTTTATTCCTACGTCATTAGTAATTGCTCTTCTATATCAGAAGATTTTTGATCATCTATTATTGTCTACTAGAGTTTTGACAAGTTGATGGTGGTTCAGAACGCTAAGACGCCGGCAACCTTGACACTTAGTTGTCGGAGACCCAGGTTCGAATCCCAGCCTGGCTCATGCTGAAATTATTTTATTTTTGCCTTATTAAGGCGAAGGTCATTTATAGTGAATTTTTATTTTAAATAATTAATTCTCTTTCGAGTTGAGCTTTCATGACCTAAGAGATACATTAAAAAATTAGGAGTCTACCGAAGTCCCACGCATCCAACCATTACGCTACGTTTCACGGGTGGTTAAACCAATCTTCAGGCAGAGGAATTCAAGGTCAAAGTTAAAATTTTGAGTTTTTTTATATTTTGCATCTAAATATAAGTGTTTTTAAGTTTTTCATATGTTCCAATCTATTCAAAAAGGTCAAACACCAAAAACTAAACCATAAACAAATATGATTGTGTTCCCTAATAGTTATAGTCCACTAAATTTGGAATTTCACTAAAATTTAGTACCACTTCTTGTAAATGCTACGGTAATTTATTGAATCGGTTCAAAAAGTCAACAATGAACACAATATATGTTTTAGTTTCCGAGAAATATATATGGTAATATTCAAAAAAGTTTTACAATCGTTGAAGTTGAGCTTTAACCTTTAATAAATCGCGAACTGTAAATATATTTTATTAAATATGAATATATTTCTGTTGATTCAAGTGTTTTAGCCACGATCTGATAATATGGGCCATAAAATATAATTTACGTGGTAAAAATGTGTTGCAGTAAACAAGTTTTTTTGTGTTCTTTCTTGATTTCTGGCCAAACCACGCCACATTCAGACCTGTGCTCAAAGAATCAATTAATTAATACCCATGGGAAACATGGTTCGATATAAACACTGCATCCCACTAAAATCGATGCTGACATTTTGAAGTTTTGATTTCGGCGTTTTTTGAATTTTTCTTATAATTAGAGGGCGCAACCGGATAATGACATAAACAATTCATACGATTGTAGGACTCCTGATTCCACGTCGTTTGATGTATATCTTATGTATATCAGTGTGCGCTGTACAGCTTCCTAGTAATAGGAGTCCAAAGACGAAAATTTAGTGCGTACATTTTCTTAAAAAACCAATTTTTTGCTTTAAAATTTACAACTGTCATGTAGTTAGCCTTGAACCCCGCGTGAATTTAGTTTTTTACGCGCCGGATCTAATGAGTGCTTCCGCGTTCGAATCCATCCTTGAGTATAGGAAAATATGCAAAAATATGTTGATAATTCCGCGAATTAAAACGCGATTTTCTTTGAAATTTTTTACATAAATGGAATCCTTTAGACGCGATTATAATATTTGCCAAAAGGGCTTGTCATAAATTACTGAGGTTCAGGAATAATATTCACATTTAACTCAAAAAAGAATGTCGTGGCACATCGACGGTTCTTGACGAATCTGTTTAAAATTTGTTATATTGACCCATTTTTAAATGGGCGGTCACTGAAATCGGATGCGCCTTACAAGCATACGTAAATCGCGAAATTTTTATCCATTTGAAGGTTTTTTGAATGATAAGATGCAACTGACGGCACATCTGGGCCGCTGATTGAAACATAGATAAATGCATACATATTGATAGAGTTGCACTCGGTGTATCCGAAAAGCGCATTCGCCTTAACTGATTTTAAAAGATTCGCGAATATTTTTGTGTTTTTTCTTTGGTTGTAATTTCAATATTATTCTCTACTTTTTAAATCTATTGATTACCATAGAAAGCTAATATACTTTCACGATGACAAACTATTTTCCTTGTAAAAGTTTTATCAAAATACTTCAGGTTTTGTATGAAAATTTAGCGAAATAGTAGACTAATTCCCAAAAAAATCTCCCATTTTTCGTATTAAATCATTGGTAGGCAACATATTTTTCTATTGCATACTTTAGGGGATGTCATTGTGTGAGTGCTATAGCAAAATATAAGCAAAACAAAAAATATATTTTTGGAATAATATTCCAACACACGTTTTTGTCTTCTGTTGTTGCTGTAATATGCAAGTTATAAACTCAATCTTTATAATTTTGGTCTCACATTTTTCGACGCGTTGTCTAGATTCTGCACGTATTTTTAATTTATTTTTTAGAGAGTTTTATAGACTTTGAGTAAGAATAAATAAAATTTACTCCAAGGTTCCTTCGGTATGTTTTATTTTCCGCGAAAATAAAAATAAATTTAGCAAATATTTAAGCATCTACGGATAGATATCAAATCCTGTTCACGATTTATATATACATTTTCTTGTTACAACACAAAGGGTATTTTTAAATATTTTTTCTTTATAAGGTAATAAAACCCCCCTACCTTCCAATAGTTAGAACTAACTTTTTTGGTTTCCTTAAATTCAATATGTTTACTATCGAATCCACTATGGAAATTGACAATCGTTGACGACAAAAAACTGAGGTTTTGGATATGAAAATCGATTTCGGAACCACCGTGCGTTTCAGGGCTGGTGAAAAATAGTGTTGGAATGATTTTTAAGAATTTAGCTTTCTTAAAATTGTCGCTATTCTTTTATACTTCGGATAACCAAGGAGCATATTAGTAGAATAATGTGCTTGAAATACTTGTGGAGTCGTTAACCTTAGGGGTTCTTTTGTTTTTGTTTTTTTTTTTTCATAGTAGTGTGCTAGTAACCCAAGGTCTAAATCTGTTAATTTTTTGTGAGTCACACTTTTTAGACTTGTGGCAGTTACTTATGTGACACCACGCAGAAAGCAGTGCCCACTTGGAAAAAGAGAGAAGAAGTTACTGGGTATTTTATAAGCATTTCGTCGCCAACTGGGACTAATGGTGATGTACCAATAATGAAATAAGGGTACCAATAATGAAATAATTTTTGTTGTATCCCTTGTTGGCAATTTTATATTGACACAAGTAATTAAATTTAGTCCTATTATTTGTATTAACTATTATTTTAATTACCTTGTTTACATCTGTCTTCGGTAAACAATTTTTTTTCGTTACTAAATATACTGAATTTAGTTCGTTGGTTAAGTTTTTATATATAATAAAAATATGTTTAATTGTATTTTAACGCCAACATAACAAAGTTTTATTTTTTCATAAATATTCATTACCAATACACTTTTAAAGAAAAACTACAGATGCCCAATTTACAAAGTGAATAATTTAATTTATTTGAATAATTTACAAATTGTTTCACGTTAGCCGAAGTCCATACTATAGTAATTTCATGAATAAAATGTCATGCTTTTGCATAAAAACACATAATTTCATGAAACCAGCGTAGACACTTTCATGTGTTCGTCTTATATGTTCTGGCAATTTTATTTTCAAGTTTCTTTTGCTTCCTGTTATTTTTTAGGGAAATTACTGTAGTGTGGATTTCGACTAAGATGCATACATAGATACACATGTATGCGTTTACGAAGGACGGATCCGAATATATTTTTAAACTTATAGAATAATGGCTTTAAAAAGGGTTGAACATTTTGGGCCCCATTATTTACGCAGAACCAATGAAATACCCAAACAAGTTATAATTACATACATATAAATCATGGAAAAAGTTCCACTGTACCACAGCATTGTAAAAACATCATCTAACTATCCATTAAGGAGAAGGAGGTCTTAGTCCTTGTTGCTACACTTGCAACAAGTACCATTGCTTTTTATGAGGACAAGGACTAACTGACAAAACCTAAAGCATTTAAAACATTTTAAATAATTAAAAATCCTCTTTGTCTGGCTGTATATGTGTGTGCGTGTGGGTGTAATTCCTTTTCATTTTTAGCCACAAACAAAGCAAAGAAAAATTGGCAACAAAAATAAAAAGAAATGTAATAAAAATCCCTATTAGCCTACATATGTACATGTGTGTATGTTGACAAATGTCACATTTATAAATATACGTACTAACATACATACGTATGTATGTAAGTATGAATGTGTCTGGATGTGTAAAATTCAACAATGCAACACATAGGCAGGTACATATGTATGTACTTACGTATTTATATTGTACATACATGATATTGTTGTTAGCTTTTATTTTTGTTATTTGCCATTTTTATTATTAGAGTAATTCTTTTCTGTGAAAACGAAATCTTTTAACACACATCTCAATATATATACTTTGTATTTCTTTGCAGCTATCAGGACATTATGAAGATACCAACATCTTTGTCACAATTTTCAACTTCATTGGGTCCCATTGTCGATGGTCATGTTATACCCAATCAACCCTATAAAGTAATGGGCCAATACACAGAACACTTTAGTCGGTATGTATGATTTTTCTTTTACTTTTTTCTGTTGTTGGAATTTGTTTGTTTTGTCTGTGGTTATTGTTGTCACAGCCACGTTTGGCAAAGCTTTTGGCCATTACTTTAATGCCTTTAAATTTATGTTCTGGTGTAAAGAGGGGAAAAAACAAACAAATCCACTGCAACATTTTTGGTTATTTATATTGAAAACACACCAACAGTTTTGTATCTTAAATACTCTAAGAATTAGCTTAAGTTAAAAATTATGTGGATTGTAGTCAATTTTCGAAAATAAAAATCAACGATTATTGTTACAACGGCTTACGGCAATTGTTTGCCATTTAAAATGTTTTAAAATGTCTGATAACGGGAAGCAGGTGATTGAAATAAAAAAGAAAGGTAACATTCCCCTTTTCAAATTTGATTTGGAAAAGTACTGATCATTATCAGGAGGAGATTTTACTTTCGAAATTATTGTAGGAATTAATGGCCAAAAATTAAGGTTTTAACAATGTTATCAAACTCTGAATAAGTGTGCGTCACATATTTGCCTCATCGAGACAACACGCCGATTACTGGATCCAAAAGTTGATTGGCTCCGTGTAACAATTGAGGTAAAAATTTGTGTTTCTCGTGGTCACTAATCCAATCTAGAGGTTCGAAGAAAAATGATTTTCATATATTGACTTTATTCTACAACACATGTCCCATCATAGATGATATTGCCTACCCGCTAGAGGCCTAAAAATGCTATATATTAAAAAGTTTTGTACAATTTTCGAAATTTCCTTTGGGTCACATCCACATAAAAATTACTGCAAGAAATTTAAAGAATTTTGCAATTATACAGCAAACCTGTCATCTACACTGGCCATTAGCAATTGAAAAGCAAACGTTAAAAGCCGTTATGTCTTGAGATGCACGCACAAACGTCCTTGAAAGCACAGCAAGTTCTAATTAAAACGGAAATGACGTTTCCGAAACTATCTTCTATTTATTTTAGAAGCATATTCTGTTTAAAACACAATGAATGATGGACGAATGGCAAAGAGAAAGGAAGAATAGCCAATGAAATCACTAACGAGAGGAAGTGAAGTACAGAAAATCACTGACTTAAATGCAATAAATTACAAAAGTTAATGATTTCGCATTTTCCGCATCTAATTTAATACGAGCAATAGTTCTGAATACTGGTTTGGTTCAATTAAGAAAATTAGGAAACGACAGTTACTAAAACCAAAACATTAAATATAACTAAATATTTGCCACAACCTATTAGTTTTAATGGCAAATTGTTTTATATATATCAAAGTTGAAAACACTCCATTTATTTTTCACTCAAGTATGTCTAATTGGGTTCAGCATTTCAGACTACATCTGCATATATCCAAATGTAGAATAAATTCCATTAAAATCCCCCTTTGCTTCACACAAGTAAGCATAATTGACCACGTTCGTTTGGCCCTAAGTAGAAGAATGTGAATAATTTTTCGCATCCCAAATACATTTTGCACACAAAGACGAATTCCAATTCAATTTTAACAATCACAACATGAAGAATGTTGCGCGACATCACGTTTGAACAAAGGTTTTTATTGCATTTCCTTTGATGTTTCCGTTTGTTGCCATGATGTTTGAAGTCGTCACAGAGTTGCAGAAATTTTTTAACCTCTCATCTGGATATGGGTGAGTGGCACATAACTAACATTTAACACATTAATGGAAGGGGGAGAAACATGTCCCTCATTTACAGCAAAAAGCACAATTTCATTCATTAATGTGAATATAAAAATGGGTCAAACGGAAAAAAACAGTGACTTCATGGAATTGAAATGATAATGGTATGGAAGGAAATTTTCAATGTTTTCGTGAAGAGAAATGCTAAAGAGAAGGATGGTTATCATTGAATTTTAGTAACAAATATAAAAAATTGGATATGCGTATCATTCCTACAAAACAAGTAAACTTTTTGTACCCTCCACCATAAAATATTCTGAACTAAAATGGAATATTTATTTTCTTTTTGGTCCGCAATTTTAGTGGATATATTAAAACTGTTTTCAATCGGTCGGCACCATTACAGATAGTTCCGTCAAACATTTTAGCTAAAATACTCAAAATACCGAAAATCGTTAGGTACGGTTAATGAGGGATATACTAAAACATGGGCTTTTGTTCACAGTTTTTAGTGGACATGTTTTGTGATCACTAGGAAATCAACTCTCAAATTACTGGTAGTTCGGTTGAAAATTCTATCAAAAAAACCCCGAACGTCAATTAAAGGTAGTTCTGTCTAAAATTGTAGGTAAAATCCGCCAAATTCCAAAAATCGGGAGGAACCGTTATATGGGGGATATACCAAAACGTGGACCTTTGCTGACAATTTTTGGAGACGATGTTTTTTGACCACTGGGAACCCCAAACGTCAATCTACAGGTGGTTCGGTTAAAATCCTCAAAATACCGAAAAACGGGAGGTACCGATATAGGGGTTTGCTTTACCAAAACATCGACCTATGTTGAAAATTTTTGGTGGTGTCGTTTTGTGGCCCCTGGGAACCCCAAACGTCAAATTACAGGTAGTCCGGTCAACAAATTTAGCTAAGATCCCCAAAATACCGAAAATCGGGAGTACCGTTATATAGGGGCCATACCAAAAAATTGACCTACGTTGACGGTTTTTGGTAGAGATTTTTTTATGACCGCTAAAAACCTCAAATATCAAATTACAGCTAGTTTGATAAAAAATTGTAATTGGTTTACATATGCGGCTACGAGAGTTTTTAGGTGTTTCGGTTGAATTCGCATTTAAACGAATTCATCAGTCACACTTATTCTTGAGCTCGAGTCGTCATAAAATTGGGGAAGAGTTCTTTGATTCAATGCAAAGAACTAAGAGAACTGATGAGTCCAAGTGGCGTTGGACGAAACTAGTATTCTCTGCCATCCCCAAAAGTTATCAATTTTAACTATACCCACTTTAAACTTGTTGTTTTTAAATTTGAAAACAACAAATATGAGATTAAGCTTGACTTGCACACAAATAGTAAGTAAATTGTAGCTAAGATCTTCAAAATACTGAAAATCTGGAGGTACCGTTATAAGGAGGCTATACCAAAACATGGACCTATTAGTTTTTGGTGGAGATATTTTGTGACCACTAAGAACCTCAAATGTCAAATTACAGCTAAGTTGGTAAAAAATACCAGCTAAAATCCTCAAAATACCGAAAATCGGGAGGTATATATACAAACCAAGGAGGTATATATACCAAAACGTCAGCCGATATTGCCCATCTTCGAACTTGCTCTGCTTATGGAAAGAAGACAATCGGGTGCAAAAATATAGCGCTCTAGCTCAATTATTGTGAACGCTAGAGTGATGTCAAGAGACGGACATGGCTATATCGACTCAGAATTTTATCCTGATCAAAAATGTATATATTTTATAGGGTCGCAAATGTATATTTCTATGCGTTACAAAACTTAATATAGCCTTGATACTATTTTGGAGGGTATACAAATAATATGGTTGGCTTTGTATTGTTGGACTACAGAATAATATATGTTATGTGTTTATTTCAGGTCGAGTCCATATTTTGTTGCTTCAATATGTGAAGAACAAAATGTTTAACAGTGGGTAGTGAAACTGATTACTACACGCAAAAAAACGGCCTCTCTAACATATGTCCCAAACTTATTTTGCAGCAAACATAATATATGTTTGGGTCTGCAAACAAATATATGTTTTGGTGCAAAGATATTTATGTTTGGGTGCAAACAAAGATATGTTTGGGTGGAAACAATTTTATTTTTGGGTGCAAACATTTTATATGTTTGGGTGCAAAAAAGTACAAACCCAAAAGGCACATAAAAAACAAACACATGCACCAGTGGGCGAGAGCAATGGAGCGTAAAATTCAATGTAAAACACTTTCAAATGTGTGCTCACTTGCTCTCAGTAAGAACTCACTGGCTATCTCTATAGTATACACACAAATGTTGAGGTTGTTTATTGAAAGGCAAAAGAACAACAAACACATATGTACATACAAAATTGCAAAGAAATACATAACACACTTTAATAAAAGAAAAACTGATTGAAATAATTTGTAAATAGTCACGCTTTTAAAAAGGAAAAATATATAGAAACGTAGTTGAACGCTTCTCCTTAGTTGTGAAATAAAACAAATTGTCCCCATAGTTGAAATCATTAGCGGGGAATCGGCATCTAGAATCAAATGATTATGTAATGTATTAAATAAATATGGATATGCCATATTTCAAATATACATAAGTATGTATGTAATTACCAATATTAAATGCGATTTCTTCCTTGTCCAATAAAATAATTCCATTCAACTTTCCGATTCAATTATAAAATGTATTGGGCATTTAATTAACTAAAAAGCACAATTTCTTAAAGAAAACACAAAACACTGATTTATTCACTCACTTTACCGTCTTGACTCTACAAAGGCATCTTAAACACTGAAGAAGGAAAAACAAGTGAGCCAAGGCTATAGTCGGGTCGGGGCCGACTATGTGATATCCTACACCACTACCCCTGTTCATAAGCTTTTGACTAATAAAATTCAAAATATTAAAATTGGGATAGCCTAGCGCCTTTGCTCTGAATGTCTACATTAACACAGGTCAATTTTTTTGAAACGCATTTAAGTGCATCGACAGTACAACCCAAATAAAAAATGGAAAAGTGGGATGTATGCCAACCATCAATAGGCTTCTTTCTGTGTTAGACCCCCATCAACCCCCAAAAATTTCGTGAGGATCCCATCAAAATTTCGTAGTGTGATTGCACAAAAATGGAAAAAGGGATGCATTACCGACTATTGCGATATCTTTGTTGTTTGACCACCTATGACAACCTACTTCACATCGTTGTAAAGGCGATATTTTCTACTTTCCTTGCCAGGTTTTGCTTTCGATATACCTCCTACAGAAGGGAGATATTAACTTTGAAATAAAACGTTGGCCTTTTTTCCAAATATTTTTGTTTGTCACATTCCGACCCCTGAATAATATCCGACCATTATCAAAAATCAAAAGGTTTTTTCCTCTGTGGGACCCCCAATAACACCCAAAATTTCCAACCTACAACCTACGTAACATCGTTGCAAAGGTGATATTTTCTACTTTCATCAGCAGGTTTTGCTTTTGATATACCTCTTTTAGAAACAGAGATATTCGCTTTGAAATAAAACGTTGACTTTTTCTCCAAATAAGTTTTTTCCCATTCCGACCTCTGAATATTATCCGACCATCACCAAAATCTTTCTCTGTAGGATCCCCATTAGCCCCCAAAATTTCGTGACGATCCGATTAAAATTGCGACCTGTATCGTGATTACAAGAAAATGAAAAAATGGGATGTATTGCCGACTATTGTGATATCTCCGTTATGTGGCCACCTACTCCAACCTACTTTGCATCACTGTAAAGATGGGATTTTCTACTTTCATAGTCAGACTTTGTTTTTGGAAGATCCCCAACCGAAGCTGTGGTATTCGTCATTATTATTAAAATCGCAAAAATAAAAAGTTGGGTTCTATTAGCGGCTATTGCGATATATTCGTTGTTTGATCACCTGCTTTACATCATTAGAAAGGCGATATTTTCTACTTTCATGGCCAGGTTCTGCTTTTGGTATACCCCATATTGAAGCTGAGATATTCGCTTTGGAAAAAAACGTTGTCTTTTTCTCCAAATAAGTTTTTTGCCCATTACGACCCCTAATTATTATCCGACCATCACCAAAATCAATAAGCTTCTTCATCTGTGTGACCCCCATTAACCCTCAAAATTTCGTGACGATCCGATCAAAATTTAGACCTGTAGCGTGATTTCCAAAAAAGTGGAAAAATGGGATGTATTACCTACTATTGCGATATCTCCGTTATTTGGTCACCTACGCCGACCTAGTTTACATTATTGTAAAGATGGGATCTTCTACTTTCACAGCCAGCCTTTGCTTTTGGAAAGTCCCCAACCAAAGCTGTGATATTCGTCATTATAATTAAAATTGCAAAAATTAAAATTTGGGTTTTATTTACATCATTAGAAAGGCGATATTTTCTACTTTTATTTTGCTTTTGGTATACCCCGTATAGAAGCTGAGATATTCGCTTTGAAAAAAAAACTTTGTCTTTTTATCCACATACGTTTTTTGCCCATTCCGACCCCTAAATATTATCCGACCATCACTAAAATCAATAGGCTTCTTCCCCTCCGGGACCCCCATCAACATCCAAAATTTCATGACGATCCGATCAAAATTGCGACCTGTAGCGTGATTACAAGGTTTAGATGGACAGACGGACAGACGGACAGACGGACGGACGGACGGACTGACGGACGGACACACATAGCCAGATCGACTCAGCTCGTCGAGACATTCATTTTGTTATATATAAGTATGGGTCTACGACCATTATTTCGATGCGTTACAAACTTTTTGGCCAAAACCAACTTATAATACCCTCCCCACATAGTGGTGTAGGGTATAAAAATATAATTAATATCATTTCTTCTTTTCTTCTTCGCCTGCTAAGTTGGTTAACAACAAGAAAACAAGAAACACACGAGTTTGACGCATACACGCCATCAAAACACCAAAGCCCCCTTCTTCACTTCTACGTCTTCTATTATACAATACACATAACTCTTTATTATAAAACAGCATTCCACAGCAGCGACAGCACTGTTTTTACTCTCGTTGACAAACATCATCTCTCCAACCATGAAAAAAATGTTCTAACATAAAAAAATATGTTTTACCCAAACATATCAAATTGAGATATGTTACAAAATGTTGCAAAAATATATTCGTTTGGACCCAAACATATTATGTTTGGATCCAAACATATATTTGTTTGCAACCGGTCCCAAACATATATTTGTTTGGATCCAAACATATTCTAACAAAAATTTTTCTGCGTGTGCGAGCGGAGACAGAGAAGACTATTGTTTCGGAAGCAGCCAAACTTCCTCATCAGTTCCCATAACCGCTGACTCTGTTTCGATAAACATCCGAGAGAAAATTCAGAATCCTCATATTCTTTTCAATTAGGTTATGTATGTATGATTTCAATTACGTTATGTATGTCCGATTTCGATGAAATTCTTAATGCTGGATTTTTTTGCGCTATTGTCTTCTTTGGTATGAGCTTCCTGACAGTATTACACTACCTTTTACGGATTTTTGAGTTGTCAGCACGGACGAGCACCGAAAAAATCGTAATTTCTTAGATTACCTCGAACTCAAAGATGTCTTCTATTGCTCCGATGATGATGATAATATTTTCAAATCCGTTGGTAAAGAACGACACCAGCAAGTGTATTATATATTCTTTAATTTATTCGGGCCAGAATTTTCGTGCCAGGAATTTTATTCAAAATAAATGTGGTTCATCGGACTTGATGTTTATTTTCCTCACTTCACTATGGTTTCAAATCGATTTCTCGTGGCCAAAACTATTTTTTATGAAAAAGTACATATTTTTGCATGAAAAATATTTGTTTTTGTGTGTTATTTTTAGATTAGATAATTAAAGAAATATCTTAATAATATAAAATTATAAAAATATAAAATTATTGTTTTATGTCATGCTATATACACTCCCTCCCATCTGAATAGGTTGCGCATTTTTTCTTTTTATATGTTAAGGTCTCTTCAGTTGTGTTTGGATTAATATATAGTTTTTGAGAGCATATAAATACCGGCCTTGCCATATTTGCGGACAATATGCCTATTTTTGTAAAAATTTACAAAAAGTTGCTCAAAAAGTGGACATTAGGTATATTACCCAGTTTTTTGCTTTAATTTAGTAGAATGGAAAATTTATGTAAATACAAAGCCTTTATTAGGAACGTGGGTTCAACACTGAAACTGTAAAAGGTGTACAAGAACTTTCATATAATATTTCTTCCTCCTACAAAGACTTTTTGTAATACTGCGTTAAATGACTTAATGGTATCATAAGACCCATTCTAATCTAAAATTTTCTGGGAAAATATCAGATTTGTGTCATTTTGTATGTAAGTACTTAAATGATGGCTTGTTTTTTTGCTGCGTTCTGATTTAACGCAGAACAGAATATGTGAGCATTCATTGATTGTTTACCATCATTTATTTCATTTATTTGTTCAGAGTCAGAGATTAGGGAGGGGTTCTGTCGATTGCACATTCATTTGGAAATTTATTTTAAGTCAGTAGGAAAATTTTCTTCGAAAATAGTTCAACATCCAATTTCGACAAAATTGTCCATAAAATATGCGACATCTTAGCCTTATACTACTTAGCCGAGCATATTTGGAAACTTTCGGAGTCATCTTTACATCCAATTTTATCGTTGAAAATTTCTTTATTTGATATTCTGTTTCTTGTTGCAGCCAAAAGTCAAAAATTTGTGAATTTGGTAAAGAAATGTAATCTGTAAAAAATATATCCCGTAAAGAACACAAAAGAGCACCCTGTCCTCTTAAATTTATTAACTACAGACTTCAAAGTAAATTCGAATTTTTTATAGAGGTGACACGTGTGAACAAAATTATTTAGGGCTGGAACAAAATTTGAATTAAAAAAATTAATTACAATTTAATAAGCTTCTATAAATGCATTGATAACATATTATTTCTATACAATTTTTATTTAAAATTTTTTAAAGATTTAAACGACACACTACCATTTTTCTTTTCCATATTTTACTTATAAACATTTTTATTTCTGTTTTTGCGATATTTTAAAAACAGAAACTATGAAAAATATTGGCCACGAGACTTTGATACCAACTAAGTAACAAATATTAACTTTGACTGCATATATTTATAACGGTAAATACAAATTTTCAAAATCAAACTTTATTGTCATTTTTTGTGTGTGTTGACTTTTATATGACAACGAAAAAATAAAAAAAGATAATGTCAAAAAATTTACTTTTGGCCAAAGAATTCGCATCTGAAACAATAGTGCACTGGCCGGTTTAGAGTGTTAGATAGTTTACAAAAACCTCTCCTTAATATATATTTTTTGTTCATTCTAGGAGGATTAACAGACGATAAAACCAAGCTCAACAAACATTTTGAGGCCACACAGCACAGTTTGTGGTGTGTTTGGATACAAATCAGAAGTTCGCTGGTTCAAATCCAGCAAAGAGCAACAAAAAAATGTGCAGTGCATTTAAATTGAACATAAATTCACCCTAACTGTTCTAAAAATAGAACACATGTTTTTATACCTTCCACCATATTATGGAGGGTTAATAAATTTGTTTTTCGGTTTGTAACGCATTGATATAATAATTGGCGACGATATAAAGTATATATATTCTTGATGAGGATAAAATTCTAAGTCGATATAGCCATAGCGTCTGCTGTAATCACTCTACCTTCTGCAATAATTGAGCTAGAGTATCTTCTTTCCATTGGCAGGTCAATTTCGAAGATAGGCTATATCGGAGGATCTTAGCTACATTTTTGGACCGAACTACCTACAATTTAAAATTTGAGGTTCCCAGTGACCACAAAAATTCTCCGGTATAACCGCCATATAACGATACCTCCCAATTTTCTGTATTTTGAGGATTACAGCAACCATTTTTAAAGGAAGTACCGGAACTTTGACGTTTGAGGTTCCCAGTGGTCTCCAAACTCCTCCCCCAAAAATGTTAAACATAAGTCCATGTTTCGGTTTAGTATAAATGTAATTTTACATTTGAGGTTCCCAGTGGTCACAAAACTTATCCTCCAAAAATTGTCAACAATTGGTACTTCACGATTTTCGTAATTTTGAGGGTTCAACTACAATGTTTAACCGAACTAACCATAATTTGCCATTTGAGTTTACAAGTGGTCACAAAATTTATCCAGCAAAAATTTTATTTTAATATTTTAATTAGCCCCCATATAACCGTACACCCCGATTTTCGGTATTTTGAGAATTTTAGCTACATTTTCGACCGAACTACCTGTAATTTGATATTTTAGGTTCCCAGTAGTCACGAAATATCTCCACCAAAAATGTTTAACATAGATCTATGGTTTGGTATAGTCCCCATTTAATGGTACCTCATGATTTTCGGTATTTTGATTATTTTAGCTACAAATTTTAACCAAACTAGCTGTAGTTTACCACTGGAGATTCACAGTGGTCAAAAATGCCTCCATCAAAAATTATCAACATAGGCCCATATTTTGGTATAGACCCACTATAAAGGTGCCTCCAGATTTTTGGTAGTTTTAAGATTTCAGCTACATTGTATTTTTTGACGAATTTGTTGTGATTTCACATTTGAAGCTCTTATTAGTCACAACATTTTTCCAACAAAAGTTGTCAATATAGGTCCATGTTTTGGAATAAGTTCCATATAACGGTACCTCCCGATTTTCGGTATTTTGGAAACATTTTTGACGGAACTACTCGAAATTTGGCATTTGAGGTTTTCTGTAGTCACGGAACTTCCCAACCTGATTTTCGATATTTTGAGGGTCTTAGCTACATTGTTTGTGGAACTAGCCGTCATTTGGCAATCGAGGTTCTCTACAGTCACAAAACATATCAACCAAAAATTTTCAATATAGGTCCATACTTGTGACGAAATCCGTTTCAGACAATTTGGAGATGATTTAGCCATGTCCGTCCTTCAGTCTGTCTGTCTGGCTGCAGCGCACTCCTTCCGGCACCTTCCCCACAAATGTTCGGAAGATTTGGGCGCACGATAATTCCTGAAGGGAGTAACCGATTTGGTCCATACTTTACACATCGTGAAGTTTCTACCGAACTTAGATGAGGTTCCAATATGGACTCAATCGGTCCTCTCCTTCGGGTACTTCCCACACAAAATTTTGGAAAGGTTTAGTTTAGTTTGATTTTTGTTGTAGCAACTTGTATTCATAGCCCCTATACGGCGGTACAAGTTTAATCAGGGGCAAGTCCATATTTCCTGAGAAAATAGCCTGAAAATTGCAAAAATAACCCCTATGATACCGTGTGTAGCGGTTGGAGCACACGATAGCTCTCGAACGGATCTGCCGATTGGGTCTAAACTTTGGCCTTCGTAATATTTTGTCCAAGCTTAGTTTAAGTTCAAAGATAAGCCATATCGGAAACATTTACGCACAATAAATTTTGATGAGAGTAACCGATTTGGTCAAAATTTTACACATCCAAATACATCTACCAGTTATTGATCAAGTTTGAATATGGACTATATTTGTCCACTCTTTCGGGTACCTCCCACACAAAATTTCTGATAAGTTCACATTAAGACCAGCTCTCGAATTTTGTAGAAGCAACTTGCATTCGCTGCCTCAGTTACGACGGTAAAAACTTTTTCAGGGGCAAGTCCATACTCCTTGAGAAATCAGCCCGAAAGGTGTAAAAACCCCGTATGGCACCATATGTAGTGGCTGGAGAGCACTATAATTCTCGAACTGATCAACAGATTTGGTCCAAACTTTGGTCTGTTCGAAGATCCTTTGGAAATTCATACCGATGCTGTTCGTTGTGGTTCGATCTGTCCGTAGATGAAAGTTTCAATTCACATAGGCTGAGGGTATATCTCTGCCGGCAAAGCCGAATGATACTTTTTTACTTGTTAGATTTGATTAGATAATTTAGATATCCATTTTCAAAAAATGTTTGCACCTTAAATTGTGTACAGGAAAGGAAACTAGTTATTTAGTTAAGAATATTTTATGGCTAGTGGCCATAGAATAACCACTGGGCATAGAATAACTTAGTGCGACATACACTTACTAACAGTAAATATTTATCAAAGTATTTATTACTACCCAAAAATAATATAAAACTTTTTATGTGGTAACGGGGAGCTGTTGCTGGGTGCAAATGCCCAAATTTGGAATCATCCAAAAAAGATTCGGAGGCTTCTCAGCCACAAACGTTATTATTTTTCTGGAACCGGATATATCCACACATTTGTTGGTATGAAAAATTTACACATTTGAAAGTTTACGTTGACATATTACAATTCCATAGAAATATTCCAAATTAAACAACCCATTTGAATGTTCCCTTTGTGCGCAGATGAAACATTTCATTTATTTCTATTTACCAGCCAGCCGTATGCTGGTATGGGGATAAAAAGGTTACATGACTTTAACATTTACGCTTCACATAAACTTGTTCAGCTTGTGTTTAATTTTCACGCAATTTTTCTATATTTTTTCTGTTTTTCTTCTTATCCATCTTCTGCTTTTATTTCCCTTTTAGCTATGATTTATTATTTGGAATAACTGAGTCGGAATCGTATCATACACTAGGTGCTGTGGCTCTGGATGAAGGATTACGTGAAAATGAACGCGATAATTTATTGCGTTTCTATATGCAAAGCCGTTTTGATGTTCGACCGGATCTGGCATTGGCGGCCACACTCAAGAAGTAAGTACATATATACATACGTCTAAATGTAAGCAAATTTCTGTACTGAGTAATTGCATGGGTTGTGTAAGAAGGGTGTAGGCTAAATTTCTATTTGTATGACGCCTACTTTCAATTTATGATACCATAATTCATTCATATTGTGTAAATATTGGGGTGGATATGGGACAATGTAACCAATTTGTTTAGGTTCGAAAGAAGATTGTAAAATGCGTGCATATGTTGATTTTATGACAAACAAAGGATATTCTGCAATAAGACTATGCTTTATTTTCATTTAGAAAAATATATATATTGGAGTTTAGAAAAATAGAAAATATTAAATGCAATAATTAACCCAGATTTTAGCTTTTTTAAACTTAGCATGCTGATGAATATTTTCCACCTTTATGTGATTTATTCTTTCACATCTTTGTTAAGATTTCTTGTTTTTCTTTATTTTTCTGTTACCCCGGCTGATAACAAATTATTTTCCTCTGCGTTTCAACTTATCTGCAGGCACATACTTGAGATGGGCGTTACTGGGTCACCGTTGTACGTGTCATAACAATTTAAGATCATTTTTACCACCTTATCGTTATAGGTATACAAGTGGGTGTGTATCGTGCATGGAAGTTGTGTGTATGTACATACATCAGTAGGACAACATGTGTTTGTGTAGCAAATAATTTATCATTATTTTGCGAGACAAAAGGATTTGTGGCAATTATATTTCTATAGTGCACCGGTAGTTATATTTTTGATGCCAGTTGCATTTCTTCCTCTTATTCTATTATAAATGCAAGCATCATAAACAGTTTGCAGAATCAGCAGTAGCAACAAAAACAACACACCGAGAAAATGAAGCAGCATCACATCTAAATTATACATTACAGCTTTCCATTTACTGTTGAAAATTATAGTAATTTGAGTTGAAAAGGATTGCAATGACGTTTTTAAATTTTAATTACTTTGCAAAGCATAAATGCTCAAGTAGCTCTTTGTGCGTGTTCGACTGTGTATGTGTATGTGTGAGTGTTTGTATGATTTTATATTGGTATGTGTGGATATGCATTCATGGGTATTCAAACATACAACATAAATTGTTATTATTGTGACAAAAAAGTGAGCATAGGCTATAGTCGAGATGGAGCCGACTATGTGATTCCCTACACCACTACCCCTGTGCATAAGCTTTTTACTCGTAAACATTTGTTTTAGGGAGATACTAAAGTTTTCACCTATCTAGCTTTTTAATATCAAATGATTTAATTTTATATTTGACTACTGTCGACATCTACTTGGTACTGATTGAAAGCTTTGCTGGTCTTCTTGATTAGCAATAAAAATTCTATACATTATAAATTGGTATATCCCAGCGTCTTTTCCAACATCACAAGCATTTCACCATATTTGGTAACGCAATTGGGAACATTTTAAAGCTCAGAATGTTGAAACGCATCCAACCAAAGGTGAGATGCTCGTCAGCCTATGTGACTTAAAACTTTCATATACAGTGAAATCGAATGTATTTAGGGTCTTTTCAGAATTTTGAGACCCTTTTTGAACATTTGAACTTTCAGACAAAAATGTGGATTAGGATTAATGTTCAAAGGTGTTGCGGAGGGGGTACTTGAAGGAATGGACCACTTGGTCCATTATGAAAGTGGATCTTTTTTTATGAGTCTTATTTTTTCGATAGATATCGCACCCACTAGTCATTTCAGTGGGTCATCGTATAACATTTGGACCAGTAGGCCAGGGACTTGCCCACGGAAACATAATATCGCTGTAAATAAGACTGCAACGAATAGCATCGGTACACATTTTCAAAGGATCTTCGTAAAGACCCTAAGCTGCACTTAAACAACAATTTTGAACTTTTGCAGGAAGGTACCTTAATAAGAGGTCCAATATGGGTCATTTTTGGAAGATAAACTAAATTTGGACAAAATATTAGAAGATCCAAAGTTTGGATCAAATTGGTTATCCCATCTTCGAACTGATACTAATTTTGGACAAAATATGTCGAAGACCAAATTTCCGAACAAATCGGTTGACCAGTTCGAGATTTACGTGCCCTCCAGCCACTATATATGGTACCATAGGGATTTTTTACAGCTTTTGGGCTGTTATCTCAGGAAGTATTTACTTGCCCCTGAAAAAACTTGTACCATCGTAAAGGGGGCCAGTGAATGCAATTTGCTTCAACAAAACTCAAAGTGATACGAGAGCAGGTCTTAAAGTAAATTTATCCAAAATTTTGTGTAGGAGGTACCCAAAGGAGTGGATAAATATAGTCCATATTTGAACCTGATCTATACCTGGTAGATACATTGGGATGTGTAAAGTATGGAGCAAATCGATAAATCTCTTCAAGAGTTGGCGTGGATACAATTTTTCCGAACATTTTTGAACTTTTGTGGGGAAGGTACCTGAAGGTGTAGACCGATATGGCTTATATTCAAACATAAAAAAAGTTCGGACCAAATATTAGGAAGGCCAAATGTTGGACCGGATCGGCAGATCCGTTCGAGAGTTATCTTGTGCTCCCCTTTTTTACAACTTTTAGGCTATTTTGTCAGGAATTACGGTCTTGCCCCTGCTGAAACAGAAGAATACAAGTTGCTTCAACAAAAATCAAAGCGATTCGAGAGCTGGTCCTAAGCTGAACTTTTCCAAAATTTTGTGTGGGAGGTACCCGAAGTAGTGGACCGATTTAGTTCACATTAAAACCTCTTCTAAGTCTGGTAGAAATTTCAGGATGTGCAAAGGATGAACTAAATCGGTAACTTTCTTCAAGAGTTATCGTGCGCACAAATTTTCCGGAAATTTTCGAACTTTTGTGGGGGAGGTACCCGAAGAAGTGGGCCAATATGGCCCATCTTCGAACTTAAACTAAGTTTAGTTAAAATATTACGATACAAAATTTGGTTCGAATCGGTTAATTCGTTCGAGAGTTATCGTGCGCACCAGCCAGCCAGACATACAGACGGACGGACATTGCAAAATAGACTCCAAATTGTCTGAAACGGATTTCGTCCAAACATACTTGGGGTCTAAAACCATTATTTCGATGAGGCACATTTTGCCCGTATGAAAGTGTATATAACCTCGTTAGCATAAATGCTGAGGGTATAAAAATGTGTAAGTGGGATGTGCGCAAACCTATTTTGCATCATAATAAAGGTAATAATTGCCTCATCCATTGACGGGCTTTCCTTATGGAATACAACTACTAAAAGCGGAGATATTCGGATAGGAATAAACTTTGAATTTTTGTCCACATACATTTTTATCCGGCCGTCACCAAACTCAATATGCTTTTGCTTCCCTGAGAGCCCTACTTAATTATTTAGATGGACAGACGGTCGGACGGACAGATCGACTTACGACCATTATTTCGATGCGTTACAAATTTTTGACCAAAACCAACTTATAATACCCAACCCACATAGTGGTGTAGGGTATAAACACAGCAATAGCAGAAACTAAACTCCCGTTATGCCATAATATTTTATAATGTAAAATCCGGAGGTATGTATATGTGTATAAGGATAATGTCTATGTATTGACAAACGTCTAGAACCAAGGGTTACAAGGGTACATGTTGGGAGGGAGGGAGGCATTTCATAATTATGCAGTTAATGAAAATGCAAGTGTTTTGGGAAAGTTGTTACTACTACAGTTGCACTGTCGCTACAACGACTGTGGAAGTAAACGGAATTGGGTAATTGAGATAGAAAAGGGAAGGCGAAATAACGCTGTCACAAAAGTATGCTAAACTGTGGGTGAAACTCTACACGCAGCCACTCGCCTGGAAGTGTAAATTGAATATTTCATAAATTTAAGCTGCGCACTGAACACTGCAATTAAATGAACATTTGCATGACTATTATTGCGATGACATCTTCATACCAGCTGGGATTATCATACCAGCTGGAATAAATTAACACAACATTTGATCTTAGTTTATGCAAATAATTGTCACTTTGCTAAAATGATGATAAAGAAGAAAGTAAATAAATAAACATGTCAGATGAGAGATATCTAATTGAGTGAGATATCTAATTGAATTTGATACTATATGGAAGTGTATGGGAAGTTTTTTGTAAAAGCAATACAGACTAAATACTGAATACTTATGGTACTAATTTCTGAATATATTTGGTAACATGTAAGAACGGCGTTAAGTTCGGCCGGTTAGAAATTGTTATACCCTCCACTACCACTGTATTGAAGTAAATATGAACAATTAGTAACAACTAAGCTTTTTATATACGTTAAGTATAATATCTTAACTGATGATAATAATTTTATACTGATAATTTTCTGTGTTGAGGTATTCTACCCATTGAGATTCCAAATTACCAAGTTATATCCACTTCAGAAGTAAAATATAGTAATGCTTAGTTTACATTCGTCGTCGTTTCGTGATTTCGAAGGCGTTTCGTGATTTCGCGCGGAATCAAGCTAAATTTATCATGATTTCGCATACAAAAATGAAATCATCTCATTTCGTGATTTCAGCGAAATCAACATCGAAATCACAGTACACATGATATACAACCCTGTTTTGCCTAAAAAAGTGCCAAAAGTTGCAACACTTTTCACGTATTACAATAAACAAGGTAGATGGTCAATTGTTGCAACAAAAAATTTTAGTATTAAAATTTGTAAACAATGTGAAAAAAATATTAAATTACTTTGTTACAATGCTATTTTTAATTGTGTTCCCGTACTTTTTTAATGGTAGTGTTAGAAAAAAGAGCAAATTTCTTAAAAAATACGGGAACGGAAAAATGACGGAAATTGCATAAATGTCAAAATCAACGTATCAGCAATCATATAAGATGCCAATGAAAATACTTGCTGATAGTTTCTACTACGCCAAAATTGTATGACAGAAAACGGGAGAAGGTGTTATTCGGCGCTATTTTTGTTTAAAGAGAAGTGCAAGTCTTGCTACATTTCGGAGTACGGGAACGCATTTTTAGCACACTAAACAGGAAAACTACTGCAAGTACCAATATTATGCAGGTTCTGAGCACAACTTTTATCTATCAAAATTTTTTATTATGATGTCTCAACGATAAATCATTTTTTTATTTTTTCATTTGTTAGTACTATACACAATTAATACAATATATAGATAATTTTACGATAATTTTCCAAATAAAGTTGTAAAGTTCTATATTTTTATATTTTGGATGATTAATTCAATTTACAACAATTTGTGAAAATTCATGTTCGATCAGCTGCGCATATGCATCTACCTTGATCATTGTGATATGTTTGAAATCAACAAAAAATAAGTGTAAACACCGGGGTGTATTTCAGGATTTCGTGAAATCCAGTGGATTTTGGAGCGCTAGTGTAAACTTGGCATAACACTCTTCAAAAGAACTCATCCTTGTTCTTTCTATCCTCTGACTAAACACAATACCAAATTACAGCAACCTCGTTTCGAAAATTTGGCAAAACCGCTCGAAATACATAAAATTGGACAATACCGGTTCATGGAGGTTAGACTAAACCTACATATACGTACGAGTATATGGATACTTTCTGGGAGAAAGTTTTCACGGAGGTTAGACTAAACCTACAAATATAAGGATACTTTTTGCAAGAAAGTTTTCTAGCTGTTGGGAACACAAAATTCCAATTAGCAAGCAAATTGGGAGGTACCCTTATATGGTGAAAAGATGTTTTGTACCTGTTGTAATGTTTTTTATCCCTGATAAAACTCTCAAAAAACCGAAAATCAGCTTAGAGGAAAATCAGCTATAGGGGGTCATCTAAGTAAGTAAGGGAAAGTGAGTTTTGTAATCATTTTCATGTGTTTTTTTTTGTTCCGAGTTTTTTTTTTTAATTCCAATAATGTGGTTCCTATTTAAAGTTTCTTTCTTATAGCACTCTTCAATACATCTTTGACAAACAATAGTCAGCTTTAAAATTTTTTGTGTTGTTTTCATTACACACATTAATGTCACTTTGATGATTGCGATAATATTATCTGATAATAATGGTTTTTATATATTTCATATCATTCAGCTTAGACAATAAATTTCTTTAATATCATTACAATACTAATAAAACTCATACACGTACATAATATAACATCTTTGCAGTACGTTTAACGTTTAAATGACAACCGTTAAATATGAGCTTTGGAAATAAAAATGTTTATATAAAAACCCATTTTCTCTTTCCTTCCATTATATCTGTTAGTATAGGTTGTTGAATTTTAATTTTTATTCCCGAAAGCAAAATGCAACGAAAAGTCTTTATCATGTGTTGAAAACCTTATCAGACACATCTGACAAGCTTTGAAAATAAAATGAAAATGTTCGACATTTGTTGATGAACTGAGAGAAAGCAATTGCCGAACAATGTCTTTGAGTAATCTATTTTTTTTTTTTTGTTTTAATGACAGACAGGTTGACTAAATGCTACGGGGCATCTCGTAGACTGAAAAAAATAATAATTTTGTGAATCACTTTATTTTTGTAAAACACTCAAATTTAATCTCTGTAAGTGACTTTTTAAATTGTAATTTAAGTGTCTATTGATGTAATTGCCAATTAGGTTTTTTTTGACGAAGACGATAGACGCTAGACCTTTAATATTTCTCTTAATTACTTAGTTACTCAATAAGGTTTTTTTATGTATTTCTAAAGACCTGAAAAAGAAGAAGAACATCATGTTTAAACAGGCGAAGTACATGGCTTCGAAACTTTTGCGTCAATACAGCTATACAAATCCATAAATGGTTTTCGCTTTAAAATAATTATTTTAAAGATCTGTATGTTGGTTTTTCAAGTATTTATGTACAAATTGTTTCTTCTGTTGAAATGGCCAATCATTGCCTTTCTACGAGTGATTGTATTGCACTGTATTTATTTAATCAAAAACTATTCTTAAGAACTTAGTATTTTAATTTGACTTAACATGACTTAGACCAGTGTTTAAAAGAGAGTGCAAACATTTAATACGAATTCAGCCTAGATTACATCTAGTGATCTAACTCAGACATACCACCCAAAATTTGTTCCGAACAAAAGCCCCTATTTTGTACGTGGGTGTAGGGGTTTTTTTTAATTAAGGGGCTCTTCCGTATCTGAAGTCTCAGAGCAAAAGATTCTACCGAATGAATGCAAAGATGTTATAATTGTAATAATTTATAAAAAGAAGACTTCAAAGAGTGTTGGACTTGGCGGGATCTTTGTGTGCTATAAACTATAGCAACAAGTAAAAAAAAATTAATCAGCATTGCTGTCAGAGATATACCCTCAGCTTGAGTGAATTGACACAACTACGATAATGATGACAGATCGAATACCGGCTACACAACCGATATCCTTTATACCTTGTTTGGACGTATGAACATAGAAGGACAAGGAAAAATTTTGAATTTTTGTTTGGGATGCTCCCGATGGAGTGGACCCATATGGCTAATTTTCCAACTTTATCTAAGTTTGGACTAAATATTACTAAGTCCAAATTTTGGACGAAATCGGTTGGTCCATTCAAGAGCTATCTTGCTCTCCAACAAGCCAGACAAACAGATAGAAGGACGGACGAACATTGCTTAATCGATTCCAAATTGTCTGAAAGTGTTTCGTTCAAACATACATAGGATCTATGGCCATTATTTCGATGAGGCACATTTTGGTCGTATGAAAGTGTATATGAGGAAAAGTCAAAATTTTTTAGTTTCCATGAAGCCAAGGTTTGCACTATTATAATACGCGAACTATTGTAGTTTACCAGTAACTATGACTATTGCTGGATTATTTTAGATGTATTTGTACAAAGCTCAAAAATTTAGCAAAAAAATTTAATTTACGTGGTAGTTACGACCGCGTAAAGGAAAAAACATAGGTAAAAACACGTTGAAGCTAAAGAGGTTTTCTACATTGCTATTCGATTTCTGATTAAACCATTCAAATGACGGACATCTGTCCAAAGTAAAAGTAGGAGAATACAAAATGAAGATTACACTTCTAATGTATCACTTTCCAAAATTTCCACTGCATCCACCTTTTATGGATGCTGACATTTTGAAGCCGGATTTCAGGTGTTTTTTGTATTTTTTATGTAACTGGGACGCGCATTAGGATATTTCGAAAAGCCAATTATAGGATTAAAGAACTCGCGATTTCGCATAATCTGATATGTATATTGAGTATGTAGCCCACACAGCAGCAGAGTAATCTACTGCCAAAGGCCAAAATTTAGTGTGATATTTTTTCTAAAAAACCTATTTTTTGGGTACAGTATTTACAATATCGTTTTGAGTGTGCTGGTACCCCGCGATATTTTAGTTTTTCGACGATCCGGATCATATGAATCACAGATCATAAAAATCCATCTACTAGAACGGCGGAAATGGCTACTGCAAAAATTGAAAAATTTGCGAAAAATGTTTTTCAAAATATCGCTGACTAATTCGCGTTTTATGTGGATCGTTTCCATTTCAATGAAGAAAGTGAATCATCACTCGCGTTTGTGCGAAAACAGCGGTTTGAAAATTTAGTGGCGTGGGAGCTGTATACGATTTATCCAAAAAATACTGTGTGATGCTACATCCACGGTTCTTGATGGATTTTATTGAAATATGTTTAGATCGATGTATTTTTATACGGTTGATAGTGAAATCGGATGCGCATAAAAAGTGTATGCACTTTGTGGAAAATATAAGCGTTACATAGTTTGTTGCACACTAAACTGCAGACGATGCTACATCTTAGCGGC
This sequence comes from Musca autumnalis, assembly GCF_047663935.1. Lineage (NCBI taxonomy): Eukaryota > Metazoa > Arthropoda > Insecta > Diptera > Muscidae > Musca > Musca autumnalis. Next base: position 8,295,785 of record NW_027411644.1, on the reverse strand, counting down.
CAAAGTAAATCCTGGCAAATGTGTACAAATTAAAAGAGAAGAATTCGCTGTATTGGTAAACCGCATGCGCATCAAGTGATTTTGAGGATTTCGCGATTTACACGCATTTCAAAATGAACATTACCCGATACAATTTTATTTCAAGATTATACCCCATTTGAAGGAACCCAACATTTATTTGAAAGATATCCATATCTTCCGCTAGATGTTAGCGTGTTTTCGAGAAGTGATTAGAATAAAAAATGTGATTTATTGCGTGAAATTTAACTAAAATAGAAGAAAAACTCCGACGTATTTTTCTTACATTTTGTTCAACTAACTCACAAAATAAATTTCAATAAATATATTCTCTTACAAAAATTTTATAAATTGCCTCAATATATTTTTTTGTTTTCGCTATAATATGAAAACCACTAAACGGATTTGTATAGTTTTGGTTTCATTTGAATCTTCGCGATGTATAGATTACGTACATATTTTTTATATATTTTTCAGAGGCATAAGCAGGTTGAATTTTATTAAAACAAGTTGCAAACTACCAATTGTTTGGAATTCTTTCCTAATTTCCGCGAAAATGCACAACTTTTTCACTAAAGTTATGGGACCTCAGTAAACATATAGTATGTAGGGAGCCCTAATTAAGAGAGTTTCTCAATATAATGATTAGAGTCTTTTAAAGATTTTTTTCTTTTTATCAGAATTGAAACCGCCATAACTTTTGCGCGCAACAACCAAAATTAGTATCACGAACAGATTTAAGAATGGCATTTTTTTCCCAATCTATGTACCAAAAATCTTTCATGTAGCTTAAAAAAAATTTTTAATTTTTTTTTTATGGAAAACTAAAAAATTTTGTCCTTTCTTCATATATCGATATGAACCTCGTTAGCCTAAAGAATGAGAGTATACAATTTAATACACGAAAAGTACTTAATGGTACAAAACTTAGTATAAGTTAAGAGTAGTAATTCTGAAAATTGGTGTGAAGGTCGCTGTTGGTGTGTAGGGTTCAGACTTGAAGTGGTTTTGGAAATACGAAAAGTTTCGAATGGTAATAAATTTGGTATTGGTTGTGTCGTTAGTGTTGGTGTATAAAGTTAAGATATGGAGCTGGTTTTTCAAATATGTACTATATTCTTCCGAAAGGTACTACATGGTACACCAACTGCAACATTGGTGGGGTTGGTATATGAAAATGTGTACCATAAACGTACAAAATTGTGTATAAGAGTAACTGTTGATGTGTAGGATTGAGATATGAAGGTTGCTTTGGATATGCGTACTATACGTGTACGAAAAGCACTAAATGGTACTACATTTGGAACAATTTTGGTATTAGATGAAGTTGGTATGAGGAGGAAATTGGAACTATAAGCGTACCAAATGTACTGGAATGGAATATATCTGGAATTTCGAATTTTGAAAACATGGTAAATATTTGTGAGTAGTGTTGAGATAATGAGGTCGTTTTGGAAATATAGGTACTATAGGCGTATGGAAATTTATAAATGGTACTAAATTTGGTACGCCTTGGGTGAAAGGATAGAATTGGGATTCTGAAATTTGGCATGAGTGTCGCTGTTGATGTAGTTGGTATTAATACGAACGAATTTGAAATCGAATCGTCTTACAGGAACCGACCATAAGTGTACGAAAAGTATTTGTTTTGTACCGTTAGTATTGGGTAGGTTAAGAATCGAATTTTGCAATTTAAATTAATTTTTTTAATTTTACTTTACCCAGCAAAAATACTCATAACTACTTATTTCGCTCGACATGCCCTTGTTAAATAATGGGTTAGTAGGGGTTTTGTAACGAGTATTTTTGCACGTTATGAATGCTTTAAATATGAACGGGGTAAAAAAATTCTATTTGAATCCTCTTTTCTATTAATGTGAACTTTTCGCTAATGAAGAAGCGGGCGCATGCTAGAATACTGATAGCATAACAAAACAAGTAAAAAATTATCAGTCGGCTTTGCCGACAGAGATATACCCTCAGCCTTTGTATATTGAAACAATTTTTCCCAAAATACGTATGTATTTAGGGGGTTTTAAAAATTGTGGGCGTTTGAAAAATAAAAGTGTTGATAAGGATTAAAGATCAAAAGTTTTGCGGAGGAGATACTAAAAGGAATGGATCGACATTGACCGTTATGGAAGTGGATCTCCAGCCACAACATAAGGTGCTATAGGGGGTTTTTACACTATACGGGCTGTTTGCTCAAGAAGTATGGACTGGCCCCTAAAAAACCTTTACTGTCGTAATTGAGGCAGCGAATGCAAGTTGCTTCAACAAAAATCAAAGTGATTCGTTATTAGGTCATAAAGTGAACTTATCCGAAATTTTGTGTAGGAGGTACCGGATGGAGTGGACAAATATAGTCCACATTTGAACCTGATCTATGGTAGATATATTAGGATGTGTAAGGTATAGACCAATTAGGCCACTCCCTTCAAGAGTTACCGTACGAACAATTTTTCCGAACATTTTTGAACTTTTGTGGGGAAGGTAACTGAAGGAGTAGACCGATATGGCTTATCTTCAAACTTAAACTATGTTTGGACAAAATATTACTAAGGCCATATTTTGGACCGAATCGGCAGATCCGTTCGAGAGTTATCTTGCGCTCCAACCACCTCACACGGTGTCATAGGGGTTTTTTTGCAACTTTCATGCTATTTTCTCAGGAAGTATGGACTTGCCCCTGATAAAACTTGTACCGTCATATGGAGTTATCGTGCGCACAAACTTTTCGAACATCTTCGAACTTTTGTGGAGGAGGTACCGGAAGGAGTGGACCGATGTAGCTCATCTTCGAACTTAAACTAAGTTTGGGCAAAATATTGCGAAAGCCAAAAGTTGAACCGAATCGGTTCATCCGTTCGAGAGTTATCGTGCGCTCCAGCCAGCAGGACAGACAGACAGACGGACGGACATGACTAGATCGACTCAAAATTGTCTGAAACATATTTCGTCCAAACATACTTGGGGTCAAAAACCATTATATCGATGAGGCACATTTTCATCGTATCAAAGTGTATATACCCTCCTTAGCCTAAAGGCTGAGGGTATAAATATAGAAAATTTTGATCTTCCCGAAAAAAGCACATAGCACTCATAAGGATATCTGCCGTAATAATTTCAAAAGATTGGTGATTATCCTATTTAAATATCTAATGCTTTTATAACGTTTCAATCTGAACCACAAATCAAATCCAGCTGCAGCCAGTTGAACAGAAATACAGACCGACCTGGTTAAATAGAATACATATCCTTTGTTTTTATACCCTCCACCATAGTATGGAGGGTATATTAAGTTTGTTTTTCCGTTTGTAACGCATTGAAATACTCATTTGCGACCCTATAAAGTATATATATTCTTAATCAGGGTAAAATTCTGAGTCGATCTGTGCACGTCCGTCCGTCCGTCTGTGGTAATCACTCTAGCATCCACAAAAATGGAGATAGGACGCTGAAATTTTGGAAAAATGCGTCTTTTGTTTGCAGGCAGGTCAAGTTCGATGATGGGCTATATCGGTCCACGTTTTGGTATAGCCCCCATATAACGGTACCCCCCGATTTACGGTATTTTGATGTTTTTAGCTACATTTTCAGACAGATTTAGCTAAACTTTGACGTTTAGGGTTCTCAAGTGTCAATAAACTTATATAACAAAACTTGTGGACATAGGTCCACGTTTTGGTATAGCCCCCATATAACGGTACCCCCCGATTTACGGTATTTTGACGTTTTTAGCTACATTTTCTGACCGATGTAGCTATAATTTGACATTTAGGGTTCTTAAGTGTCAATAAACTTATATAACAAAAGTTGTGGGCATAGGTCCACGTTTTGGTATGGCCCCTATATATCGGTACCCCCCGATTTACGGTATTTTGATGTTTTTAGCTAAATTTTCAGACAGATTTAGCTAAAATTTGACATTTAGGGTTCTTAAGTGTCAATAAACTTATATAAAAAAATTTGTGGACATAGGTCCACGTTTTGGTATAGCCCCCATATAACGGTACCCCCCGATTTACGGTATTTCGACGTTTTTAGCTACTTTTTCAGACCGATGTAGCTATAATTTGACATTTAGGGTTCTTAAGTGTCAACTAACTTATAAACCAAAAGTTGTGGACATAGGTCCACGTTTTGGTATAGCCCCCATATAACGGTACCCCCCGATTTACGGTATTTTGACGTTTTTAGCTACTTTTTCAGACCGATGTAGCTATAACTTGACATCTAGGGTTCTTAAGTGTCAACTAAATTTTAAATAAAAGTTGTGGACATAGGTCCACGTTTTGGTATAGCCCCCATATAACGGTACCACCCGATTTACGGTATTTTGACGTTTTTAGCTACATTTTCAGACCGATTTAGCTATAATTTGACATTTAGGGTTCTTAGGTGCCAATAAACTTATATAAGAAAACTTGTGGACATAGGTCCACGTTTTGGTATAGCCCCCAAATAACGGTACCTCCCGATTTTCGGTATTTTGAGAATTTTACCTACAAGTTTTAAACGAATTATCTGTAATTTGAACATTTGACATTTGAAATTCCTAGTGGTCACCACACCTCTCCACCAAAAATTGTCGAGAAAGGTCGATGTATTGATAAAGACCCCATATAACGGTACCTCCCGATTTCCAGTAATTTGATGATTTTAGCTACAATATTAAACCGAACTAGCAGTAATTTGACATTTGAAGTTCTTAGTGGTCACAACACCTCTCCATCAAAAATTGTCAACATAAGTCCATGTTCGGATGTAGCTCCCATATAAAGGTACCTCCCAATTTTCAGTAATTTTGCAATTTTAGCTACAATTTTTAACCGAACTAACTGTAATTTGACATTTGAAGTTTGTAGTGGTCACCACACATCTGCATCAACAATTTTCAACATAGCCCCAATATAACGATACTTCCCGATTTTCGGTACTTTGAGGATTTTACTTAAAATGTTTAACCAACGTAGGTCCATGTTTTGGTGTAGCCCCAAAACAAACCTCCCGATTTTCCGTACCTTAGCTTTATTTTTTGGATGAACCTTCTATAATTTGAAATTTAAAAGCCAAAAAAAATTCTGCAACAAAAATTGTTCATTTAAGTTCATATTTTCGTATAGCCAACATAGCTGTTAATGGCATTTGAAGTTCCCACGTTATGTACCGATTTTCGGTATTTTGAGGATTCTAGCTGCAATTTTTAACCGAATTAGGAGTTATTTGACATTAAAAGCTCCCATCAAAAACTGTCAACATAGGTCCATGTTTTATAATAACCCTTATATAACGGTACCTCCCAATTTCTAGCCCACCAAAAATTGTCAACATACATAGTTAGATATAGACACCATAAAAAAGGGCCTCCCGAATGAAGCATTTTATGTACATTATCTGACATTTTAACGTACCCACTTAAAGTTGGGGGCAGGAATGAAAATAAATTATTCCATTTTAGTTCAGAATATTTTATGGTGGAGGGTATGAAAAGTTCGGCCCGGCCGAACTTAACGCTTTTTAACTTGTTTAACCTATAAAAGTTTATTTCAAAATGTTGGTCGTCCTTTCTATACCATCAGCCTTTAGCCTAGAAAGGTTGGTTATATACACTTTGATACGACCAAAAATGTGCCTCATCGAAATAACGGGTTTAGACCCCAAGTATGTTTGGACGAAATTGGTTTCAGACAATTTGGAGTCGATTTAGCCATGTCCGTTCGTCTGTCCGTCTGTCTGGCTGGAGCGCATGGTAACTCTCGAACGGATCAACCGATTCGAACCAAATTTTGGGTATCGTAATATTTTGTCCAAACTTAGTCTAAGTTCGAAGATGGGCCATATCGGTCCACTGTTTGGCCTACCTCCCCCACAAAAGTTCAAAATTTTTTTGTAAAATGGTGTGAACGATAACTCTCGAAGAGATCAATCGATTTGTTCCAAACTTTGCACATCGTATTATCCCTTCCAGATATAGATACATTCCACACAAAATTCGGACAAAGTGAAGTTTAAGAACTTTTCTCGGATATTTTTAAAATTTTTTTACGCAAGTCCATACTTCCTGAGATATTGGCCTAAAATCTCCGAGAAACCCTGAAGGCAACAACCAATCCCGCAAGATAATTCTAACAGGCAGTTTCTGATTCGTGCAGACTTTGCACATCGTATTAATTCATTCACTCATGTATCAGGTTGGAATATTGTCTATATCGGTCCACTCCTTCGGGCACCTCCCACATAAAATTCGGATGAAGTAAAGTTTAAGAGCTCCTCTCTTATCGTTTTTTTTTCGGAGTAAGTCAACACTTCCTAAGATAATGGCCCATACTAAAATGAGCAAGATAACTCTAACTTTTTAAAAAATTTTCTTTCAAACTTAGTTTAACGTAATTTAATATTTCGAGTCCTTTTTAAAGAAGTTTGTTTACTAAATATGTTTGGTATACGTCAATGATTTGGTATAACCCCACATTATGGTACATACATATACTCCGGTTCATCTGAATAGAACCAACCAATATTTGCTTACAAATACCGTTATATCTGGCGATAGGAGAGGAATTGTAAATTATGTTGTTGTGGACCTGTAGATTATGTAATAGCCGATATTTTCAGTACCCAGCATGTTTCACATCTGCTTAATAATAACGATACTTTTTTCTCGCTTTATGAAAAAATGTCAAAATATTAGGGTCTTGGAATATGATGAAAATCGATGCTTAGAGCGCCAAACAATATTCTTATGAAGAAATCGATAGAAACAATTTACAAAGTCAAAATTGTATACTGAATTGGGTTCAGTATTTTAAAGTCTACAACAAAAGTACAAAGAAGTTACATTTGATAGCTTTATAAGTCCGAACCAGTAGAAATATTGTAAAGATAACTCAAATTTCTCCCTTTCCAATTCAGTGATTGATATTTTATCCGAGGAAAATGAATGGAAATCGATGGGTTCCATGCAGTTTCGTTGGCTGTGGACATCTACAAGTGCAAAAAATAAAGAAAATCTTATCGTCGAACGCTTCATGTCACTAGATACTGTAGATATCCACAAAAATATTTTTTTTATTGAGAAAATACTCTTACTATATTCCTAACAAATCCCTGACTTTGTATGAATCTAACATTTATGATTAATTTTTTACCGCATATTTAAATTTTTCATCAAAAGTCGAAAATTAGAAAAAAGTCGATTTTTGGAATAGCTTGGGCTTTAGGCCAATTGCGTGGAAATGCATTGTCCAAATGAAGCTTTATAAGGGTGAAATGACAGATAACAGACAATACTATAACAAAATAAAAAAAAAACACAAAAATATTCGAAAATACCCGAGCCCTAGGTCAATTTTTGCAACCATTTTTTTGTGGCGTTTAAACGATCAGTGGGTTTATATGGATTAAATACGAGCTACAGAGATATAACAATACTATGGCAGACGGAAGGACGGATGCTTAAGGAAGAATAGATTAATTGGTTTGGAGTTGAAGTCTTACTCACAAGCTATAAGTTCAACAAATTAATTTGTAATTTTGCTTTATTAATTGAAACTAAAAATTAAATTTTCAAATATATTTTTTATTTGAAATAAGATGTCACTATAAGGTTCCAAAAAAAGGAATATTTACTTAGGGAGATTGATTATATTCCCTGTAGCCCTAAAATATTGAATTCATAAAAAAATATAGTTTATGTGTAAAGTGTCATCACCAATATCAAACACCATACACAGTGGAGTCACATACGATTTTATTAATACATTTGTTATTATTACATTTAAATGTTTAAATATCCGTAAGCAAGAATTGAAACAAGTTTGTATTTGTCGGCTCTGATAACGAAGGCAAATACGAATAAGTGTTATATAAAATATTTCGATTTACATTTTCCCCTTGCAAATGTTATTAAACCGAAAATACTATATGTCCTTTACAATACAAAAAAAAAAAACAAAAAAAAAATCATTAAAATCCAATTATTTTTAATTGAAGTCCTTTCTGTTACAAATTTGTTTATTTATTTAAAATAAAAAAAAAAAACAAAGAAAAGTTATGTTGCCTTTGCACACCCACACTGTCGGCTAACTTTTTGATAAACTCGTTCTATATGCATAACAGCAACAAACAACACAAACAACAGCATTCGTGAGCTAAAACTTTTGTGCATAGTTCCTCAAAATGCCCTGGAAAAAAGGTATAAACTTGTTTGCATGAATCCTTTCATATTTGCTTAACAATATCATAAATTTCAACTAGTAAAATTTTACGACGTTATCCGCCACAGCTCAACGAAACTAACAACAGCTGAGGCGGTAGCGTCAACAGACACATGTACAGATAGCAAAAACATGTACATTGTTGGGATGCCACATACGTTTATGATTGTTGTGTTGCCTTAACTTATTTTGCTGTTAGCCCCACAACTAAAAGCGTTTGTGTAAAGGACATATTGTGCAATAAGTGGAACTTGAGAAACATACGTTGGAGATAACAAATTAAAAAAAAACTCGGCACGGAAGGTAAAGAAACAAAAACAAATAAACCTCAAGGAAAAAAATGCAGTTTTCCACATCTACCAAAACTAAACGTAGACTCTTTTCCTTGGTCTTAAACATTTAATAAACCCATTTGATTCTGTGGCCGTTTGCTGCAATAATCCAATGCAGGTCCTTCAAGCTCAATGTCAATATTCGTTGTACACCCTGATAACGGAAGAGAAACTACACACGAAAAACAATAGTTTTTTAATTAAAGAAAAAGATTGAAAAATTCGTACTGACAACCCACACACACTCACCACACTGGGCACACTCACACAACGATTCTCATTCTTTCCAAAAGAATCTAATTAAAAATTATATACAGCAAGTGTATTTATTTTGTCTTTTATAAACTATTTATGCCAAACACCAGCAAGCACCATGAGTAAGTTTAAACTAAGCACGAAGCGAGATATTTTTTGTTTTCATTTTTTTCCAGGAAATTCTACCAACACATGGACCCAAAACACATTTACACACACTCACAAACAAACAAACTTAAAGTGACATTAGAAAGGAAAAAAGAAATAAATTGAAATAAAACATACACTGGGGAATTTTCAAATAGTTTTTTGTTGGGCAAACCAATGAGATGCTGTTAAGATAAATACTATTGTATTTTAGAATAAAGTCTTTGAAATATCACTAATGATGGCAAGTATGGGGATTTGATTATGCATTCAAATTTGCATTCAAAAAGAAGAATAAAAAACATTGAAATAAATCAATTTTCATTGCCAACAAATTTAAAGGTAGATTATTACAGCTTCATTAACGAGAACATTCCGCTAGGTTATTGAAGACAGAAACGCCAAGCGCCAAAACGGCCTAACACACATGTTCAAAAAAATCAAATTGGCTATAAAGATCTAACCGGATTATTTTGAAATAAATACTAGAAAATCAGGTAGTATAACCTAGGGTTATTAAATGCAAAATGGAGTTATCTTTATGGTCAGTTTGATTTTTTTGAACATGTGGATTAGGCCGTTTTGGCGCTGAGCGCCTCATATAACCATCAATGCTTAAAGAAATGTCGCATTTCATGCAATGCTTTCGATTTTATCAGGCATTCGTAAACATTTGCATAATATTATTGATACTTACATAGATAGCCTTATATACTTAAGAGAGCACTTTGTTTAATAAAAAGTACTATGAATCGATTTCAAAATGTGCCGATCTTCTACTTAACTTCTTTTAGATATTATGCTGTGTGATGTCATCTTTAACTCGATATATCCATCGTAGTTTTGGTCGTCACTTGGAGTTGATGGTCTACGCTCATATGCTTTTCTGCAGAGGACATTTCTATCCATCCTATTAACATTACAAGTCATCGCAAGCGTTGTAGCTCGATACGCCTTAATATACCGATGACTGTCGGCTGATACAAATCGTGACGTCTTGTACTCACCGCCAAGGCATATTTATCCCATCTTTCGAAGAAATTTCTCTTAAACATACTGTTTTACCTCATCTGATTTCGCTAGTACCCACATACGGGTAGTACCAGTTTCTGGTAGAGGGAGATTTTGTTTGGGGGGAGTGTTTTTTTAATTTGGTTGTTAGGGCGAAGATAATTTTAATGTTAATTTTTATTAATTTTCTCGGTTGGAGTTGAGCTTGATGATCGAAGGTTTTCTGCAAGATAAAAAGGAAAGCCGAAGATTCGAACCCACACAGCCACCGGATGATGTGACCTAGTTTCGCTGTTGGTTTTACAGACAGACATATCGGCTGTGGGAGTGACTGCTCTGTCATCGTACTTTGTTTTCTCAAATGCAGTGTATTTATACAGTGAATGATATTTGTCCGCTCAATTAATTGCAATACTATTAAATATTTTTAGGTCCAGCAGTATATTTAGAAAATACTATATTCATGATTTTTACTTACCTCTTGGTCAGTTTTCGGGCTTTTTTCCCGGTAGATTTGAATTTCGTCCACAGTGCGTCGCACAGTGGTTCAGAATCGTTTTTTCTGTAACTTCTGAACGGATAGAGATATTTTCATAATTCTTTTTTTGTTAGACAGGTAAGACAGCTTTCAGACGAATTATAAGCCGTCAAATTCTGTCTAGTTGTTGCAGAGAAATTCAAGGTCAAAATTAAACTTTTGAGTTTTTTAACTATTTTTCATCAAAACATGAGTGTTTTTGTGGTTTTTATATCTTCCTATGTATTAAAGATGGTCAATCACCAACAAATAAACAATAAAACTACAACAAAAAACTAAAAAAAAAAGTTCGACAAATATGTCTAAAATTTTTTTTTTCAAAAATTTGTAAAAAAAATTACAAAAAAATTTAAATTTTTTCAAAAATTTAAAAAATTCTCCTTGGACTTTAATAAAACTTATATAACTCGTATAAAATCTCATATACTCAAAAAATGTTAATTTGTGTCAGAAAGCTGTAATTCACATGGAAACAGTATAGAAAAACACACATTTTTACCCCTGTAATTTCAATAAATTGAAAAAAGAAAAGACGACAATATTAGCTATGTACCTATCAAATACATACGCCAGAGCACAAACTGCACCTACTCTATAAAGAGTCTGGATATTCCAGATGCAGATTCTCGGATCATGGTCCATAAAACGTTCAAGAGTTAGCCCAATTTAGGGAGGGTTTCTCCTTTTCTTGTTCAGATCAGATGCGTTGATTGGTATCTTCCATCACCTATGTATCAGTATATGTTTTAATAAAATCGTCATATTAGGGGTCGTTTTTAACATACCCTCTTTGGTTTGGTTTGACGGTTATTGACATTTTGCTTTGGATCCAACTGTTAGCAGCATATATGTATGTATGACCTATCAATGATAAAAAATATGTTCGTTATATAACACCATTACAAGTTATAAATAATTTGTCAATGCTTTACTACAGATTGAATTTTGAGGTAGCATTGCAATCGCTACTTTATTGTTCTGCCAATCTAAATCTCTACTGTATTTTATATCAGTGGTCATATTTAATTTATCAGTGCCAACAAGCATAAGGTTTGTTCTTCGACAGAAATGCACTTCTATTCAGACACTGTAACAGATGTGTGGTATGTTTATGTGAACCAACTGTTAAAACGTAGATTAAACAAGAAGATATTAAGACAGAAGGAAAGTGGTGAATACAAACAAATCAGAGAAAATAAAATTGATATAACGAAATGAGGGACCATAATATGATTGAATTAAGAATATCAAAAAAGGATACAGAAATGAAAAACACGTTAATTTAAATATGTTAGAGAAAATTTATACTTGAAAAATGAACAACGAAATATTATGAAAAACATATGATTGAGTCCATTCATTCGATTCAATGCTAAAACTCAATGCTAAAATTATGTATGAATATTTACATATATACATACATATATATTTTCCACGTATCAGCAACAGAGTGCGGTACCTTTTTATGTAGGGTAATTTGATGATATGTGCCATTCTTGCTACTGTCAAATTCCCATCTAATATACTCGTACTACTACTTTTAAAACTAGCTCCACCACAATCAATGTAGGCGTATACTTCACACTATAACTGACATGAAATATACGCACCCCCTTTCAACACTAAATTAGGAATTATGTCACACATTCTTTATTTTATGGGAATCCTCATTATACCCTACACCACTATGTGGGGAGGGTATTATAAGTTGGTTTTGGCCAAAAAGTTTGTAACGCATCGAAATAATGGTCGTAGACCCATACTTATATATACCAAAATGAATGTCTCGACGAGCTGAGTCGATCTGGCTATGTGTGTCCGTCCGTCAGTCCGTCCGTCCGTCCGTCTGTCCGTCTGTCCGTCTGTCCATCTAAACCTTGTAATCACGCTACAGGTCGCAATTTTGATCGGATCGTCACCAAATTTTGGACGTTGATGAGGATCCCGGAGGGGAAGAAGCCTATTGATTTTGGTGACGGTCGGATAATAATCAGGGGTCGGAATGGGCAAAAAACTTATTTGCGGAAAAAGTCAACGTTTTATTTCAAAGCGAATATCTCCGTATCTATAAGGGGTATATTAAAGGCAAAGCCTGCTAATGAAAGCAGAAAATATCACCTTTACAGCGATGTATGGTAGGTTGTCGTAGGTGGTCAAACAACGAAGATATCGCAATAGTCGCTTATAGAACCCAACTTTTCATTTATTCAATTTTAATTCTAATGACGAATACCACAGCTTTTGTTGAATACTTTCCAAAAACAAAACCTGGATATGAAAATAGAAAATCCTGTCTTTACAATGATGCAAAGTAGGTTAGCGTAGGTGGCCAAATAACGGAGATATCACAATAGTCGGTAATACATCCCATTTTTCCACTTTTAAAGAAATCACGCTACAGGTCGTAATTTTGATCGGATCGTCACCAAATTTTGGGTGTTGATGGGGGTCCCGCAGAGGAAAAAGCCTATTTATTTTGGTGATGGTCGGATAATATTTAGGGGTCGGAATGTGATGGTTGATGGTTGGCATACATCCCACTTTTCCATTTTTTTATTTGAGTTATTCTGACGATGCACTTAAACGCGTTTCAATAAAATTTACCTGTATTAATGAAGACATTCAGAGCAAAGGCGCTAAGCTATCCCAATTTTAATATTTTGAATTTTACCAGTCAAAAGCTTATGCACAGGGGAAGTGGTGTAGGGTATTACATAGTCGGCCCCGACCCGACTATAGCCTTGGCTCACTTGTTTATAGCTTAAGCATGTAATCATTTGAAACTTCAAATCTACACATTTAAATCTCTTTAGGAAAATCCTTTGTTTGTTTTACGACATACCACATCAATACTTAAATAAAAAATAACTTAAGTTTATAGCATAATCATGTGTAACAATGTAGCAAAAAATAATAAAAATCGTAAGGGCACAAAAGAAAGAAATGTCTTGTAGTGAGTGTAAAAAATACCACAAAAATTTCAACAAATAATTAACTTTTTATTGTCAACTGTTAAAAATTAGAAACCACTAATTTAGCAATTTTTAGTACATTTTTAGTATTATTTGGCACAAATTCTTTGTGGTGAGAACGATGAGTATGTTGTAAAACAATAAGTATCTATTTTTAGCAATTGTTTTAATTTAACAGTCAATGACGCTTAAAATCTGAGACTGGTTTAGGACATCTTCTTGAAATTTAAGATGTTCTACCAAATCGACAAAATTCTGGAGGAAAGCTTTGTAGCGCCAACCCAATTCCATCGGAAGATTTTAAAAACAAATTTTAAATTTTCACTTTATCGCGCATTTAGGGCATGAAGTGGAACTGGAATAAACGAAATATAAGAAGAATTCGACAGCGAAACTCCTTCACAGTTAGAAAAATACTAATATTAATATAAATATGTTCAATTTGTGAAGTTCTTATTTTATAGAGTAAACGGCTACAAGCTTTACAAGTGGTACCATATGGTGCCATCGCACAGTGGATCCACTTGTATGGAGAAAGTGGCCAAAAATATTTCCCGTGTAAATATCAAGCTAATGCGCTGGTTACAGCTTTGTGCTGCTGCGAAGAGTGTTTTAAGAAACCACGAGCGTAACATTCTCCCCCCTTTCCCCTCTGGAGGGGGTATACTGTAAGAATTGTTTTATGCTGTTAATGCAAAATGACATGAACAAGGGTCCCGATTATCTTATGATGCAAAAATAGGCTTGGGGAAACAAAACAATCTCCAAAACAACGTAAAATCCAACTAATTTAGCGGATTAAAAAAATCAAAATTTTTGTCTAAAAATTGGTAAAATTTTTAATATAGATCTTATAGAGTTCTTCCTGGAAGGCACGTACCGCCAACGTAAGACAAATTTGGAAGAAGATTTCTTTATCTTGCCACTGATACCAATTATGTTAATGTACGTGGTCAGATAACAGAATTATACGCTAATATATCCATAGAAACCCTATTCTGGGGCAGCTCTAGGCAGCGGCCCACCGTTTATAGTCTGGCACTAGATGGCAGCTGATTTTAATACTGAATAATCTTAAGCCCTTGAGCTACTTTGGAAAATTATTCCCGAGGTGGGCACTGGTGGGCATCATAACTAAAACCTTAGGTCAAATTTAAGTATATGGTCGAAGTGGCATTACAAAATACACTAAGAAAATATGCAGCTAACTAGAATTCCACAATACGCTAAAACACTATTTTTTAATGAAAATTAAACTATTACCTCCCCCCTTCAAAATCCACTATAATATTTAGCAATACATACTAGTTTCGCGATATTTTTTGAATATATTTACTTGCACTTAAAATATGGGTTGTACTCACAACAAAAAATATTAGTCAAATGTTCCGACTTTTGAAGCTATTCTTAAGAAGATCGCGTTCGAATGAAACAAAAATTAATATATTTTTAAAAAGGTCCATGTCATAGCTGTCAGATTTGCCAGATGTTGTACCAAAATTTTGACATTCATTTTTTTATTTTTGGCCAATGGGTGGATCCACTGTGCATCGCAGGGATTAAAAATGTTAATAACAAATTTCAGCCAATTTGATGATGAAGCTAAACCTTTATACAACCGCTCGGGAGGAACGGACCCATTTGGCTATATCAAAGCGTGAACCGATATAACCCATTTTCAATACCAACCATGCTAGGAGTAAAATAAACATCTTTACCTAATTATAAAGCTCAATCTTAAATATTTCGAGCTGTATTTTGATTTCAAATCTGCCAACGAGAATCTGGCAGTGTCAGACTGTAAAAACGCATTCATCGTATAAGCACGCAGTACGTCCAGTAGACTCTTACACTTTCATACTGGCAAAATGTGCCTCATCGAAATAATGGTTTTAGACCCCTAGTATGTTTGAACGAAATGTGTTTCAGACAGTTTGGAGTTGATTTAGCCATGTCCGTCCGTCTGTCTGTCTGGCTGGCTGGAGCGCACGATAACTCTCGAACGGATGAACCGATTCGCTTCAAATATTGGCTTTATCCAAATTTAGTTTAAGTTCGAAGATGAGGTACCTCCCCAACAAAAGTTCGAAAATGTTCGGAAAATTTGTGTGCACGATAACTCTTGAAGGGTGTAACCGATTTGGTCCATACTTTGCCCATCGTGAAATGTGTACCAGACTCAGATAAGGTTTCAATATGGACTCAATCTCTCCACTCCCTTGGATACCTCCCACACAAAATTTCGGAAAAGTTCAGTTTAGGGCCTGCTCTCGAATCGCTTTGATTTTTGTTGTAGCAACTTGTATTCACTGCCCCCCATACGACGGTATAAGTTTCATCAGGGGCAAATCCATACTTCCTGAGAAAATAGCCTGAAAGGTACAAAAAACCCCTATGACACCGTGTGTAGTGGTTGGAGTGCAAGATAACTCTCGAACGGATTTGCCGATTCGGTCCAAAATGTGGCCTTCGTAATAATTTGTGCAACCTTAGTTTAAGTTGGAAGATAAGCCATATCGGTCCACTCCTTCAGGTACCTCCCCCACAAAAGTTCAAAAATGTTCGGAAAAATTGTGCCCACGATAACTTTTGATGGGAGAGACCGATTTGGTCCATACTTCGCACATCCTAATATATCTGCCATATATAGGTCAGATTCGAATATTGTCCACTACTTCGGGTACCTCCCACAATTTTTTTGGATAAATTCACTTTAAGACCTGCTATCGAATCACTTTGATTTTTGTTGAAGCAACTTGCATTCGCTGCCTCAATTACGACAGTAAAAGTTTTTTCAGGGGCAAGTCTATACTTCTTGAGAAAACAGCTCGAAAGTTGAAAAAACCCCTATGGCACCATATGTAGTGACTGGAGAGCTCGAACCGAATACTACGTTCGTACACACTTTGAATATCGTAATATTTCTTCGAATATTAGATGAAATTCGAAGGTGGTGCTAAAATGGTACGCGCGATATCTTATAGACGTAGCAACCGATTTGGTCCAAACTTTGGATCTCTAAATATTGTCGAAACTTAGTTTATATTCAAATTTTGGCCCTATCTGTCCGATCCTTGGGGTACCACCCACAACATTTTAAACATTTTTGTGTGGTTAAGGGTCTGTTCGAGGATCCTTCTTGTTTATAGCGATATTATGTTTTTCGTAGCTAGTATGGGAAAAAAATCCATATCTATCGATATTCCCGCAAATTTTTGCGCTTTAATCCTATCCATTCTTTTACCGGTTCATACGCCCAAAATTTTGAAACCCCCTTAAATATATACGTTTTTTTCGGAAAAAAAGTATTTCAATCCACACAGGCTGAGGGTATATCTCTGTCGGCAAAGCCGACTGATACTTTTTTACTTGTTCAGCTATAAATTACTATTTCTACCTGGTGGTATCAAATGCAAGAAAAATCAGTAACAGCAGATGGTAACTAGCGCTATGTATATTAAAAGCAAATTCTTTTCTCGCCTATCACAAATTTAACTTTACGAAACGGTGGTACCCAGCCTGGTTGGTTCGCAGCCTGAGTATTTGCGATAGCAGACAAATCAGTACTCAACGTGTTTGAGTGGAAAAGTACTAATATGCCGTTAATATGCATTAAAGAAATGCCGTGCTTGTCCAGCTATATTCCGACATTAACATGATTAAAAAGTTTTCAGTCATTCCCAAAACTCATTTTATGCTAGTATAGGACTCAATGAAATTAACAAATTGCCCAGCTTTAATTGACACCTACATATATTTGTCGCTCTTAATGTATGACTTTTCATTTTTGCCTCTTTAATGATAAGCCTTAAGATTTTTTTCGTACTACTTTAAAATAAACTAAAACAAATCATTAACAATTCAAACCTGGAATGAGACTTTTGATGTCATTGATTAAGATATAATTCATATGTACTTAAGAATGACTTTATTGACCTCGTTTTTTCAAACCAACAATAATTATTTTATATTGAGATAACGTTTGCAATTTGTTCCTCGGTATGAGTTCTTGAATCATACACTAAATTCTTAACGACATATCGTAAGAAGGGGCCTTTGACCGTAGAAAACGCTTATGACACCCTCATTATCGTTTATATTACACAAGGTTAAGTTATATTTTCATCTCCTACCTAATAACAGCCATTATCTACTGTGCATATATCTTGTGGCTTTGAGTGTGGTTTCATTTGGCTCCTTCATCATTTATGGTCTTTTCACACACGATTAGTATTCCATTATCATTAGAATGTGGAGAGAAAGGACGAAGAAAGCAAAAAAATTAACTACACCACCCTTCATGGATAATGAGTTCATTTATTTGATTTCTTTCTTTGTACTTCTTCTTCTCCTCCTTTATATTGTCCTTCACCTTTCTGGTTATCCAGCGTGTCGCACCTCATTTGCAATATCCACTCATCATTACATGAAAGTAGCGGAAAAAATGTAGAACGAAGTAATTACAAATTGTTATCTGGGTTCCCTGGAGTCGTCTATGGTACATGGAAGACCCATGCACTCTCCTCTAGAGTGGTTTCCCGGCGGGAAATTAAATTGTTTTCATGTTAAGGGCACACTTTTTTACAAACATTCATGTTTACACACACACACACATACATATACGAGTTGTTCTTTGTCCTTAACTATGCCACGATGCGGTATACCTAAACTCTCACCCACATACATGCAACATGAAATATACACATAAATCCCACTTGATATGTGAAGGGCTTGAAAAAGCACAGTTCTATAAAAAATATGATATATTCGTCATTACTACGCTTGGGCGGGGGAAAGTGAAGAGAGAACATTTCAATGTTTTTAAATAGCTAGAACAGTTGTGATGCAACAATAAAACTTAACATTAACAAAACGCCAACTCATATAAACTCATCATATGCATAGACAAATGTATGAGACAGACAGACAGATATGTAATTTGAATGACTGACTGGCTGTCTGTCTGCCGGACTGACTGACTGACATGCTGGAAGTCAAAAGGATAAATTAACTGGCTGACAGACGGACATACCGCTAAGAGAACAATAAGAGGTTGAACAAGCGAAATTACAACTGCCACAACAAAAACTACAACTGACAAACAATTTATGAATTGTTAGCATTTCCGGCACGGAAATGCCATAACAAAATGCTTTACGATATTTGCACCAGCTAATGTAGTAGACGTTGTGGTTGTTATACTACGTGCAAATGTACATCGTGCTAAGTCTACACTTTATATAAAACATGAGGTGATAATGAAGAACTTATGTGAATGTCTGTGTGTGTGTGCATACATTTTTGTAGTGAACAAGGCAATATAGTGTACATTTTTTAAGGAGACTTTTGAAATTAAATTGTGTGTAATTTTATTAAATTTTCTTCAAACGCAATGGATACGAAAAATGATTTTTGTGCAACATTAGGGACGGAGAAACTTAAGGACACTGCATTAATAAATTTACTGTTTTAAAATGTTTCATAATTCGGTAGGTTGTAGGGCATAATTAAGATTGGTTTATTGTGAAAACTGGTATACGACCAAAATCACGAAAATTTAAAATGTTGTATAGCGTTAAGTAATGCTATTTTTGAGGATGTTATTATTTGATTTTATATGAAATATTGGCTCAAAGTATATCCATAAATTCAATAGAAAAATTTCAAAGTATTTAGGATACAATTTTAATTTTTTTATAAAATACGTCCTTGGATATTTAGAATTAAAAATATACTATATCTTCCGCCCTGTTTTGAGTATTTCCAATTTTTTAATCATATAGGTTCACTTTATGGTATATCCCAGAATTACAACTACAGAGAATTATCATTGGTTTTGCTATCGCAAGATTTTCGGTAGTCAAATTTTCAAGAATATCGGCTGTAATACAGATTATTTTTATTACTTTTAGTTGGAGAACTTCCATGCAGAAATTGGTTAAAATATATCCACGTTTTAGTCCAATCCATATATAACTTTATTCGCGAGAAGGTCTAATAGAGTTATACAGGCGTATAATGTGTTAGAGGGTATAGTTCGGCCCGAACATAACGTCTGTTTTTCTTTTTTAAAGTATATATCGAGATACCTAAACGACTTCTTTTAATTAAAAACCTCCAAAATGATGAAAAACTCGGATCCGCAAGTGCAGATTAAACTTCTACATATATCCATATATTGGGTCAATAACCTAAGAATATAATATATTTTATGTCATAAGAACGTGCTTCCAACGTTACATCGTTTTGGCAAATAACAATCCTTACTCGCTAATGATAAGCAAATTGATCAACAAGGACTCTACCCAAAAACCCAAAAGCGTTTTATATTTGTCATAACTTGTAAACAGTTCTATGGCCTAAACTATTTGTGAATTTTGATTTCTGGAAAACAAAAAGGCTCAGCCGCCTCTGCCTACAGTTATGTATGTATGTGCCCTCAGCCTGTGTGAATTTGCGAATATGAAAATGATGTATTCAGGAAGTTTTTAGAAAGCTGTGGCATTTTGGACGAACAAACTTGCCAATAAAAATATCGAAAAATTTGGGATATTTATCTTAACGATTGTTGACGTACCGAATATATGCATACGTTTTGCTAAAAAAAATTAGTTTAGATTGTGTAGAAGTATTAAACTTTTCAGGAGACGGTACCTGTAGAAATATAGCGACATAGTCCATCTTGGAAGTGGATCTTATTATGAGAGTCATTCCTTTCGATAGTTACGGCGCCCACAAGTAATTTTAATTGGTCACCGTAGTATTTGAAGCTTTGTCAGGAAGCATGGACTTGCCTACGAAAAATAAAACATCGTTTTAAACAAAACTAAAAAAAATACTTTGGTACACATGTCAAAAGGATACCTGATCAGTCTTTAAACTGCACTTATGTTGTAACTTTTGTGAAGGAGGTACCTGAAGGTGTTGTCCATATCAATTCTCTAGGAACTTGATGTACGTTTATAAGAAATTTTATGATATTTGAAGGAGTAGACCAATATAATCCATACTAGGTTCGATCTATTTCTGGAAGAAATATTGGGACATACCATTATAAAAATAAATGAAATTTACTTGCCAACTTTTTCATCAGATCATTTTCACAATATTCGATGTGGAAAATCACGGCAAGAGTGCATCACTCAAATTAAATATTTGTAAGTCGATAAAGGGTCATCCTATAGCACTATAAAAAACTGGTGTAATAAAGTCAATCTAATGCAAGATCGCCATGTTATAAACCGTAAGATAGAGGCATGCTTGGACATTTCCTCCACCAATTAGCATTTGATATTACATGAATTTCTGGTCGAAAAAAAGTGTTTTTCTCGTTAGATCCAGCAATTGACAATCACTCAAAAAAAGCTCTGGTCGATTTGTGCAAAGAAATTGTGAATAAATACGATCTCGGTGCTTCAAACGACGTTTATAAGATCGTCACAGATTAATCTTGGTACTATGCGTATGAGCCTGAAACTAAACAGCAATCGACCGTGGGTGTCGAGCTATATCCAACGAAAGTTGTTCATGGAAGAAGCAGTTCGAAGCAAATGGTCGCCTGTTTATTCGGCTAAACTGACCATGTGGCTACTATACGACTTGAGGAATGTATGACGTTAATTCTGAGTGGTACAATTTGTTTGCCTGAAGCCTACTGAGAAATTTAAAAAACGAACAAGAGAAGACGAATCATTTTGCACCATGACAATTTGAGCTCTCACACATCGATTCAAATCAGCGCTTTTTGACTGAATAAAACGTGGAATTGATGGGTCATTCGCCGTACAGCGCTGACTTGGAATCAATGACTTTATTTGATTCCCGTACATCAAGAAAAAAGGCGTGGTCAACGATTTTCGACGCGAGTAGATGCTGTTGAAGCGTTCAAAAAGCATGTTTTGGATGTGTCTCAATCGGAGTGGAAAAAGTTCTTCAACAATTGGTTTGAGCGCATGAAAAAGCGTATAAATCATGCTGGAAATTACTTAAGGAAACAATAAAACTATTTTTTATGGTAAATATTCGTGTTTTCATTATAAGGCCAGAAACTTTTCTAGTTTCACCCTGCCCCAACCCCCTGCGTACGTCCCTGAAAAACCACATCACCTATGGGACATTGATCATAAAAATCAATAAACATATTCCGTTTTTACTTACAATTAAGTAAAGGTGCACATCTCATTTTGAGTTTTCTTCGGAAAACACGTTGACATTTTTTTTTTTTTGATTATCACAACTGAAGAAAATTAGTGAGAAACAAAATTGAATAATCGGCATCTAAGAAAATACACAAAGTGTTTCTTCTTTGTAGTAGTACTCTATTTGTAGTGCACTGTTTTATTAAAGTTAAACATATTCTTAGCAACAAGAGTGAGAGAGTGCACACATGGCCTCCTACACGAAGACGTTCTGCTTGCCACATTTCATCTTTTCAAGTTGAGTTATTTTATAAAAATAGATCCCTGCTTAATTAATTATCCTCTCCTCGACACATGAAACCCTCACCAAGATATTCACTACCTTTATAAGAAAATTACCCTCGTCAACAAAGAATTTGTCACTTTTATCGTAGTGGTAGCTTTAAAAAATATTTCGCAAATGTTAATAAGCTGTAATGTTATGAATTTAATGCAAATCGAATATCCAATATTTCAGTCCAGTATTCTTAGATCAATAGCTTTATTACTTACACATTTAAGGCGCTCTATTCATGTGATCCTAAAGCAAAAACCAAAATAAAAACATAAATATAAATATGTGAATCGAATATCTTGTAGTGAACATATGAACCCAGCGGATTGCACTTTTTTAATCTAAACACATTGTTTTTCTACCTTTTATGAACACAATTCATTCAATTACATCCAATTAAAATGAAAAAGGGGAAGATGTTCATTGTATATAATAAAATAAACACTGTAGCCAATTATTTTGTTTAACCATAAATTTTTTTGTTTCAAAGAACCCACATTCCAAAATAATTACAAAGTAATCATCTCGAAACTATGAGCTATGTGAGTACTTCTTTGCTTTGTAAACCCAAAGTCAAACACTAAGAGTGTGGTTTGCATGGTAAAGAAAGCAAGTTTAAAGAATATAACAACTTTTCTTGTTCAAGGAGCATTTTAACAAACTATAGTTTAATTTGCTAAACGCATTCAAAAGCTGTGTAACAGAAAATCTAAAAAACAAACAAAAAAATATGGGTTAAGGAAACCACAGACACTTTGAACCAAAACCAAAGAAAAAACTGAGTGTGAATGTTATAACTTTTGACAAACTATCCACTATCAGCAGAGACGGACACACCAAACTATTCATATGACCGAGTGTATAAAGGAACAAACCACAAAAACCTTTGCTTTTTGGTTTATAATTTTCCACTTTACCCTCGATAGCTGAGCACAAAAACGAAGTGAGTGACGTTGAGTTGTGATAGCAAGAAGAAGAAGAAGAGATGGAGAAGCTTCTTTTGCTACTTGAGATCTTTCACAGTTTGTTTCGTTGGCAAAGCAGCAGGAAATAAATAAATAAATATACATACATATATACACACATACATTGGTATATATGTATATGAGAGTTACATGGTAACAACAGCAACATGAACTTTCACTAACACATACTCATATTATGGACGTTGCACGTACTCAAATAACGATCTTAACAAAATAAACATTTAAAGATTTCATGGCAAAAATCTTAACACGCACAGACATGCACACCATTCACATTCACATTGCAGACATCTAAAATAGATTTGTATTCATTCATGTAGTCACATACGCACATACTACGTAGTAGCATAAGCACACAGGAAATGCAAACGGAAGGAAATTGTAGAGATTTTCTAAAGAGGTTGTTAAGGATGTAATGCCGTGCTCACATGTGCTCCTATATCAACGCTGTCCGTCTGGGCGTACGTTTTGATCTGTGTCCTTTTCTTTTTTTTTCATTGCACAATATACAGCATGCCCTCTCGTATCTTAGTGGTTTATTTTTTATGGCAACGACAAAAAGAAGCAACGAAGTCTTAAATATTTGTTTTCGAGTGTATAATATTTTATTAGATGGAGGAGAAGAGAAAAATGACACATAAAGAAAACCACAAATAAAAGCTAAGACAGCAGTGGTATATATTAGTGGTTGTTTACACCGTAACCCTGCAAGGAGATGTAAGAGATTTATATTCGAAAAATGGGGACATTGTCATCATAACTTGCGAATATGGAGTATTTATAAATATATTTGTATGTATGTTTGTTATGTACATAAATACTATCTGGTAAAACATTAACATAGACATTAAATTCCGATTCTGGTTTTAACTATTTTATTTATTGTACGCACATGTGTGAACAAGTCTTGTGAGCCCTAAAAAGTAATCTTTATAAATGTGGTAGTTGTTTAATTCTTTATATTTTTGTTAACTCATTAAATTTAGAATTTATTGATATGCTGAAAATGAAAAAAAAATATTGGGGCCTCCAAAAATTTGTATAACCTCATCATAAACATTAGTGGTTACTATTCGGCTGAGAGGGATCTTATACGCCGTAGCACACTCCTCTTCCTCCTATCACTAATGGGTATAGAAATATGCTACCGAAATTGCCTATTATAATAAAACTCGCATTTCTTCGGATTTGTCACTGTCACGCCCATGGAAAAAAGAGCCGTTCTATCATAATTATTTTTCCCAGATTCGAGAGTGATTTAATCTTTGCCCATAATTTACTTAATCCCCTTACAATGTTGCAGTGCTTTAGGTAGTCTAGTCGCTTTCCCCGCTTATGCACGCTTACTAGCCTGTTGACTTCAAGAGTGCATTCCCTAAGCCTTGCTTCATCGCGTTCATTTGCTATTCCCTTGGCATCGGCTGGAAAATTTTGACTAATTTTGGGTTTTCCACCGAGTATGCAGCAAGAGGCTGCAGCTGTGATGATGTCCTGGAAATTTTTCTCAGCTACCCAAAAATCTGAGAGAATGGGCAGCTCTCTGAAGAGGTGATTGGGTTTGGAAATATGGGTTGCCAGAACACGTCATTTATTACACCGGGTGCCAACATGGTGATGTCTGGTGACTTTGTTTCGGAGATCATTGCAAGTTAATTACAGGACTCACCAGCAATTTTAGTTGGTGGCAGGGGTTTTAAGAGCTTTTGTGTCTCATCTCATGAAGTACGTACTTGCCCCCAAATAAATTGTACCTTTTCAAGAAAAACTTCAAAACGACCCGCGATATAAACGGATCAACCGATTCGGTCCAAAAGTTGGCTTTCGCAATATTTTGTCTAAACTTAGTTTAAGTTCGAAGATAGGTTATATCGGTCACTCCTTCCGGTACCTCCCCCACAAAAGTTGGAAAATGTTCGGAAAATTTGTGAGCACGATAAAACTTAAAGGGAGTAACCGATTTGGTATATACTTTGCACATCGTGAAATTTCTACCAGACTTAAATAAAGTTTCAATATGGGCTCAATCGGTCCATTCTTTCGGGTACCTCCCACACAAAGTTTCGGAAAAGTTCAGTTTAGGAGCTGTTCTTGAGTCGCTTTGATTTTTGTTGTAACAACTTGTATTCACGGCCCCCCATACGACGCACAGTGGTTCAGAATCGTTTCTTCCTGGTCAAAATTCTGTAACTTTTGAACGGATAGAGATATATTCATAATTCTTTTTTTATTAGACAGATAACACAATCAGCTTTCAGACGAATTATAAGCGGGAAAGTTCGGTCCGGTAGTTGCAGAGAAATTCAAAGTCAAAGTTAAACTTTTGAGTTTTTTAACTATTTTTCATCAAAATATGAGTGTTTTTGTGGTTTCTATATCTTCCTATGTAATAAAGATGGTCAAACACCAACAAATAAACAAAATAATTACCAAAAAAACTGAAAAAAAAATTCGAAAAAACATTTTTTTTCAAACATTTAAAAAAAATTTTAAAAAAAATTTAAATTTTTTCAAAAATTAAAAAAATTCTCCCTGGGTTTTAATAAAACTTATATAACTCGTATAAAAACTAATATACTCAAAAAAGTTGTAATTTGTGTCAAAAAAACTGTAATTCATATGGAAACAGTATAGAAAACACACATGTTTACCCATGTAATTTCAATAAATTGAAAAAAGTGTTAAACGGACGGAACGGGACGGGTACAAAAGTATATATGGGCTGGAAGAGGAGACTTTTGGGCATCTTCCTGTGAAAACAGAACTTTGTTCCATGTTGTTCCACAAAAGTTCTAGTCCACTAAATTTGGAATTTCATAAAATTTAGTACCCGAGGAAAAATAAAATAGATCATGTTGTGTAAACGCTACGGTAATTTACTAAAACGATTTTGAAAGGCCACAATCCTACCTACTTTACAAAAAAACAATGAACACAATAACTGTTATATTTTCAGAGAAATAGCTTCGTCTTTCTCAAGAAATTTGCAAATATTACGTATTTCCCAAAAATGGGGAATATGCTCGTGTTTAGTGGCACGCCACGCCCACACCTTCCAATATTTGGGCCTAATTTGTTGGTTTCCTTAGTTTCAATATGTTTACTATCGAATCCCATATAGAAATTAAATATCTTTGACAAAACAAAATTTTGATTTTTGGCCAGGAAAATCGATTCCTGAACCATTGTGCGACGGTACAAGTTTCATCATGGGCAAAACCATACTTCCTGAGAAAATAGCCTGAAAAGTTCAAAAACCCCTATTGCACCGTATGTAGTGGTTGGAGCGCAAGATAACACTCGAACGGATCTGCCGATTCGGTCCAAAATTTGGCCTTAATAATAGTTTGTCCAAACTTAGTTTATGTTCGAAGATAAGCCATATCCATTCACTCCTTCAGGTACCTCCTCCACAAAAGTTCAAAAGTGTTCGGAAAAATTGTGCGCACGATAACTCTTGAAGGGAGGAACCGATTTGGCCCTTACTTTACACATCCTAAAATATCTACCAGAAGTAGATCAAGCTCGAATATGGACTATATTTGTCCATTCCCTCGGGTACCTCCCACACAAAATTTCAGATAAGTTCACTTTAGGACCTGCTCTTGACTAACTTTGATTTCTGTTGAAGCAAGTTGCAATTGCTGTCTCAATTACTACGGTAAAAGATTTTTCAGTGGCAAGTCCATACCTCTTGGGGAAACAGCCCGAAAGTTGTAAAAAACCCCTATGGCTCCATATGTAGTAGCTGCAGAGCATGATAACTCTCGAACTGATCAACCGATTTCGTCCAAAATTTGGCCTTCATCATATCTTGACCAAACTTAGTTTAACTTCTAAAATGGCGCACATCGGTCCTCCCCTTAGGATACCTCCCCCACAAAAGTTCAACATTTGTGTCCAAGTGCAGTTTAGGGTCTGTTCGAAGGTCCTTTGGAAATGTATACCGATGATGTTCTTTGTGGTCCTGTTTAGAGCCATATTATGTTTTCCGTGAACAAGTCCATTCTTCCTAGCATACTGGTCCAAAAGTTGTACGATAACCCACTAAAATAACTAGTGGGCGCGATATCTATCGAAAAGCTATGACTCTCAAAATAAGATCCACTTCCGTAACGAACTATGTCGGTCCACTCCCTCATCCCCAACACTTTAGAACTTTAATCATAATCCGCATTTTTGTCGGCAAGTTCAAATGTCCAAAGAGGGCCACAAAATTCTCAAAAGACCATAAAAACATTCATCTGTCCGTAGATGAAAGTTCCAATTCACATAGGCTGAGGGTATATCTCTGTCGGCAAAGCCGATTGATACTGTTTTACTTGTTTTTTTTTTTTTTTTTTTTGATTTTTCTTATTTTTGAACATTATAGTTTCAAAATCCGCAAAAACTTTGCAGGTGTAAGCACCTTTTATTTAAAATTAGTTAAGGCGCACAGTGTGTAGTATTGTCTATGCTCGAAACTTTTCGAAGTAGCCCTGGTACTTCCACTTATTTTGAAAGAATATATTTAGACATTCCCAAGAGGAATTGCGATCCTTAAGAAGTCTTTCGTCTTACACAGAAAAAAATATTTCAAGAATTTTTACATATTTTCGTTCGTGATGTCGTTTTTTCATACTGTACAGGTACCTCACATAAGATACATGTGCACTTTCTTATATCCATCCGAAAGCCACTATTTTTTCAAAAATATGTAAGATTTTCATGAGATGCATAATCACTTTCTTATTTTTCCCTACATTCTCTCACATTTCCTCTCTTGTTTGGTAAACGCTCTCTATTTTGTTCTCGTTTTCTTTTGTATGGTCTCATCTTCCCACCATCCAAAAACTACGACACAACCCCCACCACCGTCTCACCATCACATTGAGTCTTTATCAACAAACCACAACACACACAACGACTACCACTGCCACCACACACCCAACAACTACCACTGTCGCAACAATTGTTGTTAGTTACCCTGCAAACATTTTTTCAAATTTTTAATCGCTTAAAGATAACCTGTGATTCGTGGGGAAGATCAATTCAATCGCGGAAGAGCGCGCCTGCGAATGATAACCTGCGAATCGCCGACATAAAGTAACTGTGTCCGGGAAGCGAATCGCTAGGAAGAATCGCAGATTAATCATCTGGACGATCTTCAGAAGATCAACATGTAAAGAAAAATTAAAAAAAGAATAGAACAATTGTTTTTTGTTTCTTTTATTTGTTGTTTAGTTTTCTGCTTTTGTTTTCTTTTCTGCTTTGTTATGGTTTTCAATTATTCCTTTATGTTGTGGTTATTTGTTATAGGCACTGTACTCAGTACTGTTTCCTCAGTCACTATGTTGTCTTTTCTTTAAACTTGGCAAAACCTGGACATGTGTGGTTTGTCAATACTCATAATATTATACGTGCCATTTATATCAAAGTTCTGTAGAAAGTGTAAATGAGAATTATATGCAACAAAATCAAAAATGTTAGTAACAATCATCTGTTGCTCTTCCAGAAGAGTCTTCTGTGATTCCCAACGGCGATCATTTGAAAAATATAAGAAAAAAATGTAAACAAGCACCCAATGATCGCCGTGGGGAATATTGTTTAATATTAAATCTCGTGATTATCCCTATATCCTTGAAATATAGAACCGTTAATGGGTCCATAATGGTACAGGTGTGTGTGAAATATATTATTTTTGCCGTAACTAATAATAACCAAATATATAAATAAGAAATTTTTAATTGTTGAGGTCTAAAAATCAATAGAACAATTTTGTCAAAATACTTATGCCACGCAGTGAAATTTTATTTCCATTACAAAAGTGCAAGGGTATATTTGAATTGATTAAATTTATTACTAATTTTAAGTACTGTAGTAAAGGATTAGCCAGAATATTTGTTCATATTTTTGTAGAAGACTAATACGGTAAAAAACCAAACACATAATTTTTTCAAACTTGTCAAAATAATTATGCCGGGCACTGTACATATGGTTCATATTGTTTCTGCTATGCTCACAAGACGATAACAACTCAGTGGAAATCATTAGAAGAAAGGTAAGTTACAATAATACAAAATAGAATCATTAATAAAAAGCAGCAACAATTTTCTCTGGGGTGGTGAGTGCGGTGGCGGCTGTTGTTAGACAATAAAAACAACTCGCCAAAATTGTTTTTTTCAATCTCTCAGAAGAAACCAGTATTTTGTTGCTTTATGAAAGGCGATCTTGAAATGCAGAAATTTGAACTTTGGCAAGACTTTATGAACACTATTCCTATAATACAGTAATTTTTTTCTGTGTAGTTCGGGGTTGCCCCGAATGCCACTAATTCCTTGTCAATACCGATAGGGCGTTCGTGGCCCCATGTTAGATTGGTTTTAGTTATTAGGTTATATATTTTAAGACAGTTTGAAGAGAGAGGGCTATGCTTTATCATTTCGCTTTCACATTTAAGGACAAATTTAAATATTGTGCTTTTCACTACAATATTTTAACTGCTCGACGAAGTCTGAGAGCCTTATACAATTATCGAATACTACCTTAGGAAGATTTAACTTGGGATCAATGTTGGCATTGAAATATGAAGTAAAATCTTATAGACATGACTGATGGCCTGTTTACTGTAGGTTATTGTAGAATAATTCTTTCTTTCATCTGTTCAACGTTCTCTTCGGTTTAGGCATGTACCCCGATGGGACTAATTTTAAGAATCTTGGATTTATACGGATTATAGCGATTGTTTCATCCGCCGTAAGAAATCTGCGGGCAGCATTTTTGATATTTAACTCATGTCTGGTATCATGGCTACTATAAAATAGTCAGTGCGTATCCTATCATGTTCTTCTGCATGAGTGCATCCGTTCGGTAATAGTTTTGCACTTTTCCACTGTATCAGCCACAGCATAAACTGGTGCACATTTGCGGATCATGTGTAATTGAAAAGAAAGAGAAACTATGACTATTCTGGTACTTTGTAATTTTTCAGCCAATTTAAAATTTAGAAAGTCTGAGTTAAAGAGTATTACGATTTAATCAATCTCTGTGATATGCGTTGGAACGTAGAGTACAAAGAGTATATTTGTAACAGCTGTTACCAATGTATTTATTGGGAAGTATATGTATGTATTTGTGTTTGTATTTCATTGTGTGTGTGTGGTATACATTTCGTAATGGCAACAAAAACTTGGTAAAATAAATATTCACCCACCTATATTCGAACTCATTCATATGCATTCTTCCAAAAGTAGCTGACGTACATACATATGTACGTGTGGGTGTATTTGCGGTCTACAAGGTGAATTGCAAGTCCGTAGCATTTACAGTAAATGTTAACAGAGATTTTGAAATTGTTATGGTTATCTGTGTGTGGGGGTTGCTTGTTTTTGTACAGGTGTTTCTGTTTGTGTACATTTGCGACTATTTAAAACAGACTTCTTTATGTATGCACAACTACATATGTAAGTAAGAAAACAAATGCACATTTGTTTGGATTTACTACTACAATCACACATACATGTGTATATCGAAATATTTATGTGTGTATTTTCAGTTGTAGTTGCAGGTGTTATTTGCATTAGTATAAGATACAAACACACATGCAGTCGAATATAAGTCTTAGACAAAATTCTTAAGTAAAACTGTTTCTAAGTGGCAACATTCACCCATACTCAAATCATAGGTATGTATAAGTTTACATTTGTTATTATTTTGTTTTTGTGGGTAATAAAGTGCAAAATAGTTTGGTTTACTTGGTTTGTTTGAGGTTAAATTTGTCTTTCTTCTTGTTCTTCTTGTAGTAGCACTTATGGTCTTAAACCTCTTATTTAGGTGGATTGTTGTGCTTTCTTTAAGTGTTATGTGCTTTGGCTCGTTAACCCACATAAATAAGATGTACATGACAAACAGGTTTACACACACACAAAACCATACCAGTCTAGAATCATTGTGAACGCTTAACAATTATACATATGTGAGTAAGTATATAGAAGTATATACAGCAGGTGACAAATATTGATAAATTGATCGCAACTTAAAAATCAATTTAATCCATACTCTTGGATGCTTATAAGGAGGTAAGCAGAATTTTTTCGTTTCGTTTTCCCCTTTTCAGTATACAATGGATATGTAACTTTTTGGGATATATCTCTGCCAAGTTTTGCATCCTTGAAAATCGTATAAAACTCTAAAAAAATTAAATAGTTTATGGTGTACTTATTATTTGTCAACACTGTAACATTGTATATACACACACATATATACATACATATGCCCAGTCAGCATTTTTTGAAAATTTTAATCAAATTCGAGTCTTTTTTGATCCGACTGCACGATTAAAAAGCTAGAATATGAGCTCATTTTCTGATCATAAATGACTCCTTTGTCGGTAGGAAAACATAACCTCAGGCGACTCTTCTAAACAAATCACAAATGAGTCTTTTTCGAGTCGTATTTCAATCATTTATTGGTGTTTTGTTGATTAATTTCGGACCCTTTTTCGAGTCTTTTTAGAGTCATGTTTATAATCATTTATGAGTCTTTAGGGAGTCATTTATGAGTCTTTTTGTTAGACGAAATAAATTAAAAAATTTTTCTTTTTATTCTTCTTTGTTTCTTTCCTTTGTTTTATAGTCTTTTCTGCTTTGTTATGTCTTTTAATTATCCTTTATGTTGCTTGGTGGTTAGTATACTGCTTCTTCATTTCACTTGGCAAAACCTGTTGTGTTGTGTTTGTCTGTACCTTTAATATTATACGTTACATTTATATCAAAATTTTGTAGAAAGTGTATATGAGAATTTTATTTTTTTATTTACAACCAAATAAAAATAAAACAAAGCAATCAGTTTTTAATCACCTAACTGTTCAAAATATGATCAGAGTATACATAATTATAATCACTTTTCAAACACCTGTATGACCCTTTTTTGATTAAGCATTTTTCAATCTTCCAGATGATCAAAATGTGACAATAAATAACAAAAAATTGTCACATTTTAAACACCTCAATGATTTATTTGTGATTGCTACACATTTGTTGTTGTATTTTAAATTGAACTCTTTTTAATCATTACAGGGAGTCACTTTCGAGTCCCTTTCTGATCACACAAGCGACTTAATCAATTTTTGATCACCAAAAGGACTCTAAAAAGACTCCTCAATGTGATTTTTGAAAAAACAGTCTTCTAAATGCTATCTGGGTGTACGTTGTGGTAGCCATGCAATATGAAAATCTTTAACTTTCCTTCAATACAACATTGGTCGCCAGGTTGGCTTATCGTTGTTGTATATATCCCTGTCGTCTGTGGTTGATTATAAACGCATTAGGGTTAGAACATGTTATTGCTATTTCGTTCCTCTGGTAAAGATAACATTCAGCTCGTTTAATTTTCATGTACGGCGATGCAACTTTTTCATTGCACAGTCACATGGCAGTACATGTGCTGTCGTCATCATCCATTTGGGGAGCCAACACTACGCTTGGGTCGTCTTTCACTACAAGCCAAAGAGAATAAAACGCTACAATATTGCTCCTTAAAAGCCTTGAGGTTAAATAACGTTGTCACTTCTTATGATTGTCAAGTGAGGCTTTTACACCACAAAAGATTTACTTAGCTTGTTGTGCTCAAAGGTTCTGTGTGTAAGCAAGAAATATTTGGTTGAAATAAAGTATGCATTCTGAAGGCTATGAAATGTGCAAATGTTATGTAATAACAAACTTCTTTGTGGCGAAATATTGTGTGTATAAAAAGAAAATGCACTAAAATTTAACCTCTTAGGTTGGGATGGTGTTTAAATGACTCTTTTTATGCAAGTGTGTATTCAGATAACAAAAAAATAAAAAATGATAGCTTTGTTAAAAGCTTTAAAATCAGAAAATTGTGAATAGGAAATTTAAAAATCTTAAGTTGCATTCTTTAAATTTTCTCGATATTCACTAGTAATACATTTGGTATTACTATAATGACATTAAAATTGAAGTAGTAGTATTTGGTATGACACCGCGGACAACGAAATAACAGCGTTAAACTGCTTCAATTAACAGTTAATTGAAATATCTCGGAACATCAGTAGGAGTCCCGCAGTTATGTCATATTTCTTCACAGTAAGATGGAATATGACACAGACAACCTCGACAAATACAATCGAGTGCTTCGGACGCTCATAAGATGAAACATTTTCAAAAAAAAAAAACCTCCTACTTATGTTCCGAAATGTTTATAGGTATAGGTTTTCTTTAGTGAAAAATTATTAGAAAGCCATGCTTTATCAACTGAAAAAATTCGGCGTTAATATCTCAACAATTCGCGAAAATAGAATGATTGTTCTATCCCGAAGACAAAAAATATATGCATCTTTTTCATAGTACTATCGGAAAGATGATCAGAAAATCATATCGCGAAGTGCTAGAAACATAATTATTTCTGTGTTTGCTACGAAACATAAATAACACTGTGTGTAATTTTTTGAGTCATGTTTTGTTAACCGTATTCTGACTCCACAGTGTGATAGAACACCAAAAATGAGAAGACACGTGTCTCGCCGTTTTTCCCTAGCTAATTAACTTTCGCGGTTATAGGCCTCCAAAGGTTTGAGGCTTTGATGTAAAAATGGTCATTTTGTCAGGACTATATCTTCCAAACCGTAAAGAAATTTGAAGTAATCTCAGAGGCAAAGTTGTAGCTCTTGTCTCAAAGAACACAAATTGTGAACACATATAATCCATCAAACTTCATCTGCAAGGACAAAATCGTAATGGTCCAATTTCTTTTAAAAATTTTTCTCAAGTTTTGTTATACAGCTATCAAACCGATCAAATTTGATGCAAACAACCAACTACAAAAATGTACCTCAGATCTCAATAAACATCTTTCTAGAATATACGAACTCTGCAGAAATGGATCTTAATGGTCAAAATAACAAAACAATTGCGATTTTTATCCTCTTTTCTCGGCTTCTGCTCCATAGATACTAAACCGTTCAAAATTCAAGAAAACAATCAACCACAATAATTTAGCAAAGGCTTCAATAAACAACTTTCTGGAACATGCGAAATGTCTATGAACGGTTCTTCATGGTAAAAATAGCAAAACTCTTTTGAAAATATTCAATTTTTACAGTTTTTTCTCCGATTCTGGTCCACAGCTACCGAATCACCCAAAAATTATGGATACCGTCAACCATAAAAATGTACCTAAGATTTCAATAAACAACTTTTTAGAACATATAAAGATTCTAGGAATGATTCTTAGGGCTGAAATTCACGAACAATTAAATCATTTTTAACATTCCCTCTGCTCAGGTTTGGAAATAACAAACTGTTAAAAACTGAAGGAAATTTGAAAGGTTTGTTATTTACGGAACTGAACAGGAAAGAATGATCTAAAATAATCGAATTTTGAGCTTGAAGAATCGTTCCTAGAATCTTCATTTGTTCTAGAAACTTGTTTGCTGAAATCTAAGGCATATTTTTGTAGTTGACTGTATCCTTGGTTTTTGGGCGGTTGCGTATCTTTGGACCAGAGTCGGAGAAAAAAGTATAAAAATTGGATATTATCAATAGATTTTTTCTATTTTTACCATTAAGAACCGTTCATAGACATTTCGTATGTTCCAGAAAGTTGTTTATTGATGCCTTTGCTACATTATTGTGGTTGATTGTTTTCTTGTATTTTAAACGGTTTAGTATCTATGGAGCAGAAGCCGAGAAAAGAGGATAAAAATGGAAGTTGTTTTACTATTTTGAGCATTAAGATCCGTTTCTACAGAGTTCGTATATTCTAGAAAGATGTTTATTGAGATCTGAGGTACATTTTTGTAGTTGGTTGTTTGCTTCAAATTTGATCGGTTTGATAGCTGTATAACAAAACTTGAGAAAAAAATTTTAAAAGAAATTGGACCATGGCGATTTTGACCTTGCAGATGAAGTTTCATGCATTATATGTGTTCACAATTTTTGTTCTTTAAGACAAGAGCTACAACTTTGCCTCTGAGGTTAATTCAATTTTCCTAACGGTTTGGAAGATATAGTCCTGACTAAATGACCCTTTTTACATCAAAGCCTCAAACCTTTGGAGGCCTATAACCGCGAAAGTTGATGAGATACGAAAAAACGGCGAGACACGTGTCCTCTCATTTTTGGTCTTCCATGCGGTGTCAAAATATGGTTAATAATTTTCGTGTTGCACAGTGTAAGCTAACATTAACAAAAATTTAGGTGTTTTGTTCTATTGACGTGGAGTGTAATTTTTTTAACAAAAATAAAAATCTTTTCAAAGTGGTTTGTGCATGACCTTTTTCAATATTTGAATGGAATAAACGTTATTTTAGAAAAAAATAATTTTTAAGAAAAAAAAAATTCATTGTACCCTCAGCATTTATGTGCCTTATCGAAATAATGATTTTAGACCCCAAGTATGTTTAGGCGAAACCCGTTTCTGACAATTTTGAGTTGATTTAGCCATATCCGTCCATCTGTCTGTCTGGCTGGCTGGAGCACACGATAACTCCCGAAAATTTGGCTTTCGTAATATTTCGTCCATTCTTAGTTTAAGTTCGAAGATGGGTTATATTGATCCACTTCTTCCGGTACTTCCCCACAAAAGTTCGAAAGTGTTCGGAAAATTTGTGCGCACGATATCTCTTGAAGGCAGTGCCCGATTTCTAATACATCCTAATATATCTACCAGATATAGATCAGGTTCGAATATGGACTATATTTGTCCGCTCCTTCCGGAATTTAGGAAAAGTTCAGATTAGGACCTGCTCTCGAATCGCTTTGATTTTTTGTAGCAACTTGTATTCTCTGTCCCCTATACGACGGTACCAGTTTCATCAAGGCAAGTCCATACTTCCTAAGTAAATAGCTTGATAGATGCAAAAACCCCCTATGCCGCCGTGTATAGTGGTTGGAGCGCAAAATAACTCTCGAACGGATCTGTCGATTCGCTCCTAAATTTGGAATTCGTAATATTTTTTTCCAAACATAGTTTAAATTCGAATATATTTGTCCACTCCTTCGGGTACCTCCTACACAACATTTCGGATAAGTTCACTTTAAGACCTGCTCTCGCATCACTTTGATTTTTGTTGAAGCAATTTACACTCGCTGCCTCAATTACGACGGAAAAAGTTTTTTCAGGGGCAAGTCCACACTTCTTGAAACATCCCGAGAAGTGAAAAAAACCTATATGGAGAGCACGATAACTCTCGAACTGATCAACCGATTTGGTTCAAAATTTGGCCTTCGTCACATTTTGTTCAAACTACGTTTCAGTTCGAAAATAAGCAATACCGGTCCACAATTGCCGTTTCTTCCCTCCAATATTTAAGAGAAATTCATTCTATTGAATGGGGCAATCAATTTGGTCCAAACTTTGCAACTCCTAATATTTTGTCCAAATTTACTTACTTCAAAAAGAACCATATCGATTCTCTCCTTAGGGTACCTCCCCCACAAAAGTACAACATTTGTATCTAAGTGAAGTTTAGGGTCTGTTCTAATATCCTTCGGAAATGTATACCGATGCTGTCCGTTGTGGTCCTGTTTACAGCTATATTATGTTTTCCGTGGACAATTCCATGCATACGCACACACATATGTTCCCACAACAACCCCGAAAGGACAAGGGAGACTTCTCTTATATCAATGAGGGCACACCGATTCATATTGGCTCAATGATATGGGACCTACTTTTTATCGCCGAGTCCGAGAGAAGATTTTCATGGCTGAAATTCTCTGGAAATGTCGCCAGCATTACTGAGGGGGAATTTTGCCACCGTTGTAAATTTTATGTTGCTTCGCCTGGGATTCGAACCGCAGACCTTCTGAGTGCAAGTCGGATGTGCTAAACATTGCACCACGGTGGCCCCATAATGCATACTGGTCCAAAAGTTATATGATGACCCACTGAAATGACTAGTAGGCGCGATATCTATCGAAAAGATATGACTCCCAAAATAGCATCCACTTTCATGATGGACAAAGTCGCCCATTCCTTTAAGTACCTCATCCGCAACACTTTTGAACTTTAATCCTAATCCACATTTTTGTCGGCAAGCTCAAATGCCCAAAAAGGGTCAAAAAAAATTCTAAATACATTTGATCGGTCTGAAAGTTTAAATTCACATAGGCTGAAGCCGACTGATACTTTTTTACTTGTTTTATATATTTTTTCAAAAAAATATTTTTTTTAAATCAATTTATGCGTAGACTTTTTTGTATTTCAATGGAATAAGCGTTATTGTAATGATTAATAGGCAAAGTTTATTCATTCGCGCAACAGGCAATCATTTTTGAGAAATTTCGAAAAGTCATAACCCTAATATACATATTGATACGACGAAAATGTACCTGAGCGAAATTATGGTTTTATACCGTAAGCCTGCTTGGACGAAATCCGTTCCCGACACTTTAGAAACAATTTACCCTATGTCTGTCTGGCACACGATAACTCCAAAACGGATTAATCTATTTGGTTCAATTTTTGGTTTTCGTAATATTTTGTCCAAACTTATTTCGAAGATGGACCATAACGATACCTCTCTGCACATGGTAATATTTCTTCTTTTTTCAGCTTCGAATAGTATCCTTCGGATACTTCCCACACACAATTTTAAATTTTTTGGCATATCTGCAGTTGGCAGGAAATTTTTGCAGCAGGTTCCGTTAGCGGGCCATACTTCCTGAGATAATTTCACAGAAACACTAAATAACCCGGTTGGTACTAATTGAAAATAAAAGTTATTCCAAACGTACATCAAGTTCCAAAAAGTCTATATTGAAAAATATTTTTGGGCCCCTCCCTCACAAAAGTTCTCCATTTTTGCTTAATTGCAGCGTAAGGGCTGTTCAAGGATCGTTTGTAATTTTCTGCCGTAAGTACTTTTTGTGATCTATTACAGCGGTATAATGTTTTTTGTGGGCAAGTCCATGCTTCATGACATAATGATCCGAAAGCTGTAAAAAGTTCACGGCGAACAACTAAAGTGCCTGATGAGCATGATAACTATCGAAACGATAGACTGACAATGTCTCTCCCACACAAAATTTATCGCAAAAGTGTGGGACTACATCAGGTAGACTTCCCGTCTCATATTATGGTATTCCTCCTGACTTTTTACTGGGGGTAAGCCCATATTAATTGGCTCTTCATAATGGTATCCGTTCTTCCAAACTTTCGCGAAATTCTAGATGTGCTCTATCGCTCCATTTCTTCCGATACCTCCCCCACAAAAGTTCAAACATGTATGTTTTAAAATAGGTTTAATTGTGGACTTCACCTTTCGCGGGCCATACTTCCTGACATAATTTCACAGAAACTCTAAATAACCCGGTCGGTACTAACTGAAAATAAAATTTATTCCAAACGTACATCTCAAGGTATTTTTAGTCGAAGTGGATGCTCCACTCCCACCGAGATAAAGCTTGCTTACTAAGTTCTCCTTCAATATGGTTAAACACAAAATGGTTATAAATTTCCAAGGCTTTTCTATACAATACCTATGTATGTATATATGTATGTATTTCTCCAATGTCTTGCACGTCATTTTCTATCTATATCCTTTCGTTTTAAATTGGCCAATTTGCTTAATGAGCTTGAGATCAAACAGTAGATAAACACCATTTCGACATATTTGAGGAGGATAAACACATGTTAAGTATATAATGGATTTTTAATTTCTAATTTACAACCAAGAAGTGATGTATACAACACAGTAATGTAGATGCATATCCGTGATCTGTAAATAGGAAAATTTGATATTCTAAACACATATTTATTCATATACATACTTAATTTGTGTATATGTAATTCAAACATCAAATCGGCAAACTTCAAATGTAGCTGTTGTGTGTTTCTGATAGAATTGAAAGAATATGTCGCCTTTGTTGAAAATTAATATTTAACGATTACAAAACTCATTTCCTTTGCAACATTTTAATTTCAATTATAAAATGTTCCTCCGGGCTATGTAATTGAAATAGACAAATAAACATAGTGTGGTTGCGTGTATGTGTCGCATAGAAGGGATATGTTAAACACTAACACACATGCAAATGTGCATTTGAATATTTTAACACCACATTTAACAAATGCAACTGAATAAACACTTGCATACATATGTTAAATATAATTATAAATACATACATCCTTACACCTTTTATAAAATTCAAAATATACATATACATATTAATACACTTCCGGGTAACCAAATAAGTTTGTCCATGTTTGAGTTAATTGCTTTCAATTGTTATAATTCACATTAAGATTACAACAATAGACGTTAAGTTATTGTAATTCTTATTGCATTTATTTAAACATTTGTTTATTGTTAAGTGTTCATTTATTATTAACGAAAATTAATGCCTCCTTGAATGAATTTTCAATTTCAATTTTCAGATACAGTGACATGTACACAAATCCCATTAAAGCTACCAATATGGAACATCGTGATGTTGTCTTGGATATATTGTCAGATGCTCGTGTTGTTGGTCCTTTATTGCAAACCGGTCTATTTCATGCCGAGGTGAATCGACGAAATTATATGTATGTGTTTGGTCACAATAGTTTCGGAGGACCGCATGCCAGTGTAAGTATATTTTATGGATTTTATTTTTTAATTTACTCTGCCGCATGAATACTCAATGTCGGCAGGTGAATTCATTCATATGTATAATCATGCCAATGAAATCTTTCATCACTGTCAAACAAAATCAGTTGTATGTCAATATTTTGTCTTAACATTTTCATTCAATGTGTGTCGTACGAAATGTTGAGACTCAAAATGACTCAATTCAAAAGAAATTTATTTATTAGCGCTATGATGCAAAACTTAAAAAAAAAACAATAAAGCAGGGATCAATGTCGGTCGGAGCCGACTATACATGACGAGATTAAATAATGCGATGTGCAATGTTTGGACCTATCATGAAGTTATTTTGCATATTTATCACTTAAGTTGGTACCGTCAAGGTTTCTTGGAGCATTAAGCAGTATCTCAGCAAGTCTGGACTTGCCCCCCGAAAAAAATTGTACAGTCGTAAAAAGAGCGCGAGGACAACCTGCTGAAAAAAAATTAAAACGATCCGAGAGGTGCTTTTAAACTTCACTTATTCCAAATTTTGAGTGGGAGGTACCCGGAAGAGTGGACCGATATAGGCCATATTTGATCCCGATCTATGCCTGGATGTGACATTAGCATATGCAATGCTGTAACTAATTCGGTTACTCCCTTCAAGAATTATCGTTCGCGCCATTTTAGCGAAAATTTTTGAAATTTTGTGGGGGGAGATACCGTAAGGAGTGTACCGATATGACCCATCTTCGAACTTAAACTAAGTTTGGACAAAATATTACGAATGCAAATTTTTGACCCTATCGATTGCTTCGTTGGAGAGTTAACGTGCGCACAGACAAACAGACGAAAGGGCATTGCTCAATCGATTCCAAATTGTCTGAAACAGATTTCGTCGAAACCCATTATTTCAGCCTAGAGTCTGAGAGTATAAAAAGCGTTTGCCAATTTTTATGTGAATTAGACAACAAACTCGATATGTGCTCTTTCGGACAGACGGACGGACATTCATAAATTGACTTAGAATATAATACTTTGTATATCCGCAAAAAAAAGAACAGTGGGTCTACATATCTGGTTTCTCTTTGCATGTTGCATGCAAATGCACAAGTTTTTGTGACCACTGAGAGCCTCAAATGTTACAAAATCAAATAAAAATTTAGCTAAAAATCCTCAAATAACCGAAAATTGGGAAACACCATTATATGGTGCTATACCAAGGAACCTTAAGTGTCAAATTGCAGCTAGTTTCGGATCCGAAAATAGAGCGTTCTAGCTCTAGTGATTACAACGGACGTACATAGCTAGATTGACTCAGAATTTTACCCTGATCAATATATTACATATACTTTATTGGATCGCAAATAGTAATTTCAATGCGTTACTAACGGAAAAACCAGTAAGGAAAGGATCAAAGTCGGGCGGGGCCGACTATATGATACCCTACACCACTGTGAATATGTAAAATATAAATCGGAGCTATATCCAGATCTAAACCGATTTTGATATAATTTGGCACATTTATTTCCAGACCGAATTCAGTCACACATTCCAAATATCATTGAAATCGGACTTATATAGCGTGTTTGGAGCAGCAAATACGCGAAATCGGCCGAAAATATATGGGTGCTATATCCAAATCTGAACCGATTTCGATATAATTTGGCACATTTATTTCTAGACTGAATTCAGTCACACATTCCAAATTTCATCGAAATCGGAAATATATAGCGTGTTTGGTACAGAAAATATGTGAAATCGGCCGAAAATATATATGGGAGCTATATCCAAATCTGAACCGATTTCTATATAATTTGGCACACTTATTTCTATACCAAATTCAGTCAAACATTCCAAATTTCATTAAAATCGGACGTATATAGCGTGATTGGTACATCGCATACGTGAAATCGGGCGAACATATATATGGGAGCTATATCCAAATCTGAACCGATTTCGATATAATTTGGCACATGTATTTTTAGACCAAATTCAGTCACACATTCCAAATTTCATCGAAATCGGAAATATATAGCGTGTTTGGTACAGAAAATACGTGAAATCGGCCGAAAATATATATGGGAGCTATTTCCAAATTTGAACCGATTTCTATATAATTTGGCACACTTATTTCTATACCAAATTCAGTCAAACATTCCAAATTTCATTAAAATCGGACGTATATAGCGTGATTGGTACATCGCATACGTGAAATCGGGCGAACATATATATGGGAGCTATATCCAAATCTGAACCGATTTCGATATAATTTGGCACATTTATTTTTAGACCAAATTCAGTCACACATTCCAAATTTCATCGAAATCGGACATATATAGCGTGTGTGTTACAGAAAATACGTGAAATGGGCCGAAAATATATATGGGGGCTATACCAAAACTTGGACCGATATAGCCCATCTTCGAACTTGATCTTCCGACGGCTAAAAAAATGGTATTCCCCAATTCTCAGCGAAATCGGTCAACAAATGCGACCTGTATGTTGCGAACGGACGGACGGACGGACGGACGGACATGCATAAAT
This sequence comes from Musca autumnalis, assembly GCF_047663935.1. Classification (NCBI taxonomy): domain Eukaryota; kingdom Metazoa; phylum Arthropoda; class Insecta; order Diptera; family Muscidae; genus Musca; species Musca autumnalis. The sequence goes on along the minus strand of NW_027411644.1, from coordinate 8,253,739 downwards.
CGACTCAGAAAGTGATTCTATGTATATCCCTAGAAGGAACTATGGGTCTATCTCGCTTCCTTTTGTATGTTACATACAAATGCACTAACACATAATACCCCTTACCACATAGTGGTGTAGGGTATAACAAGCTTAGTATAACCTACATACTATTGTGGAGGGTACAAAACAGATGTAAATTTTGAATTTTGCTTGTTTCAGCAATAAAAATTCAGAAAGTTTCGTAGTTTTGTTGGAAAAAACATGAAATATGGTTTTCATTGGGTTTAACAACTTTTGTTTACCCCTCGACTTTTTAATATTTTGTTGAGACCGCGGTGCTTATGAGTGTTATTAACTACAAAGATTGTAATAACAATCATACGCCCTGGGCTAGTAACCTTCTCACAAATGTATGACTTGTACCTTTCCCATATAGGATGAGGTTTTAGAGACGTCAATGACTCGCTTTCCTGATCCAGGGGTCACAGGCATTTCATTTCATTCTGTCAACTAGGGACTGATATAAATATTACGGGATATCTTCAGTGTGAATGTATATAAAGCAAAATCCGCCCATTTTCTTGGGATTTTTCAATACTTTCAACTCTGGAATGCATGTGAAAATATTTTTTCAAACCAACATTTATTTTTTGTTATCCAAATTTGGCCAAAACATCCAAACTATTATCCCAATCATTATAATTTTGGTCTCACTCGGCTCTCCGTGAAGTTTAGATTTAAAACTATTTGTTTTTGTAATTTTTTATGGGTAAATGGACCAATGTTTTGAAAAAAGTCGTATTACATTTAAAATTTTGTAAATTTTTTGTAAATTCCGCGAATACTGAGTAACATTTAACACATATTATGCAATCTACTCACTGACTTCACTTCGTGATAAGTTTTTAGTGACAATTGTGGTCTTTAAAATATTAAGCGTTTTTATACTATTTTTTTCTTAAAAGCAGAAGTAAAACGGCATAACTTTTGTCCGCAGCAACCAAAAATTTGATTGCGAGCGGATTTTTACTTCCAATTAATTGGATTATTCTAAAAAATGGAAAAAAAACACAAATGGGGTATCTTAAAGGACGAAATGCATAATATGAGACAATTGGAACGAAAAGAATATTTTTAAATAGTACTTATGTAAGTAATAATAGGGAGTAATAAATTGCTTTATTTTTACGGAATATTTTTCTGCAGATATAAATTCTTGAAGTCTTAATTTTATTTCATTTCTTTCCTTTAAAGAATATACTAAAAATAGCACAGACAAATACATTTTGCATAAAAATATTTTCAAAAACTGCATAAAAACATTGGCTCCATTATCCGGGAAAATCGATTATCCGTAATGCCTCCGGTCCCGACCATCGCGGATAATCGAGGTCCGACTGTAGTAATAATACCAATAACACTGTGCAACAAAATTCAATTTTTTTTTTTTTCAAAATGATGGGAAAAACTGTTTGGATTATGAAAGTAGAACTAAAAATATGAGACACGTGTATCGGCGTTTTTTAAGTTCACATCGGAAATTAACCAAAGTAGCGGGGAAAATTCCGCCCATTTCTAGTTTTTCGAAATATTCAAGTTAAAATATCTTGGAATCCTTGCATTTTAGATATATAGTGTCTTTGGCAACTTTACAAAGGAGGATGTGAGGAATATTTTTATTACCCTCATGCGGTTCATCAAGGGGTCTTTTTGGTTCTTTTTTTCGAAAATAGTTCAAAAACTCCTTTAAGATGTGATCATATCAAATCTAAATATTCTACAAAATTGTTCGCCATAAAATTTTACTATTGGTCTCAGAATACATTAAATCTGTAAATCTTATCCAATCGCCAGAAAACGCTAAAAATGAAAAACATGTTTTATTGTTAAAGTCGGACTTCATCTGCGTTTATTAAAAATTGTCCAACAAAACATAATTTTAGAGAGATGACGTCAAGGACAAAACTATTCTTCGTAAAATTTCACTGTGGGTCACCAAAGAAATAAAACGCTATTTACATTATATATCATGAAAATATCAGTATCAATTTTGCTGAGAAAACATGAAAATATTTCCCAATTTTTTTGAAGAATTTTTTTTCCTCCTTTTTTCGAGTTGATACAGAAAGTAATATAAAACTTGGTTCTAGGTGAAAAGTGTCAAAAGAATAAAAATTCTACATAAAATTTCATTATGAGTATCAGAATAATCCATACATCTAGGTATACTATTTTCTTAAGAAGATTAGATTACAAATTTATATACTTTAGAATGAAATTATTTATTTTAATTTTGAACTGTTCAATTTATATAATTCCCTACTGGATCAAAATCGAACAAAATCCTGCACTTTTTGGGGATATGGTAAAAAGAAGAAATTGTCCAAGTGAAATGTCACTATGAGTCTCTGAATAAAAGAAATCTGTAACCATAATAAATAACATTCTTAGCAGCCCTTGTTTTTGATATAGGGTTCAGGGCCATATTTTACAAATTTTATCCATATTGTCGTCGTGATTGGACACTATAAATATCTTATTTATGGTTTTTCGTTATGAATTCATACGGAAGTTATTGTAATATTAAACTATTACTTTCATGTATCAACTCGAAAAAAGGAGGAAACAATTTTCATCAAAAAAATTGGGAAATATTTTCATGTGTTTTCAGCAAAATTGATACTGATATTTGCATAATATATTATGTAAATAGACATTTCATTTCTTTGGTGACCCATAGTGAAATTTGACGAAGAATATTTTTGTCTCTGACATCATCTCTCTAAAATTATGTTTTGTGGGACAATTTTGAATAAACTCAGATGAAGTCCGACTTTAACCCTAAAACGTGTTTTTCATTTTTAGAGATTCCTGGCGATTAGACAAGAGTTACAGATTTGGTGTATTCTGAGACCTATAGTAAAATTTAATGGCGAAAATTTTTGTAGAATATTTGGATTTTATACAATCACATTTTTAAGGAGTTTTTGAAAGATTTTTGAAAAAAGGACAAAAAAGACCTCTTTGATGAAGCGCATGAGGGTTAATATTTTTAACAAAAATATTGCCCACATACTCCTCTGTAAAGTTGCCAATGACACTATATATACCTGAAATGCAAGGATTCAAAGATATCTTAACTCGAATATTTCGAAAAAATTAAAAATGGGCGGAACTTGCCCCGCCTATTTTGGTTACTTTCCGACGTAAACTTTTAAAACGCCGATACACATGTCTCATATTTCTTTGGTGACACACGATTATAACCCTTAAACGTGTTTTTCATTTTTAGCGATTCCTGGCGATTAGATAAGATTTACAGATTTGATGTATTTTGAGACCTATAGTAAAATTTTATGGCGAACAATTTTGTATAATATTTGGATTTGATATGATCACATTTTAAAGAAGTTTTTGAACTATTTTCTAAAAAAGGACCAAAAAGACCTCTTTGGTGAACAGCATGAGGGTTAAAATTAAAACAAAAATATTCCTCACATCCTCCTCTGTAAAGTTGCTAAAGACACTATATAAATAAAATGCAAGGATCTTAACTCAAATATTTCGAAAAACAACTAGAAATGGGCGGAACTTACCCCGCCTAATTTTTTTACTTTCCGATGTAAACTTAAAAAACGCCGATACACGTGTCTCATATTTTTAGCTCTACATTCATTATCTAATCAGTTTTCTTTGCAATTTTTTTGTTTTCGCACAGTGTTGTTGTTCCACAAACATCGTAGTCGGGACAAAGAAGACTTCTCAAATATCAATGGGACCTACTCCTTATCGCCGAGTTCGAACCGTTGAAAATTTGATGTTGCCTGGCCGGGGAATCGAACCCACGACTTATTGCGTGCAAGGCAGGTGTACATACCATTGCATGCTATAATTCAGTTGCCTTTCTAAAGCATTCCGTGTGCAACCTTTTTTAATTTTTAAAATTCATGACGCCTATATATCCAAATATTTTCTACCACAAAGTCGTGGTCGTCGTACCACAAAGTCGTGGTAGCTGGTTTACCCACCATGCTAGTATCTGTAGGCGAATATTTCGTTGATTCTATATAGTAAACTAATGTCATTAAAACCTTCTTCTTTAATTTGATTACTCTTGAATTATTATAGCTTCAATACTTAGAATTTTTAATATTTTTGTTTTCCTACTACATAAGCATACAATCGGCTTTCGTACTTATGTATTCCAAAAAAAAAACTTTTATTTAAAACAATCAATACAACCATTTTTTCACTTAAATCCTTCTTACATTCAAATATTTTGCACATATGTTATTTTACACAAACATATGTTATTTAAAATTGAAAGAGGATAAAATTCGATTTCGGCTTTACACAGCCAAAGAAAAACACAAATCCTTACATTACTTCATATCCATACATACACATTAGGCTGGGGCGATTTGAAAACCTTAATGAGCCCTTCGCGTTTCTGATTCCTGGGATTGAACTGAGCAAAAAAGTCCACTGGACCATATATCTACCGTGAAAATCGAGCCTCCCGATTTTGACTTTAAGTTTTTTATTGACGTTTTTTGATATTTTCGCATATAACAGCCAAACCATTGGGATTTTCGATCCAACACAAAGACAACCATTGTAGCCAAGACAGTAATTGAAAACTCTCTAATACATCGCAAAAGCATTGGAACGCTCCTTCAGGCAGTTTTGGCCTTAAGAATGTGCAAACTTTTCGGAAAATGTCGATAAATGACATTGTGCTACAAAATTTGACCCGAAAAATATTCAAGTGTTCTGATGCAAAATTATATCGTGTTGGGATCCATGGACAACGACAATGCCTTTATTTCGTTTGGGTCACTTCGTTTTATTTTTTTATAACGGTAAAAGTCGTGAAAATCTGGGTTTCTTACATTTTCAAATTTAAACGGGCATATCTTATTTTTTCCACAACAGATTTCTTTTGATCCTTCTTCCTTTTAAAGGGGTGAATAATGTCTTTTGAATAAGCTATTATTGTTTTAAATCGGTTAACAAATGGCTAAGTTATAGTGGTTTATGTCTGAAAAACCCCACAAAAAACCTATAAAGGGATTTCTCATAATTTTTAAAAATATAATGTTTTTTTGTTTTGTTCAATATTTATTTTGAAAATTATGAGAAATTCCTTTATAGGTTTTTTGTGGGGTTTTTCAGACATAAACCACTATAACTTAGCCATTTGTTAACCGATTTAAAACAATAATAGCTTATTCAAAATACATTATTCACCCCTTTAAAAGGAAGAAGGATCAAAAGAAATCCGTTGTGGAAAAAATAAGATATGCCCGTTTAAATTTGAAAATGTAAGAAATCCAGATTTTCACTACTTTTACCGTTATAAAAAAATAAAACGAAGTGACCCAAACGAAATAAAGGCATTGTCGTTGTCCATGAATCCCAACACGATATAATTTTGCATCAGATCACTTGAATATTTTTCGGGTCAAATTTTGTAGCACAATGTCATTTATCGACATTTTCCGAAAAGTTTGCACATTCTTAAGGCCAAAACTGCCTGAAGGAGCGTTCCAATGCTTTTGCGATGTATTAGAGAGTTTTCAATTACTGTCTTGGCTACAATGGTTGTCTTTGTGTTGGATCGAAAATCCCAATGGTTTGGCTGTTATATGCCAAAATATCCAATAAAAAACTTAAAGTCAAAATCGGGAGGCTCGATTTTCACGGTAGATATATGGTCCAGTGGACTTTTTTGCTCAGTTCAATCCCAGGAATCAGAAACGCGAAGGGCTCATTAAGGTTTTTTTGCTTCCACACAAATCGCCCCACCCTATTACACATGTATGTATGTAGATTAGGGATATAACTTTTTGCACTTTTTTGCAAATATCAAAAATACCACCACATAGCCGTGTAGAGCATGAAAAACTATTATGAAATACGGTGTCAATTTTTCTCTACCGCGAAAAAAGTTTCCGCACCAAATGCATTGAAGTTCTGTAATGCATTTTTTAATTTTACCAGTCATAACAACATATTTGCTTTCATTAAAATTTTTATTTTTTTGTAATCTAATTTAAAATCATTATCAAAGCGTTCTGGACCAATTTGTTCTCAAATCGCGCCATTTCGGACCATATTAAGATTTTTTGACACTATTGCAATTTTTGGTTTTTCTTTATAAATTCGTGAATTTTATGTTTATATTTTTTTAACCTATCGGACAAGATAATATGGGGTCATTTGCAACGAATTCACGAAAGTTACAGGCTGTTTTTGTTGACTTTGCCTGTGAGAATTTTATTTTTTTCTATAAATATTTATTCGAACAAAGCAAATTTAAAATTATAAGTAGGAAAAGCATCAAAAGGGTTTTAGTAATCAAAGTTGGTGCGGAGACTTTTTTCACCGAATCGATCTTAGAAACGCGTTTTCATTATTAGGACAAAATTCCCCACATGGTACTGGTGTTGTATTTTTGTAGAAAACAAATAAAATTCTCACAGGCAAAGTCAACAAAAACAGCCTGTAACTTTCGCGAATTCGTTGCAAATGACCCCATATTATCTTGTCCGATAGGTTAAAAAAATATAAACATAAAATTCACGAATTTGTAAAGAAAAACCAAAAATTGCAATAGTGTCAAAAAATCTTAATATGGTCCGAAATGGCGCGATTTGAGAACAAATTGGTCCAGAACGCTTTGATAATGATTTTAAATTAGATTACAAAAAAATAAAAATTTTAATGAAAAGCAAATATGTTGTTATGACTGGTAAAATTAAAAAATGCATTACAGAACTTCAATGCATTTGGTGCGGAAACTTTTTTCGCGGTGGAGAAAAATTGACACCGTATTTCATAATAGTTTTTCATGCTCTACACGGCTATGTGGTGGTATTTTTTTGGTTATAGCCCTAATGTAGATATCGTGGGTTGTTAAGAACTGCTTGGAGGCTTATTATTATTTTCGATTTTCATGTGGAAACAAAACAACTCCCACTCAACCAGGTTGCCTGCCTGCCAACACATTGAGTGGAAATAAACATTTTCTGCATTGTTTGCTTTAAGCTGAAAGGATGAAAACAATGTCCTCATATTTATCAATTGAAATTAAAAATGAACAAAAGGTATTAATCGGAAAATATTTATTATGTTTTTTCGTTCGCACACGCCTTGTTCTCGATAATTCAAGAAACAGAAAGCGATTACACATATGATATTTTGATGAAGGTACATACATGTTTCCCTGTACGTACTGTTTACATATGTTCATATACATATATCAAATGAATTAAAAAAAACAATTATAATTAGTAATTTACAAAAGATTTTATATTGTTTTTAAAACTTTATGTACACGCTATACTATGTATTTCCACTTCCTATTAATTTATGAACATATGTACACATATCAAACTTTTTCTATTGGATGCATTTTTAAAGTTTAAGTTGTTATAGTTTTTCTTGCCAATATAATATTTATAATGTTTTATTCACATTCCATGGAAAACAGAAACAGGAAATGCATAAGATGAATGCATGAAATGAAATATATATTATGCAAAAACTTGTTTGGTATTTTTTTTCATAAAAAGATTTCGAGAAGATTTCAGCGTTTTTCACTAAAGTCGTTGATTAAAACAAATACTTGATATGTATGTTTTTAGATCTGTGTATGTATGTGCGCTTATTTTATGAAGTATATGGGTAACATATAAGGAGCCAGCATTTAGAGATATTTTCCTTCTGACTTTTAACGTGCATTCATACGAGTATGTATATAATTCACTGTGTCTAAAACGAAAACAACTATTAGTCAGCTGTTTTTCCAATATATACAACTTCTAATATCGCTGTTGGCTTTATTAATGGAGTACAATTAATATTTCCTTCTTATATTTCATATTTGATCCCACATTAATAAGTTAAAAGTATATATTTGTATTGACCCACTGTTGCCCATTTAACTTGCAACTCAATTTTTGGCAACAGAAGTAGTGGCATAATGGAGCAAACAACTAAATACACTCCACAAAAACGAAGTAGACGCTAAAAACCGTGACATATACACACACACATTTGATAATGAATATGCAATTCTTAGTTAGTTTTTAGTCACATTTATTATTTGCTGTATAAATTCAACAAGGACAACTAACGTTCGTTATGATCCCCATACCCATGTTGTCTGGGAAAAAACAGCAGGATATGCTCCTGGCAGGAAAACGGAGAAACCAAATAACAACAATCATAAATATGGTTAGGCTTTAAATGTTTACTCTTTCATTTCCCTCGAATTGTATTTATTTTTAAGCCATTCCAGCTAGACAACTTAACAACGTGACTGCACCAGCCCATAAATGGGCTTATGTACATACTCGTACATACATATGTATGTATATGTGCATGTAATAAAAAACAATCTGGCAAAATGTTCTCTTAGCATTCAAACATAACTGGCCAGAACAAAAGTAAAAAATGCGTTAGAACATTGGAAAAATATGTTTTCCAAGCTGGACTTAAACTAAAACAAAAGCCAAAAAAAATCTAAAATATTCCGGTCATAAAAAGGCGGAATTTTCATTTTTCCCGGCCATTGGTTACTATGGTCTGTTGGCTCATAAAATTTCAAGCCCATGCTCATACACATGTCCATATGTACATACATATGGACATGTGTATATATGGCCTTGCGTCTGCAAGTCTACATCACAGAAAATATAGTAACATATGTACATATGTGTATAGTTAGGTGTGTGTGTGTGTGCTCAAATATCATTGTTTTCTGCTTTCAAACATTGGCAGTAACCTAAACATTTCGGTCACGTTGTTCAACTTAACATCCACCCAGAGAAATTTTATTACTTTTGGCCAGTAAAAATACAAATAAAAAACCAGACTAAACGAAAGCAAACTTAAGCCTTTGGGGAGCAGTTAAAAGAAATATGACCATGGTCAATGGTATATGGGATTTATTTCAAAAGCCTTACAAAACCGTTTCGATTAAGTACCTTCGACTGTGACAATTCCTAGTCGAAATAGCCAAGGCATTATTTTTATGATTTTGGCAATTTTAAAAGATTTGTTTTTAAAATCTGTTCCACAATCTGTGTGAAAAATTCGATTTCATATAATCTCTTCGGCATAGTGTGACAATGTGCCCATAAGAAAATATCAACATGAAAAGCTAATTAATTGAAATAATTTTATATGGGAAATTCTAATAATGGGTTTTCTTTCTCTGCTTAATTTGTCTTGTTAAGGACAATTTCATTATCCCCTTCCCATATGTTGCGTGTTATAAATATAACCCACAATCATCATAAAACAAACTTTGTTTTCCCAACACAAAGCATCAATGAAGGCCAAAAACAAAGTGTTTATTTCTTTTAATGTTTGACACTTTATTGCCTGTTTGTCCCAAGGGCAGCATGAAAAGATGAAGGAGAAAAATATTTAAACATATATACAGTAAGGATAAATGCTAGGATGCCAAAAGCAAAAGAAAATAAGTTTGTAATGCCTTACAAATTAGCTTCTGATATTGGAGATGTGAAAAAATCAGTCTTCAAAAATGGAAAACAAGATTTATTGAACTGAACTAAAAATTACTATAATTGAAAGAATATCCATAACAATTAAGGATATAGGGACCCAGCAAAAAAATAACACTGCAAGACTTGGACAAAAATTGTGTTTTAATGTCGAGATTGCCCAAAAGCGTATTTAGTTTTCTATAGTTAGAGCAAGAAGCAGCTAACAACGGATTTCGACAAGCAAACTTTTACTACCTTCCATATATCGATATCTTTTGTTAAGAAGAGATCCACCTCAAGAAAAGGTCATTAAAAAAATTCTATATATATTTCAAACTTTAAAAATATCAAAAATCATGCTGTAATTTTCTATGGGAACTGTATAGGCAATTTTCCTTATCAGGTCCCTAGAAACGACAAGACGCCAAAATTTCAGCCATTTCTTTTGGAATGATGATATTAAACCACTGGAAGGAATTATTTCCCAGCTTTGTGGTTAGGGATTTGATACGATCAAAAATCTTCCTCATTATTATTTCAATGAGGTTTGAACCCTACATACATAAGTTAAGACGCAATCTGTCGATTTAACCATGTCCATTCGTCTGTCTGGTATGGCTGATATACACAACAGCTATCGATCGAAGTAAGCGACTTGGTCCAAATTTCACACAATATAATATTTGCTCTAAACTATGCCCGATTATCGGAAGATCTGTTAATATTTAGCGGTTGAAATATAACTAACTTTTCTTGGAATTTTTAAAAATTGTCCTGGAGGACCCTTTGAACAACAATTATAAGGAAGAGGACCTCTCGACGTTTCCATGCATGATAGTTATGTTAATGCATGTGGTCAGATAACGAAGCTATAGTCTAAAATATATACGAAGTATATAGCATCAGTAGATTTAACATTCCAAACTCTTTTTTTTTTCTCGCAGAGGAAGAATCAATTCTCTACCACACACATTAACATTAGTTTCTCTCATAGCAGTTGATCATATCAAAAAAATCGATCAGATTGTCCAATCGACAAGACCTTTTCAGCCTGTTTGGCGGAAGTTTAGTTACGTGACCGAAACATTTTATAATATCAACGGTGACAAAATACCGGTCAGTAACGTAGTATGATGACGTAGGGAATGGTAGATACCATGGAACAGTCCTGACCGGCTTTAACATGGCAAAGCCCAGGATTTATCATGGTCCCTCTTTTATCTCAAGTGGACACTGACCTCACCGTGGTGTCACCTGGGGAACTGCCTTTAACACCCGTTAAAGGTAGTGAGCTAACATGTGCCCATAAGAACGTTAAAAACTTGGTTTTGGGCGCCGCGTTAGTAACCCTCCACTGGAAAAAACAACCTACTATGAAAAAACAAAAGAAAAGAAAAACAAACCCCTCTAAAGTTGGCGAACCCCGCAAACGTTTTAAGGACCATGATCTGCGAATCTGCACCTGGAATGTCCGCACTCTCTATAGAGAAGGTGCAGTTTACGCATTGGAAGATGTACTTGAATAGTACAAGGCCGACATTACTGCCATACAGGAAATACGATGGAACGGGAAAGGTGTCACAACTACACCTAAAGGTGACGCACTGTATTATAGCTGCCATGACACAAAGCATGAGCTTGGTTGCGGATTTGTAGTTGGTCGGAGGTTAAAACACCTGGACTCCACCTTCACACCAGTGAATGAAAGACTTGCTACAATTCGAATAAAAGCTAAATTCTTCAACATCAGCTTTATCTGCTCCCACTGAAGACAATGACGAACAGACCAAAGATATATTTTATGAGCGATTAGAAGAAACATATGGTCGTTGTGTTGCCATGACATTAAAATTATTATGGCAAATTTAATGCCAAAATTGGAAAGCAAAATATCTTTGGCCCAACAGTAGGAAAATTCAGTCTCCACAATGAAACATCTGGAAATGGTAGTTAGCAGCACCAGATTTGAACATCGCCAGATCAAAGAACAAGAAATCAAATTGATCACGTTGTGATAGATGGAAGACATGCATCGAGCGTGTTGGATGTATGATCGTTTCGACCAAGGTAGTAGTTGCAGCCAAGATTAAACGTAGCAAACAAAGTGCGAACAGACACAACACGGAAGTTGGACATCGGTAAGTTGCAAACACAAAAGATAGCCACAGCATATTCCACTCAACTGGGCCAATTGCTTAATCAAAGCACTCCTCGTCCCGATAACATATCAGGACAATGGCAAAACATTGCCCACTCCATGCAAACAGCCGCAAAATCAGTACTTGGATACCAGAGACCTCCACCAAGGAATCTATGGAAAGATGGAAAAGCGGGAGTGTGAACAAATCGAGATGTACAGGACACCGAATGAAGTCCAAACATTCTACCAAAGAGTGAAACATCAAACTTATGGCTTTGGCACTGGCACTGGCACATCCTCCTGTAGAGACCAGCAAGGTAATTTGGTAACTGATACAGATAGTGTTCTCAGGATATGGAAAGAACATTTTTCAAAACTGTTAGTATCCAATAGCAGCGAAGTCGACGAAGATACCACAGATCCAATCCCAGAAGATGTTATTGTATGTATACCACCCGGTATATGAGGTAAAGACAGCAATAAACCGGCTGAAGAATAATAAGGCAGCAGGAGCTGATGGCCTTCCAGCCGAGCTGTTTAAAACCGGAGGCAACACGTTGATAGGGTGTATGCATTAGCCAGTTAGCTCCATATGGCAGGAAGAACGCGTTCCCGACGATTGGAACCTGAGCATCCTGTGTCCCGTCCATAAGTAAGGAGATACGACTTTATGCTCCGACTATAGGGGCACACGTCTTCCCCCTATCGCCTACAAGATAGTGTCAGGGATATCGTACCAATACGGCATTAGCCATAGCAAGTCCACCATCGACCAGATATTTACCCTGCGGCATATCCTGGAGAAGACCCAAGAGATGCAGATGGACACCTATCACCTTTTTGTCGATTATAAAGCAGCCTTCGACAGCCAGCTGCGTTCAAAGGTATTCCAAGCCATGTCTGAATTTGGTATCCCCGCAAAGCTCATTCGGATTTGTAAAATGACTCTAACTGGCACAAGATCTTCAGTTAAAGTAAGAAAGAACCTCTCCGAAGAGTTTTGTGCCAAAAGTGTTTGAGCGAAAAATTCTTCGAAAGATCTACGAACCAATCTGCGTTAACGGTGAATATCGACGTCGCATGAACCAGGAGCTGTATCAGCTATACAACGACATCAGTATAGATAAACGTATCGTGATGCAGCGATTACGTTGGCTAGGCCATATCGTAAGACTGAGCGATGCTGAACCCGCTAAAATGGAGTATAAATTCTGGCCGCATGGCGGTGTACGCAAAATTGGCAGGCCAAGGAATATATGGCGCAAACAAGTGGATGAAGATATGACAAGGCGCGGTATTCCAGAAAGCGAAACACTAAACGGAGAGAATTGGAGATTTTTTCTTAGTTCGGTCTATGGAACAAATATTTTGTAATGGGCCAGCTAAGTAAGTAACGTAATATACATTTCCTAGGTATTTCAGTCATGTAAAACTTCTCTACATGTGGTGTCTTACAACATATAATTGAGCTACTTATACACATATAACTCAGCTAATGTGAATCGGGGTGCACTCAATTATATGAGATAAGTCTCATCTGTCCCGTCTGGGATGTTTTCGGAACAATTATAATTATACCCTACACAACACTGTGGTAAAGGATATTATGTATTTGTGCACTTGTATGTAACATGTATAAGGAAACAAGATGAACCCATAGTTTCTTTTAGGGATATGCATGCCCTTCTGTCTGTCCATGTGGTTTTATAATCAAAATGCCTGTCCTATTTATTATCCCACCGAGTAAAAATAGTTTTTTTCCAAACGACAGACCCTGTTGCTTTTTCGTTTTAGATTTTGATTAAATATGGCAAATGTGACGGAATTTGGTCTAGAAAAAAATTTTACAATTATATTGGAATCTTTGTGTTGTAGAGTAGAGTTTGGTCTACAATAAAATCGTAAAATTATATTGAAATTGAAAAAGTTATTTTTCCATTAAAAATTAAAATTTACCCCACAAAATTTAAATTTACCCCACAACACCCTATTTTCTTCCTTTGGTAGCTCTACTTGCGGGCAGAACATTTAACACATGAGCCGAATTATATGCATGTAAGGAAAAACACGTTCTTCGATGTCACATTTCACCTGTTCTTAGACTATCAGATTTTCATTTAACGCCATGTGTCGCATGTGTATATGACATTACATTGTTCATTCTAAGAACATTTCTAAGCCAAAACAACCGTTGTAGTCCAATCCTTTTAACTATATAGATGTCAGTATACATCTGATATATATCGTGGTTTATTGACTGCCTTATCTGACTGCACTTCTGAGCCATTCATTATCACGGGTAGAATCAGTATTTTGTAGAGTGTAATTTCGAATTCATATGGTATGGCTTTATTTCTAAACTGACTACTTGTTTCAAAGAAGCATCTACTTGTTGATATTATTAATCTCCTTATTTCAGATCTTGATCTTGATCTTGCTTGCCTTATTTACAGCAGTGTCGAAAAGTGTAGTTACCAACTTCCAAAGTTGGTCTGGATTCAGTAGACGCATTGCTAGTTGATACCTTCAATTTGATCTTATCACCGTTTACTTTGTCACATGTATCTGGTCCACTGTGTATTTGTCATCTTTAGAGACGCATTGCTATGGTATGCAGAACAGACTTGTGGCTCTATAAATCAAAAATACTGTCGTATCTCTGATTTAATATATTAGGTGGTGTTTAGGAACAGCTCGGCTGGTAGCCAATCAGCTCCTGCTGCCTAAATATTATTTAGCCGACTTATTGATGCCTTAACCTCACCATTGCTGAGCGGTACACATTCCATTCCATCATCTGGGACTGGTCCTATGACCTCGGGATCATCGCTGTTCCTTGTACGCTTTCTGCATCTGTTATCAGGTTCCTATGGTCGTCTCTAAAGGAGAACATTCCAGTTTCACTCTTTGGTAGGATTATCTGGTTCTACATGTCAATTTCTTCACACTCACGTTCTTCCATTTCACTTTTTCTGCTTAAAGATTACTAATCTCGTCTTTACTGATTATAAGGTCTCTATATATGGCTTTGTGTGATGCATCTTCATCGTATCACGTGTTTTTGTTGGAGGTTTTTCGTAACCAAACACTATTCTTGCAGTTGTTTACATGGGATAGGCAGAACTTTTCCTTTGTGCAGGTATGCTACCGGGACGAGGAGTTATTATATTTAACAATTATGTTAGTTGAGTAGAGTGTGTTGTGGCTGCCTACTGTAGATTGCATTTTTCTTATGTCCAGTTTGGCTCCGTGTTGGGGAACATTTTATTCGCTAAGTTGGATGCGTACCTTTGTTGCAAAAAGTAGTGATCCGAGTCGATGACTACCCGGCGAAATGATGGTTAGCCCAACATGAACAATTTGGTCCCTTGTTTAATGATGTGGTGAATTCCACGTGACCTTGTGTCTTTTGGAATGTCTAATTACCACGTTCCTTGACGCCGCGAAGTCAATCAACCTCATTCCATTATCCGATATTTAACAATGAAACGTACATTTACCGACAATTAGGCTAAATATATTATCTTTCCAATGTTTTGTATTAAAATCTCCTAGGATAATAAAGACTTTCTCAAGTCAGTAGTACAAATATAATTGCTTTGCTTTTCATTGTCTTCAGTTGTGGCATGAGCATCCGCATTGTCGCTAGTCTTGTATCCATCGGGATGAGAGACTAGAGACGAGCTCTTTTAGACTTCGACAAACTACTTCACTGTGTGGTCTCGTGGCAGCTATGGTATAATATCGAGATATTTGTATTGTTGCTGTGGCTCTGTGGTTTGTCGTATCGTATTTGAAGTACTTCCGCTTCTGAAGGAATTGCATCATCTGAATTTAGAGTTCTAATGTGCAGATTCGCTGATCATGGTTCTTTAAATGTTTTTAGACTCAAAAAATTTATATCCCTAATAAATGCAACACATGTAAAGACTTTAAGAAAATCTAGTTTATGTCTTAAATACGTACTAGTATCATTCTTTGTCGATACTTTGTTGTCTTCCGCTTAGAACAATCTATAAGTTTTCAATTCCCAAAAAGTTTTCACATTCTCCTGTCCTATGGGTAGCAAAAGAGAAACGATCATTGGAGCTGTTATTGTCGTCAATTACTTTTGTGACCAGATTTTTAGGGTTTTCAACTTTATTTTGGAGAATAGGTTATGGTGTTTCTTTTATATCCAAAAGCTATGCAATTTTCTTCCAACATTTGTATGCCATTGTGAGAGAGTGGTGGGTGTCCTTTGTTGTATTTTTGTGTTTGTGGAACACACTAAGCAATAGAGTTGTGTCTTTCGACCAACAGAAACAAACAACAACAAAAACATGATATAATAAAGTCATAGACAAGTATTCAACTTTGGTTTTTGGCAGCAACTTTTTATTTCCATTTAAGAAATTTATACTCAAAACAATTCAATATTTCATTCACTCGATTCTGCTTTCATTCTATTTGCTGTGGTTGTTGTTATGGATGTGCTGCTAAATTGTGTTGCCTGTTCGGTCCCTTCCAAATATCGACACTCTGATAGACAGTTAGACAGACAATTGTTTTAATTTTTTTTGTTTTTGTCACTTAACAAAGTAAATATAAACTTTAACAAAATGACTTTAAATGGTTTGATATAAACGCAGTACTGTTATTGTTGTATTGAGAACAGTTAAGCATTTAAGTGAAATTAATTGAAAGTAATATGATTAAATTA
Organism: Musca autumnalis; assembly: GCF_047663935.1. Lineage (NCBI taxonomy): Eukaryota > Metazoa > Arthropoda > Insecta > Diptera > Muscidae > Musca > Musca autumnalis. Next base: position 8,237,397 of record NW_027411644.1, on the reverse strand, counting down.
TATAAATAATGAGATCCACTATGCCCTGGCAATAGTCTACACGTGAAGCATTTTAATCGTGAATTAATGATAAGACTTGCAAGGATAATTGCCTAGGTGTCTGTAATAATATTAAATCCTATTAAGTGGCAATTAAATTGGTCTTAGAGAGTTAGAATTTATCATCTGTAAGCTGTCTGTTAGTTAAATGTACTGTCGCAAGCCTTAGGCTGCTTTACAATTTTTGTATAACAAGACTCTGTGTGATAAGTTCGAAATCAAGGCAAATGAATTTAGTTTTCTTTACACGGCCATACATATTGTAAATTCCAGTTGCAGAGAATTTCAAAGAAAATTGACAGACTTACGAATATTGGTTTTCAAATATAGAAGAATGTAACTTTCAAGTTTTAATATAATAAATAGACACCGGAATTTTATGCAACCCCTATTTTTGGTCCGATTCATGTCAAATTTTGGGACTGGGCCTATTTTTGGCTTCTGATTAAATATCAATCGAAACATATGACATATGCAATATGATGCAAAATGCATAAATTTTTGCATTTTACATAGTTTCTTATGCAACAAATACTTCAATAATAGGTACAAAAATGTTTGTATGTAAAATTTTTCTGTTTAAAATTCTTTTCATACAAGTCAATAAAATAGAGAAATCTATAACCACAGCCTCAACCTTCAAAATACCGAAAATCGGGAGGTATCGTTCTATGGAGGCTATATGAAGGCCTGAACCTAAACCAACAAATTTAAGGTGGAAAGTTGTTTACCCCCAAGGAAGTCTTAATACCAGATTTCACCCATTTCGGAAGGATATTGAGACCACAACCTTCAAAATACCGGAAATCGGGAGGTACCATACTATGGGGGCTGTATGAAGACGTGGACCTATACCGACAAGTTTCAGGTGGAAGGTTTTATACCTCCAAGGAAGACCTAATACCAAATTTCAGCCAATTCGGAGGGATAATGAGGCCACAACCTTCAAAATACCAGAAGTCCGGAGGTACCGTTCTATGAAGGCTATATGAAGACGTCAAACTTTATCGAGAAATTTCAAGTGAAAAGTTTTATACCCCCAAGGAAGACTTAATACCAAATTTCAGCCATTTCGGAGGGTATTGAGGCCACAACCTTCAAAATAACAGAAGTCCGTAGGTACCGTTCTATGGGGGCTATATGAAGACATAAACCTATACCGAGAAATTTCAATTGGAAAGTTTTATACCTAAATAAATATCAAATTTCAGTCATTTCGGTGGAACATTGAGGCTACAACTTTCAAAATACCGAAAATCGGGAGGTACCGTTCTATGAGGGCTATAAGAAGACGTGAAACTATACCGCGACAAATTTCAGGTGGAAAGTTTTATACTCCCAACGAAGACTTTATACAAAATGTCAGCCTTATAAGTGTGATGTTGAGGCCACAACCTTCAAAATATCGGAAATCGGATGTACCGTTCTATGGGGGCTATATGAAGACGTGGACCCATGCGGACAAATTTCAGGGGTAAAGTTTCATACCCCTAACGAAGACTTAATACCACATTTCAGCCATTTCGGTGGGTTTTTTGAACACAAATCCTTGTATATATTTTTGCATATGGTTTTGCATATGCTCATTTTATGCAAATATGTCAAAATATGCACGAAATGCAAACATTTCTGGGCCTAATTCGTTTTATTTTGTGATAAAACTAGTTTCTGTCTAATCAGATTTTCTCTACGATCATCCTAACAATATATGCATTTGCATGGGATTCCGCTGTCTAATAATAAATACCTTCATATAAGAGAATTGTACTCATTTCAGAAACCTTAAAAAAGAGCAATCGGTAACACCTCATTAGAAGCCGCAGGCATTAAATAATAACTTGTTTTAATACTCAGATTATTGTGAGCTTTTTCAATTTAATTTCCCATAATTTAAATTATATAACGAAAATTCTCACAAAAATCCCAAACACTTGGTAATATCTCAAAGCATGACAGGCGTATTTCAAGTAGAAAACAAAAATAACAAGAAAACAAAATACTTTCTTGTGCATTTCCTGAATTAACATCATTACAATAAAAGTGTTGCGTAAAAGTATGTTTCTCTTGCAGTTTACTTTCCTTTCTTCGCTGTAATTCAATTTTCGAGAAAGAGTCCTTCTTAACCACAAGCAGCTCCTTAGCGCACACCAAGTATAGTCACGTCTTGTACAAAATAGAATTTTGTTTAACTTTGTTTTTTTTTCTTCTTACATTCGGATTGCGCATCTGTAAGAAAATGCCAGACGGATCTTATGTCTGCACGTTTATTGGAATGCAAGCGTGTGTGCGTTCTATGTACGAGTATGTCTATTTGCAGCTGTTTTTGGATTAATCTTCAAAATGAGTTAGCTTTAGATTATGAATGTATTTTTGTTTCTTTTTTTTCTGCCACCACTGGCTGAAGGAACCAGTCACTATAATCAGCCAGTTCTGTTGGTTGGTTATGTTTCGGCAAAAAGTGGTTTTAAGTATTTACTTTTCTAGGCAACAGACTGAATGAAGATAATTACTAACTAAAGTTGCATTTTCTTAAATAAACAATGATAATAAGTAATTATTCCCAAAAATTATGTAATGCGGTGGGGAAGGAGCATACAAATTCAAGAAATGCATGAGCATGTTTTAATTTAAATCATGAACGAAAAAGAAGAAGTCGTGTTTATTAATATAGCTTCTGAGGAAATGTTCAATAAAACACCAACAACAAAAACTATAAAACGCAGAACTTAATATTAAACCATTCTAGGTTTGGCGTTATCCAATCGACAATTAATATTTGGAATAAGATGATTCCTAGGGGTATATAACGCATTACAGAAAATTGTCAATGACATTCGTCCACACTTTCATATGCACAAAAAGCCTTTAAAGTTTTTATTTTCCAGAACTTTTGAAATGTTTTTGAAGTAACTGTAAAGAGATATTTAACTGAAAACAATGGATAGCCAAAATGACATGATCGTTTTGCTTCAAGTTTTACTATTTTTAGGGATTAAGGAACGCGCGTTAAAAATAGTAAATGTGGTAAAACTTTAAAAAACTTTAAAATAAAGGAACAAAGATAGTATTATATTCATAACTTATTTATTATATTAAAAATTGTACAAATTTTTAAAACAATACACGGTGCTCTTGATTCAAATTTAAATGGAAGATGCGTACACCTGGGAAGTTTTTGCGTATTCTGAAACTACAATATTCATAGATAAGAAAAATCAAAAACCAAAAAAAATCGCCGGAGCGCTTTTTAAGTAAATCGCGATTCATGTTGACATTTTTAGGGCTTGTTTAGGTTTTCACGATTTTGCTTAGAAACAGCAAGACCTATCAAAATAAGGCTGAAGAAAATGTTGTAGCTATGAAAATTCTCTACACGATTGACCTTTACGGTATTTTCGTAGGTTTTACCATTTTTGAGATATTGAAGTTCAAATTGGGACAATGCTCTGACTGTATCGCCCCCTTATAAAACAATGTCATGAAGGGTGCGTCTTTACTAACTTTTAATGAAAACCGCTTACACAGGGAAAGTTTTTGTGAATTCTGAAACAGCAATGTTCATAGATGAGAAAAATCCAAAAACAAGAAAAAAATCGCTGTAGGGTTTTTAAATAAATCGCGGTCAAAATTCACATTTTTAGGTGTTTTTTAGGTTTTCACGATTTTGCTTGCAAACCGCAAGTCCAATCGAAATGGAGCTAAAGAAAATGTTGTAGCTGTGAACATTTTCTACAGGATTGATGTTTATGATTTGCTCTCAGGCTGTACCATTTTTGAGATAAAGAAGCTCAGTTTACATTTTTAGGTTTTTTTGTTAGGGTTTCGCGATTTTGCTTGAATACGGCAAGTCTTATCGGCATGGGACCTGAGAAAATCTTATAGCTGTGAAAATTCTCTACAAGACTGGCTTATGTAATTTTTCCTAGGTTGTACCATTTTTTTAGATATATAAGTTTAAGTTGGGAAATTGCAGCCATGACATTGTTTTATAAGGAGACGATACATATTTGAATTGAATTTGAATTGTCCCAATTTCAACTTCTATATCTCAAAAGTTGTAAAACCTACGAAAAGATCATTGAGGTCAATCTTGTAGAGAATTATGATAACTACAACATTTTCTTTATTCCCATTTTGATAGGACTTGCGGTTTCCAAACAAAATCGCAAAAACCTAAACAAGCCCTAAAAATGTCAACTTGAATCGCGATTTATTTAAAAAGCGGTCCGGCGATTTTTTTAGTTTTTTGATTTTTCTCATCTATGAACATTGTAGTTTCAGAATCCGCAAAAACTTCCCAGATGTAAGCACGTTCCATTTAAATTTGATTCAAGAGCACCGTGAATATTTATGGTAAATTTTTTTATCATCCTGGTAAATTCGAAGTTCTTTCTTTGTTATAAACTCAAACCTTATAAAAAATGTGAAAATTGGATAAATAATTTGTTTTTGGTCCACTTCAACCCCTACTTTATGATCATCACCAATAACTATTCGTTTCTAACCTGGTCGATAGCCGACATCCATTCAAGAGAGATAACATGACCTAAAGAGTTTGCATTGGAAAAGTGATATCTAGAAAAATCCATACACATTCATCCAATATGTGGTGCTAGACATATATCGAGTTTGATAACTTCTACTTATACGAAAATTATTGCAAATTTTCAGTTGTAAAGTATTTTTGATCCGATCTTTCTGGAACAATTCTTTCAGAAAAGGGGTTTCCTTCATGATTTGTAATGTATTCCAATTTGATATCTTTTTGTTGACAAAAAATGTTGCAACTTTTCGTCGTTAATTTTTCGGGTTTGTGGGTTAGGTATTGAAAACAATGTGATTAAATCCAATGACAGACCTAATTAACATAGTCTACGTAGAGTGAAATTATAGCACGTCTAAAAACTTATTGCGAGAGATGGCGGGGCCCATATCTCAGTTAAAGCCTTTTTACTTGGTCACCGTAGGAGCTTTTGGGTCATTATGTCAGGAAGCATGAACTTGCCCAAACAAAAAACCGTAAACATGATCACAGATAGTACCGACGCGTCGGTAAAATTTCGAATCTACCCTAGAACTGAAAGACGTACTCGAAGGTTGTCCAAGTAGGTCGAAACTTGTTATACCTTCGGAAGAAATTTAGCGATGTGCAAAGTTTCTGCCAAATCGCATACACAATTTGTAAGCTATCGTGCTCATCTATTATTTTAGTTGATGCCAGTAGGGATTCTTAGAGCTTTTGGCCCTAATCTCAGAAAGAATGAATTTGCAATCGAAAAAATTATACCTTTTTAAAGAGGCAGCAAGAACAACGACATTCAAAATGATCAGAGGGGTGTCCTTAAATTGCATTTTGAAAATGTTGTGTGAAAGGTACCGGAAGGATTGGACCGATATAGTCCATATTCCAGCTTGATCTATATTATTACAATTTAACATTTCATTTTCAGATTGACAAATATATAGCATACATTTTTTTTGAAAAAAAAAAATCTGAACGAAATTTTAGTTAAATTCAACGACGAGTGAGATATTTTTACCATACCTGTCTGTAGTGGGATTCTCTAACTAATTTTTTGGGTTACCGACAAGTGTCGGTAAAATTAAAACGCAAAATTGTATATGAAAAGTTCAAATAAAAGTTGGCAACACAGTTGCTATCGGTAGAACTTTTCGACTACTTTCCTTTGGTCGCTAACTTACCGAAAAAATATCTTTAATTACCGAATTTATAAGCATTTTATTTTTACCGATTTTTGTCGGTAACTCAAGAAACGAGTTAGAGAATTGCACTACTGGTGTATTCATTGAAATGAGTATTAAAGTTTTGAAATCTAATTTGTTGAAATAATGTTAATGCTAAACTATATTGTGGTATTGCTGTTAGTGCATTTATTTGTAATAGGTAAAAAATAGGATATGGGACATATTTTCTGACTTTCTGATTCGGAATATTCATATGTCTCCTTCCATGTATTCTTTAAACATGTCCAAGCCTCTTTTGGTATCTAATCGTCATATAATGTGATCCGACTCATTTTTTGTGGCAGGGAAGAAGCTTTGGTGCCAGATGTATTGTAACTAATTTGTAACCAATTTAAAATACATGGATTTAACATGTTCATCTTAATTTTTATTTATTCATTTTTACTTATCCCAAAAGCCATCAAAAATTTTAATTTTCCTCACAAATCATAATAAACAGCGTTTCGACTCGGGGTTCGCTGCGATTTTTAGGGATCCGGTAGTCGGAACAGTAAGATGTTTAGTGCTCCGCAGTCGAACACTGCGATATTAAGTGGTCCATTGTCCAAAAACCAAATCAGGTGTTTTTCACATTTTCTATTAATTTGTATTTCGTATTAAAAATAAAAATAAATTTTCCTCACAAATCATAATAAACTCATGTGTGGTACATTACCTTAGCGTTACGACACGTGGTAGAAAACGATTTTTTAGTGCTCCGACAGCCGGAACACTACGATTTTTAGTGCTTCATTCCACTACAACTAAATATTTTTTCATATTTTCGACCAAATTTCGCAAAGTTTTTAACTAATTTAAACATGAATGGATTTATCGGTTTCTCTTAATCCTTATTTGATCAAATTTAACCAACTGTTTCATTTTCCACATAAACATTATACGTTTGTCACTTTTCGATGTCACGATACCATAGTGTTTTTTTCGAACACTGGAACTTACCCAGCAAAAATTCTCATTAAAAACCCATTGCTTTAAGGACCAAGGTCTTAGTTTTGGTTTAGGACCACCCTAATCATTAATTTTCGAAAAAATGCTTACACAAATACTTGATATTGATATTTTTTCATTATTTGTGACCATCAATTGGGCGACCATTACAACCAAGATAAATTTTGGGCCTTAGACTTGTCGGGCGTTGTGTTGTTGTTCGTTATTTGACTCTTAATCCTTTGACTCCTAAGGCCTTTTTATACCCTACACCACTATGTGGGGAGGGTATTATAAGTTGGTTTTGGCCAAAAAGTTTGTAACGCATCGAAATAAAGGTCGTAGACCTATACTTATATATATCAAAATGAATGTCTCGACGAGCTGAGTCGATCTGGCTATGTGTGTCCGTCCGTAAGTCCGTCCGTCCGTCCGTCTGTCCGTCTGTCCGTCTGTCCATCTAAACCTTGTAATCACGCTACAGGCCGCAATTTTGATCGGATCGTCACAAAATTTTGGATGTTGATGGGGGTCCCGGAGGGGAAGAAGCCTATTGATTTTGGTGATGGTCGGATAATATTTAGGGGTCGGAAAGGACAAAAAACTTAGGTGGATAAAAAGACAACGTTTTTTTCCAAAGCCAATATCTCAGCTTCTGTATGGGGTATACCAAAAGCAAAACCTGACAATGAAAGCAGAAAATATCACCTTTCTAATGAAGTAAAGTAGGTGCTCGTAGGTGATCAAACAGCGAAGATATCTCAATAGTAGCAAATAAAACCCCAATTTTCATTTTTGCGATTTTAATTATATTGACAAATATCACAGCTTTGGTTGAAAATTGTCCAAGAGCAAAGCCTAACTATGAAAGTAAAATATCCCGTCTTTACAATGATGTAAACTAGATCGGCGTAGGTAACCAAATAACGGAGATATCGCAATAGTCGGTAATATATCCCATTTTTCTACTTTTTTGGGAATCACGCTACAGGTAGCAATATTGATCGGGTCGTCACGAAAATTTCAGGGTTAATGGGGGTCTCACAGATGAAGAAGCATATTGATTTTGGTGATGGTCGGATAATATTTAGGGGTCGGAATGGGCAAACACTTATTTGGATAAAAGTCAACATTTTATTTCAAAGCCAATATCTCTGTTTCTTTAAGAGGTATATCAAAAGCAAAACCTGGAAAGGAAAGTAGAAAATATCACCTTTACAACGGTTTAAAGTAGGTTGTCGTAGGTGGTCAAATAGCAAAGATATGGCAATAGTCGATAATGCATCCCATTTTCCGATTTTTTTGTAATCACGCTACAGGTCGCAATTTTGATCGGATGGTCACGAAATTTTGGCGGTTAATGGGGGTCCCAAAAAGAAAGAAGCCTATTGATTTTGATGATGGTCGGATAATATTCAGGGGTCGGAATGGCAAACACTTATTTGGAGAAAGGTCAACGTTTTATTTCAAAGCCAATATCTCTGTTTCTTTAAGAGGTATATCTAAAGCAAAATCTGGCAAGGAAAGTAGAAAATATCACCTTTACAACGATGTAAATTAGGTTGTCATACGTGGTCAAATAGCAGAGATATGGCAATAGTCGATAATGCATCCCATTTCCGATTTTTTTGTAATCACGCCACAGGTCGCAATTTTGATCGGAACGTCACGAAACTTTAGGGGTTAATGGGGGTCCCACAGAGAAAGAAGCCTACTGATTTTAATGATGGTCGGATAATATTCAAGGGTCGGAATGGGCAAAAACTTATTTGGAGAAAAGGTCTACGTTTTATTTCAAAGCCAATATCTCTGTTTCTTTAAGAGGTATATCAAAAGCAAAACCTGGCGAGGAAAGTAGAAAATATCGCCTTTACAACGATGTAAAGTAGGTTGTCGTAGCTGCTCAAACAACAGAGATATCGGAATGGGGAAAAACTCATTTGGAGACAAATTCAAAGTTTTATTCTTTGTGAATATATTGGCTTCTAGTAGGGGTATTCCAACGACAAAGCCTGTCAATGGAAGAAGAAAATATTACCTTTACATTGGTGTAAAGCAGGTTGGCGAAGGTGGTCAAACAAGGGAGATACCACAATAGTCAGTAATGCATCCAATTCTTCCATTTTTTGCAATCAAGCTACAGATCGTAATTTTGATCGGATGGTCACACAGGGGTAGTGGTGTAGGGTATCAAATGGTCGGCCCCGTCCCGACTATAGCCTTTGCTCACTTGTTATTCTTCAATTAACATACTGCTACCATGATATCATTCTGGTTAAGCGCTATATTTTCAGTACCATTTTCAGGGATAGACTCTGTGGCATCAGGATTCCGACTTGTTCAACTGCATTAAAAAATGTGCCATGAATAGAATAATATAGCCCTTTTATACACTCCATTATAGTATGGATTGTATATTAAGTTTGGTTTTTATATAAAGGAAGTGTCACATTGTTACTTCTGGACGATTGCGTGAAATTTTGAAATTGACTTTATGTACAAGTAGAAGCTAAATCCTATATATGTGTTTTAGTTAATTGTCTACAGATTAAAAATTCTTAGCAGAAGACAGTCAATTCTACGAAGCTTTGTAATAAACATCTGGTTAATTAATGTTTGCATTTACCGATAACTCTCGATAATTCTGTGATTAAATATTTACGGAATCAAGTAACAGCTGATTATTTCATCATAGTTTATTCTTTTTATACCCTCAGCCTTTAGACTACAAAGGTTATATGGTAATATTCCAAAATGTTTTACAATCGTTGAAGTTGAGGTTCACCATTTAATAAGTCGCGAACTGTCAATATATTTTATACAATATGAATATATTTATATTAATTGAAGTGTTTTAGCCGGGGTCGCATAAAATGAAACATAACTAATAATTTATGTGGAAGCTGTGTTGGTGGTAATATTGAAAAATGGGTAAAAATGTGTTGAAGTTTACAAGTTTTTTTGTGTTCTTTCCTGATTTCTGGTCAAACCACGGAAAATTTAGACCTGAGCTCAAAGAAAGAATTGAAGAATATCCCTTGGGCAACATAGTTCTAATATATGAATTTTCGATATATACACTACATCCCCCTAAAATCGATGCTGACATTTTGAAGTTTTGAAATCTGGGTTTTTTGAATTTTTCTTATAATTGAAGGGCGCAACCAGATAATTACCCAAACTATTTATTGGATTGTAGAACTCGTGATTCCACGTCGTTTGATGTATATCTCATGAATGTGCTTCATACAGCTCCTTAGTAATAGGAGTCCAAAGTCGAAATTTTGGTGCGTAAATTTTCTTTAAAAACCTATTTATGGGCTTCAAAATTTACAACTGTGACTTAGGTACCCTTGAGCCCCGCGTGATTTTAGTTTTTTTACGCGCCGGATCTAAAGAACCCTTCCGCTTTCAAATCCGTCCACTAAAGCGGCGGTTATAGATACCTTGAATATATAATATTCTGCAAAAATATATTTTGATGATTCCGCGCATTGAACCGCTATTTTCTTTGGTTATTTTTACATAAATGGAGTCCTTTATACGCGATGATATTATTTTCCAAAACCGTGTGGCATAAATTACCGATATTCTGGAGTAATATTCGTATTTCATATAAAATAGAATTTGGTAGCACATCCGCGGTTCTTGACGAATTTGTTTAAAATTTGTTATAATGACGTATTTTTTATAGGCGGTCACTGAAATCGGATGCGCCTTATAATCTTATGTACATCGCGCAATTTTTACCCACATAAAGGTTTTTTGAACAGTAAGATGCAGCTGACGGCACACTTTGGCCGCTGAATGAAAAGTGGAAAATTCGCTACATATTGATAGAGATGCACTCGCTGTATCTGAAAAGCGCATGCGCCTTAACTGATTTTAACGAATTCGCGAATTATACGTTTTTTAACTTTTATGTTTTTTCATTGGTTGTAATTTCAATATTACTTTCTATTTCATAATCCTATTGTTTATCAAAGTAAGCAAATACACTTTTGGGTTTGTCATCTCATTTTCCCTGAAGAAGTTTCAGCAAAGTCCGTCAGCCCTTGCATCGAAATTTAGTGAAGTAGTAGAATAGCTCCCAAAAATGTTTTTTCTATTTTTCGTATTGAACAAAAAAATATATTTTTGAAATAATATTCCAACAATAAGTTTTCGTCTTTTGTTGTTGCTGTAATATGGCAGTTATAAATCCTATCTTTAAAATTTTGGTCTCATATTTTTCTACGCGTTGTCTAGAATCTGTACGTATTTTTAATTTCTTTTTTCGAGTTTTATTTGGACTCTAAATTAGAATAAATTAAATTTACTCCAAAATTTTTTCAGTATTTCTTGATTTTCCTCGAAAATAGAAATACATTTAGTAAATATTTAGTCATCTACGGGTAGATATTATATGCTGTTAACGTTTTATATATACATTTATTATTACCGCAAAAATGGAATTTTTAAATATTTTTTCTTTATAAGGGAATAAAACCCCCCATAACTTTGGAGCGCAGCATCCAATTTAGTGAACGCGAACAGATTTGAAACCACGACTTTTTTCTTAATCTATGTTCCAAAAATTGCGGATGTGCTCGCAAAAATTTTTTTAACATTTCTTCCAATATAATTGCAAAAGAAATTTGAAATTTACCATATACACTTTGATACGACCAAAAATGTGCCTCATAGAAATAGCGGTTTTAGACCCCAAGTATGTTTGAACGAAATTAGTTTCAGACAATTTGGAGTCGATTTAGCCATGTCCGTCTGTCTGTCTGTCCGGCTGGCTGATGCGCACGATATCTCTCCAACGGATGAACCGATTCGAACCAAATTTTTCGTAATATTTTGTCCAAACTTAGTTTAAGTTTGAAGATGGGCCATATCGGTCCCCTCCTTCGGGTACCTCCCCCACAAAAGTTCAAAATGTTTCGGTTAAATGGTGTGAACGATAACCCTCGAAGGGAGCAATCGATTTGTCGTATTACTCCTTCTAGATATAGATCGAGTTCGAATATGGATTATATCGGTCCACTCCTTCGGGTATCTCCCAGACAAAATTCGAATAAAGTGAAATATAAGAAGATAAGAAATATAAGAATATTATATAGACTATATCGGTCCACTCCTTTGGGTACCTCCCACACAAAATTCGGAGAAAGTGAAGTTTAAGAGCTCCTCTCGGATCGTTTTAAAATGTTTTTTTCACTAAGTTTTCCTTGCGGCTTCCTTTGCGACGGTTAAATTTTTTTCTTGCGCAAGTCCATACTACCTGAGATATTGGCCTAAAAGCTCCAAGAAACCCTGACGGCGCCAACCGAAATGGCAAATCCGCAAGATAGTTTTGGCAGGGAGTTTCTGATTGGTGCAGACTTTTCACATCGTGCTACTTCATCTTGTCATGGATCAGGTTGGAATATAGACTATATCGGTCCACTTCTTCGGGTACCTCCCACACAAAATTCGGATAAAGTGAAAGCTACTTTTTTCAGTCGGTTGTTCGAGCCGCCTCATTTACAACGGTATATTTTCTCCGGAGTACGTCAATACTTCCTAAGACAATGGCCCAAAAGCTCCAAAACTCTGCCGGCACATACTAAAATGGTTATTGTGCAAGATAACTCTAAAACTTTTTCAAAATTTTCTTCTAAACATGGTTTAAAGTAATTTAATATTTCGAGCCCTTTATGAAGAAGTTTGGTTACTAAAAATGTTTAGTATATAGATTTGAAAGCAAACTAATGATACAAAATCAATATATTTTATAAACGTCATAATTATTGTGTTTGCTTGGTTTTTTTTTGTCAGTGGCTGAGGGTATATCCCCGTCAGCACACCTGTCTGATACTTTCTTATTCGTTTATTGTATTCTTCACTCATTTTCAATACCCCATTGTTAAACATGAACAATTATGTAGCTTTATACAAATTGATTCTTTTTATTTTTCCTTTCTAATTTTATTATTTTATTACAAATGGCCTTGGACTATATCCATTCATTCATATAATGTGATTTATTGATCAGTTAGAATGCAATCCTTTGTCTTGAAAATTATTTCATTTCCATGACAACGAAGTGTTTGTGGCTTAATCAATGCTCAATTTTATACAATCCCCATTAGTCATTCTTATCAAACTCTGGACTAGCTTTGCATTTGTAAAGCAATCTAATTTATTTGTTTGACCTTTCCCTGAAGTGTAATTACACATGGGGCTTGGACAAATTCAATTGTCAAGTTCCCAAATAACACCACTTACATTGCAAATAAATGTTTGTTAGATGAAGACTCTTCTTTGTCTTCGGGGTCGTCATCGTCTTTGTTAAAATGTATGTATGTACATATGTATGTATGGGTGTATATTTATTTCCATTTTCCATTAGCTATGCAACTAGTCGTTTGAGCCTGATGTGGATACATTTGGGAGAATACAATTTAATTTAAAAGTGAATTCTATACAGAACTGAAAATGTCAAGTTATGGACTTGTGTATTGCATTTTTATTAACATCTTTTGCAATCTTTACAAGGGTCAAGTGTAGTGCATTATGGCATTAGCATCTTGAATGATAATAAAACCAATTACCAAAAATAATCACAAATTCTAGTAAACGAATTTCACTTATTCTCCTTGTTATGGAGCCGTACATTGTCATTGTGTGTGTAATGTGTTTTTCTTTTTTGCTTCGTTTCTTTCTTTGCAGCTACCCCATAGTATTGCGGGCGAGGAATTGGCCTTCGTATTTGGGGCACCACTAGCATCAGCTGGCCTCTTTCATGGTATTCACTATACGCCCCAGGAGAAACTATTGGCCGAGGCTGTAATGTCTTATTGGTGCAATTTCGCCAAGACTGGGTAAGTTTGTGCGGATATTAAATGTTCAACAACAACAACAGCAATAAATGATGTAATAACAATGGATAAAAACATTATTACATCAGCAAGAGACAGTGGCATTTTGTTGCATTATTCACATAGGAATGTTATTATTTGTAAATAGTTACTTCTGCGCCATATCCACATAGATAGCTTTCAAAATTAATAAACAATTAGCTAGTGAATTCAATGAAAAGGAATAAGCCCATATTACATATTAGTAACAAAGCCATAATTAAGGCATCTACATTTACCAATTTCAGTGTTAGATAAAATAATATTCTGCAGATAGTGAACCTGAAATAAAAATAGCATATCAAGTGAAAAGAGGACCACACCACTGTCTTTCACCCACTTACAAATCCGAAAGAATTTGCTATTATCGTCGTTGCCGCGGCAATAGTTGAGTGTTACTAGAACTGCAACGAATGACAGTAAGTAGTGCCACGCTATGGCGTTGCTTGTTATTATCATTATTATTGTTATTATTATGGACAACAACAAACCGTTGTTGTGATTTTCACACTGGATGTTCTAAGCATAAAAATAAGAGCATCAAAAGAAAAAAAAACAAAATATCTTTAAACCACTTCAAAGTGCTGAAAGAATCTAAAAGCTATGCACCACCACCATACACAGGAAATTCACGGGATATTCTGCTAAAAATGTCTAAAGTTAAATCTGCATGATATTTCTTCCAGCCATGGCCACTAGCTGGATACATTTTATTTTTAGTATGACAGTGGCAGTGACACTGGCGTTCCCCAAAATTTAAGCATCTTTTGTAATAGTTTCAAATAGAAATTGAAATTTTATTTCTATCACTTTAGTTTTTATATTTGCTTCGTATTCTTCTTCTTCTCGTTTGCTTACCAACTTCTAAGGTTATTCCAAGTCATGGAGCTGAAACAAGAAAAACTGTGGCCATTTTCATTCAAGTTTATCGTTATACTTGTGCACTTATTTAGTTTCCTTTACTGGTGGATATTGTAATAAAATGCCATAACACTTTCTCAACTTAAAAAGCATTATTGGATTATTTTCCCTTTATTGCAAACAAAATTATCATCATTTCTAATCTGCTTGCTCTTTGGCTTCTATTTTGGTTTGTTTGTACACAGGAATCCTAAGGCACCATGGAGGGAGAGTTTCATAAATTTGCATGCAATGGAATGGGATCGCTATGATTTAGAATGGCCAGAATTCAATAAACGTTCTCAGGCATACATGAATATTGGTAAGTATAAAAGTGAATATAAATTCAAACATAAATTTTAGAAGAAAAAAATTGAAACTTTCGAAATTTGATTCATTTTTGTGTACCAAGAGATCATTCAACGTTCAAAAGTGCAAAATATTATTGACATCGTGCGAAATCTTCCGAAACCAAATTTAAGCTATTTCGGTTTGATATATTTATAAATTTTCAAAATCTGGAGGTATCAAAATGTCGACCTACTCAGATAAATTTCTGAAGAAAAGTTATGTAGCCCAAGAGAAGATTAATGCCAAATTTCAGCCGTAATGAGGCTAAAACATTAAAAATACCGAAGAAAGTTAAAATACCTGAAATCGAGTGATACCGTTATGTGAATTCGATATACCCAAACGTGGACCCACATATATAGACAGTTCAGGGTACGCCTGAACCACCTTTAAATGGAAGGTGCTTACTCCTGGGAAGTTTCTGTGGATTCTGTGACTACAATGTTCATAGATGAGAAAAATAAAAAAGAACAAAAAATCGCTGTAGGGATTTTTAAATAAATCACGGTCAAAGATCACATTTTTAGGGCTTTTTAGGTTTTCACGATTTTGTGTGGAAATCGCAAGCCTACCGAAATGGGACTAAAAAATGTTTTAACAATTCTCTACAAGATTGATCTGTATAATTTTCTTCGTAGGTTTTACTATTTTTGAGTTATAGAGGTTCAAATTGGGGCATTTCACTAATACAATCACTGCAATGTCCCAAAATTTATATATCTCAAAAAACGGTACAACATAGGAAAAAATTACAAAAGCCAATCTTGTAGAGAATTTTCACAGACATAAGATTTTAGTCCCATTTCGATAAGACTTTCCGTTTTCAAGCAAAATCGTCCAGACATAAAACCTAAAAATTTGACCTCTATGTCTCAAAAATGGTTAAACCTATGAAAGTATCATAAAGGTCAATCTTGCGGAGAATTTTTACAGCTAAACCACTTTTAGTCCCATTTCGATAGGGTTTCCGGTTTCTAAGCAAAATCGTAAAAACCTAAAAAACCCTAAAAACTTTGATCGCGATTTATTTAAAAACCCCTCCAGCAATTTTTTTCTCAATTATGAACATTGTAGTTTCAGAATCCGCGAAAACTTCCCAGGTGTAAGCACTTTCCATTAAAAGTAGGCTAAGGTGCACAGTGAGTTTTTTTGTGAAAATGTTTTCTTACATCTGGAAGCAAAAAAAAATCCTAATTAGTCGTGTTATATGGTAGAAGTATTTTTTAAGTAGCGTATGCAAGTTGCTTCAACAGAAATCAAAGTGATTCGAGAGCGGGCCTTAAAGTGAATTTATCCAAATTATGTGTGGTAGGTACCCGAAGGAGTGGACAAATATAGTTCATAGTAAAACATGATCTATATATGGTAGACATATTAAGATGTGTAAAGTATGGACCAAATTGGTCACTCCATACAAAAGTTATAGTGCGCACAATTTTTCCGAACATTTTTGAACTTTTGTGGGGGAGGTACCTGAAGGAGTAAACCGATATAGCTTATCATCGAACGTAAATTAAGTTTGGACAAAATATTAGGACGGTCAAATTTTGGACCGAATCGGCAGATCCGTTCGAGAGTTATCTTGCGCTCCAACCACTAAACACGGTGTGATGGGGGTTTTTCCACCTTTCAGGCTATTTTCTCAGCAAGTATGGACTTGCCCCTGATGAAACTTGCACCATCGTATGGGGGGCAGTGAATACAAGTGGCTTCTTCTTCTTCTGCACTTTTCCGAAATTTTGTTTGGGAGGTAGCCGAAGGAGTGGACCGATTGAGTCCATATTGGAACCTCATCAAAGTCTGGTAGAAATTTCACGTTCGGCAAAGTATGGACCAAATCGGTTACTCCCTTCAAGAATTATCGTGCGCACAAATTTTCCGAACATTTTCGAACTTGTGTGGGGAGGTACCGGAAGGAGTGAACCGATACAACCCAACTTCGAACTTAAACTAAGTTTGGACAAAATATTACGAAAGCCAAATTTTGGACATAATCGGTTGATCCGTTCGAGAGTTATCGTGCGCTCCAGCCAGCCAGGCAGACAGACGGAGGGACATGGCTAAATCGATTCCACATTGAAACACATTTCGTCCAAACATACTTGAGGTCTAAAACCATTAGTTTGATGAGACACATTTTGCCCATATGAAAGTGTATGTACCCTCGTTAGCATAAATGCTGAGGGTATAAAAATAGTTTTATTGTTTTCCTAAGTAGTCTCCAGCACGATTTATACGCTTTTGTAAGCGTTTAACCCAAATTATTGAAGCACCTTTTCCACTCCGATTAAGACATCCTCAAAACGCTTTAACAGCATATTCTGGCGACGAAAACCGTTGACCACGCCTTTTTTCTTGATTCGTGCGAATCAATTGAAGTCATTGGGTGCCAAGTCAGGGTTGTACGGTGGATGATCCATCTGTTGTACGTTTTGTCCGGTCAAAAAGCGCTGGTTTGAATCGATGTGTGAGAGCTCATATTATCATGGTGCACAATGATTCTTCTTCTCTTGTTCATTTTTCAAATTTCTCAGGAAACTTCAGGCAAATACATTGTAGTGTGTCACTCAGAATCCTGCGTTCCTCAAGCCGTATAGTAGCCAAATCGTCGGTTTAGTCTAAGAAACAGGCGGCCATTTGCTTCGAAATGCTTCTTCCATGGACAACTTTCCTTGGATTTAGCTCGCCTTCGAATACCACCACGGTCTAATGATGCACCAATCGACAAGAGCCTTTTTTCAGCGATTGCTGTGCTGGATGTAACCTGAAAACTTCAGGTCAGGTGTTCATGCAATATCAACTGTTAGTTGGTGGAAGAAATACCCAAAGATGCCTCTATCTCACGGTATATAACGTGGCAATCTTGCAGTATCCGTTCACTTGCAAATTTTACAAAATCGAAAAATTTTTATTTGCTCATTATAAAATATAGGTAGCATAGAATATTTTGCAAAAACGTTCGAGTCGATCAGACAAAAGTAGCTGTGTTATGAGCGTTAGAAACGAAAAATTCATTGTGATTTGTATGTAACATCGAAGTTTTAAACGCGATTTTCTCTAAGTGGAATTTTTGAATGCGGTGCCCACTGTAGCTCGAAAAAGGATGATCCAATCTTCATATCTTTTTGTAAGATTATAATACACATAAAAAGCGAGAGACTTTAAAAAAAAATTGATGGATTTTTGGCAAAAAACTATCAATTTGTTTAGATGTAATCGGAATGTTGACTTTGACAGTTCACCATTTTTTTAAAAAAAGGATATTTATCATTTCTGTTTCGCTTAAGGACAAGATTATTATGTTCTTAGTGATCCCAAAAAAACATCTGTTTATTCGTTTACGAGCTACAGTGGGCACCGCAAACGGCTTCAGTCAAACAGCGTGTCGTAGGCGTTCATAAGTCAGAACACTGTGCAATATTTTTCAAAAAAATCCGAAAGTACTTCCGCCTATGCCCTTTCAGGTGAAAACAAAATCTTCTAAAAAGTTTGGTCGATTACTTGCAAAAATTCATGAAAAATAGCTTTTTTCGTGATCTCGCACAGCGGCCGTTTTTGAACGAACCTCACAACCTTCGTTTTTTACCGATTGTCGGATATGATTGCATTTATTAGACCAGTTTTTCATAGTGCTATAGGATGATCCTTTATCCAAATATAAAGATTCGATTTGATCGATGCACTCTTGCCTTGACAATCCACGTCGAAAATTGTGAAAAATGATCGGAAGAAAATTAGTTTTCAAACAAATTTTCGTCATAAAAGTGTTTATAATTATCTTATTATTTCAGACACCACAATGTGGAGATATTATTATTTATATGTTTGTTACCCAAAAATTAATGAAATGCGTTGTACTGTTTCTAGACGCAAGTTTTGTATACCTATCTTCAAACCGCAACGAGATAAATCGATGTAGTTATGTGTGTGTTTGTCCGTCTATACAAATTTAATCAAACAACAAGCCGCAATTATGGATTGACAGAAATGGAGTTGGGGTACCAACCAGAGTGACACGTGAAAACCCAAAACGTTTAGTTTAAGGTCTATATCCCTATTCCTGGAGAACGCATATCGGGAAGGAAAAAATATAAACTCTTGTTTTTATTGATTCCAGTTGTGTGTTCATGTGAATCTATAACCTAAATCATACAAGACTCCCACTAACGTAATTATTTATATAGTAACCTAATCATATCCGCCGAAATTTATTGTCCAAAAGTATCCATACATAGTGATCGACCTGTCCCTTCATTTAATATTTCCAAAATTGTAACTAAATTTAACTTATTCTCATAGTGTAAAATAATCCATTTTATTCAAACTTTCATTGAATTGAATTTAAAATTTTCTCTCCAAAAATAATGCCAGCTAGCTCTGCAAATCCATTATGAATAATGCTAAGCAGGCATCTTTATGTTTAGGTTTTGCATTATTTTATGGTCTGCGTTTAAATTATATTAAAAATCAATTTTTATTCAATATTTTATATCAGCATGTATTCACTTTTTATCTTCTCTCTTTTTTTTCTTCCATTATATTACAATGGCCAATGAAACCAACCAACCGACCTTCACCATCATCATCATCATCACTGCGTCTGTATCTCCATCATCAACAGGAATACCACCATCTATCGGTTATAAATATCGACAGGTCTACATGCATTTTTGGAATAAAGAATTGCCTGATGAACTCAATCAAATCGCACACATTCAACAACAGCCATTTTTGGAGGCCAACTATGCAAACACAATGCCATCACTAACACCATTGCCACCTGCAGGAACCACGGCAATTTACCCCAAACATTATGGCATAAGCAGTGGTAGTGGTGGTGTTGGCGGTGGCAGCAGTGTTGTTGCTGGCAGCGAAGTAATAACCGGGCATATGAATAAATTTGGAGCACGTGATAATGGCGCTGAAGATCCGGTCCGAACGCTGAAGGTGCTAATGCAAGAACCAAATTCGTATCAACGTCAGAAGCTATCAGAGACGGCCGAAAATATGTATAATGCACCGCCCTCCACAACATATGTGGGCAAGGTGAGACATCGTCCCAGCAATGCGGATGAGGGCGGTGAGGTACGTAACTATGAGTTGAATTACAACAGTGGCTATGGTTTTGTGGCTCGTGCTCCCAGCACCACCTCAGCAACAATTTATGGCATGCGTCATTATGATACCAGCGGCGGCCTGAGTGCAAGCGGGCCGGGTAGAGTGGGTGATAATTTTGAGCAAACTCAATTTAGTCATCCCTACTCGGGCAACAATGGCAATTACGTAAATGAAGATAATAAAGCTGTCGATGGTTTGGCGGAACAACAAGAAGAAGGCAGCCAGGAGCACGTGGCAAAATCGGAAACAACGCTACAGCTATTGATAGGTCTGATTATCATTTTCATAATACTGAATGTCATCATCTATTCGACAATTTTAATGCAAAAGAAAAAGAAGACCCAGACAATGCAACGCAAATTAGGCACAGGCATTTTAACAGCCTACGATGGTACCAATGATGATGACTTGAAGCGTTCTAAGCCCAGCACCCACCAAGATGATGGTGACAGCTACATCATGGATGCAGTGCGAAAAGCAAATACCTATGAAGCAGTAAAGACGGAGCGATCGTCAGTGAATGGCTTTAAAATGACACGCCAATTAAGTTGTTCCACAGTTGACACACACACCAAAGTCAGTGAATGGATGGGCCAAAATAAGGTGGCATTACCAAGGCGGAATAGCAGTAATAAAGATTCAAAGAAGTCATCTTCATTTTCCTCAATAAGGGGAAGTGGTTCATTTGGCAAACATCCGCTGAAAGTAAGTGTGGCTATAGATGCCACTTCAGAGACTCGAGGCAGCAGTGTCATGGAACAGGAACCCATAGAGGTTACAAAAAGTAAAGCTGAAGGGCGTAACAGAATCATATGCCAAGAAGTTGAGGTAGACGACCAAGAACTTCTGACTCCCCAAGACTCATTGGATAACAGCCGTTATACTTTAGTGCGTCAGCATTCTGCAGTTACCGAGACTTGCGACAGTGAGCTCATACAACCGATACACTCTCATTCAAGATCTGATCCAGTTGATATGTATTATCGCCTGGATCCAGAGCAAGAAGAAACAGTCACCAGTTTTATGCAGGCCGAGACAAACATTAATGAGCAGGACATCAATGTCACTAGCAGGGATGACAATGATGAATGGCCCCAAGAAAGTCTAACATTGGAACAGCAAGTTGATGTCATTAAACGCCGAAAATATCCTAAGGTATTGCCCACATTTATGCAACGCGACCGTGAGACAGAATCTCCACCCATGACCAAAGATTTGTCAACCACTTACAAGCGCAACTCTTTACCACCCAATTCCTTTTTCTTGCACCACACCCAACTACAACAACTGAAGCAACAACCTCCCTTACCACCACCCCGGACTGTGGCTACTTTGGGTAGGAAACCATCACCTGGACGTAGAAATAGCAATAACATTACCACTTCACCAGTCATGCTAGCCCAAGACTGTACCGAAGAGGAAGAAGAACCAAAAATAACACAAAACACTTTGATTGTGGGTTCATTGAAACCCAAGGAAGGCTACTATTCCACACTGAAGAGGAACAACAAGCCACCGCAAATTGAGACTAATACAAGTAATTTCCAGCAACAGCAATCAGTATTTCAATCATTTGAGTCATCGCCCATCTACGAGACACCTGAACGAGAAGTGACAGCACATCTAACACAGAAAGTCTATAGCATACAGGCACCAGCAACTAATCAACAACAACAGCAGCAACATCATCCGTCATGTTATGCCTCCGAACCGAGTACACCAGTGACAACCACACCCGTTTATGCCCAACCCAAAAAGTCACACATACCAAGGATAATTGGAGCAGCAGCAACATTAGCGGCCAACACCAGCCTAATACATTCCACAATAGCACAGACATCAGCACCAACTACCCCCACAACATCCACACCCTCATCATCAGGCGCATTATCAGCATCAACTAAAGCTGGTGCTACAGAAACAGATACTACTAATTGCTGTCAAGTTACACCAATGCAACTGGATGACAATCAAGTGTCATCCAAGGAAACTTTACAAACACCTGATGTAGCAGCGGATATGGCAACAGTAACAGTAACAACAACCACACAGCCAGCTACCGATGATATATCAACAGAAGAACAAGCAGCCATGTCACAATCACGTATACCACAATTACATAGAAATGCAAATGTAACACCCCAGTACACTCATCTGCATCATCAGCATCATCACCAGCAGCCGCAGCAGAATAAGAATCAGCATTACCAACAGTATCAATACCAACACCAGCAACTAAATCAGCACACCCAGCTTATCAATACGGATAAAACAAATGCAAATATAATACCCCAGGCAACAAACATATTGACATCAATTCCAAATAAAACTTGGGATCCCAATGTACAGACTTCTGCAACAAAGGATCCAAGTTATTCTTCTACGGGTGTACCGATGACAAAGACAAGTGCTACGGATGAAGCTGTCAGAGTTTACGACGATGTCAAAGTCTTATCAGCATATCCATCGAACAGGAAACCTGCATCTGTAACATCTTCATGTTCGTCATCGTCGTCAGCATCATCGATGCAATCAGATTCAGCCACATCATCATCAACAACGTCTTCATCGACAGGCACAGTGCGCACTGAACTGCAACAGATGCCACAGCAACACCAACATCGACACCAATACCACTAATCATCAATAGAGTCAAGTGATGACAAAGTGACTGTTTGCCATCAACACTTTGCCACCACCACACATCGATAGTGTTATGTAAAGTTTTATTTTTTCTTTTTTACTTTTTTTATTTGTAAATATGAAAATATGATTTCCTTATTCGCATACATGCTCATTCATGCATTCATATTTCATTTTTTAAGTTTATTTTTGTTGCTTATCTTAAAGTAAAATATTTTTTACATTGAAATAGTATTAAATAATAATTTAAAATAAATATTAAAAAATGTATGGGTAATTATTGGAATTTTGGTTTTTATGGGAAATTGGCAACGAAACGGGTAAAGGAAGTAAAGAAAACTGTTGTTGTTATATTGAGCCATTAAGTATTAAGTGTGGAAGGTTAAGTATCATTTCAGTAGATGAAAGTTGTTGTGGTTAAAAAAAATCAACTTAAAAGTATCAGTCGGCTTTGCCGACAGTGATATACCTTCAGCCTGTGTCAATTG
The DNA here is from genome assembly GCF_047663935.1 of Musca autumnalis. NCBI lineage: Eukaryota > Metazoa > Arthropoda > Insecta > Diptera > Muscidae > Musca > Musca autumnalis. The sequence goes on along the minus strand of NW_027411644.1, from coordinate 8,214,278 downwards.
AAACTTTCATCTATGGAAAATAAGACTCGAATACCGGTTCAGCAACCAAAATCTTTTTCCCCTCTAATTATGTGTAGGAGGTTTTCAGATTTTAAAGCTCAAAAGCGTTGAGGAGTAAGGAAGAATCCATCGCCATGGACCATTTTGTAAGGGGATATTAGTTCTTTGGTCAGCTGGTCACTGTATAACTCAGGGGTTTTGGACCACTACGTCAAGAATCATGGACATGACCACGAAAAGCATAACATCGCATTAAACAGGACCGCTAGGAGTAGCTTAGGTGTACATTTACAAAGGACCTTCCAAGAGATCTTAAACTACACTTAAACAAAAATGTTGAACTTTTGTGGGGTAGGTACCCTAAGGCGTTAGTAATATTTTTTCAAAACTTTGTTTAAGTTCGAAAATGAGTCATATCGGTCCAATCCTTCAGGTACCTCTCCCACAAACGTTCGAAAATGTGCGGAAAAATTTTGCGCACGATAACTATTGAAGGGATTACCCGATTTGGTCCATACTTTGCAAATCGTGAAAATTCTACTAAAAATTGATTAGATTCCAATATGGTAATTATCGGAAAAGTTCTGTTTAGGACCTGGGCCCTATTCCTCGAAACAACTTATCGCTTTTCATTTTGCATTTATCAAAAAGTAGTTATTTTGAAAAGTGATAACCTTTTTTTGTTCCACAAAATTACTTTTCAATTGCCCTTGCACTTAGCAAATTTGTCTATCACTGTTCTTTTAGCACAGTTGTTGTGCTCTCTTGCTCAATTTTTCCGCCATATTGGTAAGTCTCTCAGTTCTCTTGCAAAGTGTGAATGATATTTGTTCCACAGAACGTTTTATCATCTTTGCATTATTTTTTACTTGGCAATAATAAATAAGACATGTCAAATGAAATGAAACTGATATTATTAAAAGTAAATAAAATAAAATTAAATAAATTAAATTAAACTGAAATAAAATGAAACAAAATAAAATAAAATAAAAAAAAAATAAAATAAAATTAAAAGAAATAAATAAAATTAAATTAAAATAAAGTAAAATAAGATCAAATAAAATAAAATGAAGTAAAATAAAAAAATAAAATAGAATAAAATAAATTAAAATAAAACAACATAAAATAAAGTGAAATAAAATAAAATTAAATAAAATAAAGTGAAATAAAGTAAAATAAAATGAAATAAAGTAAAATAAAATAAAATAAAATAAAATAAAATAAAATAAAATAAAATAAAATAAAATAATATAAAATAATATAAAATAAAATAAAATAAAATAAAATAAAATAAAATAAAATAAAATAAAATAAAATAAAATAAAATAAAATAAAATAAAATAGAATAAAATAAAATAAAATAAAATAAAATAAAATAAAATAAAATAAAATAAAATAAAATAAAATAAAATAAAATAAAATAAAATAAAATAAAATAAAATAAAATAAAATAAAATAAAATAAAATAAGATAAAATAAAATAAAATAAAATAAAATAAAATAAAATAAAATAAAATAAAATAAAATAAAATAAAATAAAATAAAATAAAATAAAATAAAATAAAATAAAATAAAATAAAATAAAATAAAATAAAATAAAATAAAATAAAATAAAATAAAATAAAATAAAATAAAATAAAATAAAATAAAATAAAATAAAATAAAATAAAATAAAATAAAATAAAATAAAATAAAATAAAATAAAATAAAATAAAATAAAATAAAATAAAATAAAATAAAACAAAATAAATTAAAGATCAAAATAAAAAAAATGATGTAAAATGAAAAATAAAATGAAATGAAATAAAATAAAAAATAAAACAATATAAAATGAAGTGAAATAAAATAAAATTAACTGAAATAAAGTAAAGTAAATTGAAATAAAATAAAGTTAAAAAATAAATAAAATAAAGTAAAATAAAATTAAGTGAAATAAAAAAATAATCTAAAATAAAATGAAGGGAAATACAAATAAAATACCATAAAATTAAGCGAAATCAAACAAGTAAAAAGCGTTATGTTCGGCATAGAGTAATTAGTTTTCTTTCTCCACAAAGTGGAGAAGTTACTTGTCAAATTATAACTAATTCGTTCTAGAAATGTATCTAAAAACCTTAAAATAGCTGAAATCGGACGGTACTGTTATATGGAGGCTATAAAAAAACGTAGACCTATATCCATAATTTTTTGTGGGGACGTTTCTTGGTGATTGACTGAATTATACCTCATTCGGCCTGGAAATGTAGCTAATAACCACAAATTAGCTGAAATAGGGCGGTATATGGGGGCTATAATAAAAGATGGGCCTATGTCGGTAAGTTTTGGAAGCATATTAAAACTAATTCGTTCTGAAAATGTAGCTAAAAACCTTAAAATAGCTGAAATCGACGGCACTGCTATATGTTCTAAAAAGTTGTTTATTGAAATCTTAGGTACATTTTTGTGGTTGAATGTATCTTTAATTTTTGGGCGGTTGCGTATCTTTGGACCAGTGTTCGAGAAAAAAGTATACAAATTGAATATTTTCAAAAGATTTTTGCTATTTTTACCGTTAAGAACCGTTCATAGACATTTCGCATATTCCAGAAAGTTGTTTATTGATGCCTTTGCTACGCTATTGTGATTGATTGTTTTCTTGAATTTTGAGCGGTTTAATATCTATGGAGCAGAATCCTAGAAAAGAGGATAAAAATCGCAATTGTTTTGCTATTTTGACCATTAAGACCTGTTCCTTCAGGGTTCGTATATTCTAGAAAGATGTTTATTGAGATCTGAGGTACATTTTTGTAGTTGGTTGTTTGCTTCAAATTTGATCGGTTTGGTAGCTGTATAACAAAACTTGAGAAAATTTTTAAAAGAAATTTGACCATGGCGATTTTGACCTTGCAGATGAAGTTTGATGGGTTATATGTGTTCACAAATTTTGTTCTTTAAGACAAGAGCTACAACTATGCCTCTAAGATATATTCAAATTTCCTAACGGTTTGGAAGATATAGTCCTGACTAAATGACCCTTTTTACATCAAAGCCTCAAACCTTTGGAGGCCTATAACCGCGAAAGTTGATGAGATAGAGAAAAACGGCGAGACACGTGTCTTCTTATTTTTGGTATTCTATCACACTGCGGTGTCAAAATATGGTTAATAATTTTCGTGTTGCACAGTGTAATAAATAAAAATAGTCTCTCAAATAGAGTTTAGTCTAAATGTAAAATCGAGAAACATCGATTTGTGAGGTTGTTCGCAGGGTGGAAGTTCGGAATGGGGTTGTTCGTAGGGTGGAATTTCGGATAGTGAGAGTTCGAAGTAGGATGGTTGATTCAGAGGGTAGAAGTTCGGAAAAATCTTTACAATTTCTTGTCATAACCGTGTTTTCAGTATTTCCGAACAAAATCTCGCTTTAACAATGTACATTGGCAAAGAGAACGTTTACCTCTCAAATTTAAGGCAAACTTATCAAAATTTGATCTGCAAAATCAAAATGCAGAGTTTTCTGTGGAACGAAAAAGCAATTTTTTTGCAAAATCTTAGCAAAATACGCTTTGCCGTTACAACTTTTCACTTAGCAGAAATAACGTTTGTGGAACAGAAATCAAAAAAAGAGCTACATTATTTTGAAAAGTAAGCAAACTCACTTTATAATTAGCAACTTATCACTTATCAAAAAATAATGGTTCTGTGGAACACTTAACTTTGAGCATTGTCAAAAATATTGATAAGTGCAAAATGAAAAGTTGATAAGTTGTTTCGTGGAATAGGGCCCTGCTCTCAAATCACTTTGGTTTTTATACCCTACACCACTTTGTGGGGAGGGTATTATAAGTTGGTTTTGACCAAAAAGTTTGTAACGCATCGAAAATTAATGTCTCGACGAGCTGAGTCGATCTGGCTATGTGTGTCCGTCCGTCTGTCCATTAAAACGTTGTAATCACGCTACAGGTCGCAATTTTATTCCGATCGTCACCAATTTTTGGGTGTTGATGAAGGTCCCAGAGGGCAGGAAGCCTATTGATATTGATAATGGTCGGATAGTATTCAGGGGTCGGAATGGGCAAAAACGTATTTGGAGAAAAAGTCAAGATTTTATTTCAAAGCGAAGATCTCCTCTTCTATATGGGGTATATCAAAAGCAAAACCTCCTAATAAATGTAGAAGATATCACCTTTGCAACGGAGATAATACATCCCATTTTTCCATTTTTTTTGTAATCACGCTACAGGTCGCAATTTTGATCGGCTCGTCACTAAATTTTGGGGGTTAATGGGGGTCCTACAGAGGAAGAAGCCTATTGTTTTTGGTGATGATCGGATAATCTTCAGGGGTCAGAATGGGCAAAAAACTTATTTGAAAAAAAGTCAACGTTTTATTTCAAAGCGAATATCTCTCTTCGGTAAGAGGTATATCGAAAGCAAAACTTGGCAAGGAAAGAAGAAACTATCTCCTTTACAACGATACGAAGTAGGTTGTCATAGGTGGTCAAACAACAGAGATATCGCAATAGTCGGTAATGCATCCTTTTTTTCATTTTTTGTGCAATCACACTACTGATCGGAATTTTGATCGGATCCTCACGAAATTTTGGGGGTTAATGGGGGTCTCACAGAGAAAGAAGTCTATTGATGGTTGGCGTACATCCCATTTTTCCATTTTTTTATTTGACTTGTACAGACGATGCACTTAAATGCGTTTCAACAACATTGACCTGTATTACTAAAGACATTCAGAGCAAAGGCGCTAAGCTATCCCAAGTTTAATATTTTGAATTTTACCAGTCAAAAGCTTATGTACAGGGGTAGTGGGTTAGGGTATCACATAGTCGGCCCTGACCCAATTTGTGTTCGCTGCCCCCATTACAACGGTACAAGTTTAATTAGGGGCAAGCCCATACTTCCTGAGAAAATATTCCGAAAGGTTTAAAAGCCACTATGCCACTACGTGTAGTGGCTTGAGCGCACGATAACTCTCGAACGGATCAACCGAATCGGTCCAAAATTTGACCTTCGAATCAATTTGATTTTTGTTGTAACAACTTGCACTCGCATTTCCCATTACGACGGTACATGTTTTTAAGGGGCAAGTTCTCACTTCTTGAGAGAATGGCACAAAAACTTCAAAAGAGCCTGTCGGCACCAACTAAACAAGGTATTACCTAAGATAATTCTCGAAGAGCAAGAGCCCAAACGTTGTACATCGTATTATATAGACTTCAGAAATATTGTGTGTTACTTTTTTTCTTGAGGCTGAAGGAATATCTCTGAAACTTTCCAAATATAAACACCTTTAATTTAAAGTTATTTCATGCGCAACGTGGGGGAGTACCGGAAGAAGTGGACCGATATTGCTCATCTACAACACTTAGCGGTGTCTGTTTCCACAGTGGGCGGCTGCAAACAGCGTCTGTACTCTAAGAAGAGCGGCTGAAACGAGGACGGAAAACTTACAACCCATCAGAAGATAAGGGGAAATCACTGATGTATTATCCCTTGAAAACCATATTACAATGAATGCAGAAACAAACATATGGCCCTCAATCTCCGGTAACTCGAGGGTGCTAAGAATCCCCGGAGGTAAAACTAAAACGACGCTTAACATTGGTACTTGGAATGTTAGAAGCCTTTATGAGTCAGGCAAACTAAGCAACACAATATCCGAAATGGAAAGACTGAATATAGATATCCTAGGTGTATGCGAAACCTGGTGGCCTAATGTTTCGGAATTCGTATCCCATGGTGCCAAAATCTTCTTCTCTGGAAATTCGAACAAGAATCATAGGAATGGTGTTGGGATTATCATTAGAGGGAACATTTCCAAAAGCGAGGTAGGATTTTTTCCAAAGTCAGATAGGACCATGATGATCAAAATAAAAGCAAGGCCGCTCAACATCAATATAATTCAAGTATATGCTCCCACATCAGACAGAAGCAATGAAGAAGTAGAAATGTTTTATGATGAAATAGAAAGTCTTGTTAAACTTACAAAACCACATGATATAAATATCATCCAAGGTGATTTTAATGCAAAAGTAGGGAGAGGTGAAGTAACTGGTGTTACAGGACGATATGGATTGGGAGAAAGAAATGAAAGAGGCGAACGACTCATTCAATTCTGTCAAGAATTCAACATGAAGATAGCAAATACACTTTTCACTCTACCGCCAAGAAAGCTCTACACATGGAAATCTCCACAGGACAGAATTGGCAACATCATTAGAAACCAAATAGACTTCATTCTTATCAACAGGCGACACTGCTCATCAATTAGGAAGGCCACAACATATCCGAGTGCTGATGTACCATCGGATCATAACCTTTTAATGGCAAAGATACGCATAAAACTAAAAACTCATTCTAAAAAGGCACAAAGTAAAAAACTTGACTTAGGAAAACTTCAAAACCAAACACTAAAATCGGATGTATGTACAAAACTAAATACAGAGCTGAATAATGTCGACAGCGAAGATATAGAAAATATATGGAATAATGTAAAGAATACTATAAACTCAATAGCCAGAAACACCCTAGGCAATTTTATAAAACCAAAGACCAAAACTTGGATGACTCAAGAAATCCTGCAGCTAATGGATGAAAGAAGAGCATTTAAAAATAAAGATTACGAAAAATACTGGGAACTAAATAGAGAAATTCAAAGAGAGATACGTAATGCTAAAAATAATCACCTAAATACTCAATGTCACGAAATTGAAAGACTTATGAGCCTACATGACGATTTCAACCTGCATAAGAAATTGAAAGAAGCATCTGGACAATATAGGAATACAAATCCATCTGTCCTTTTCAATAACAACAATGAACCGGTCTTTGAAATTGCAGAAAAGAAACATATCTGGAAAGAATATATCCAAACACTATTTAAGGATGATAACAGATCAAGCTACGTTAACAATGCATCAGATTATATGACAGGAAACAGCATCACAAATAATGAAGTAGAATCAGCAATAAAATCCCTTCGAGATGGAAAAGCTACAGGACCTGATGAAATTCCAATTGAATTATTAAAAATGCTAAATAACAGCAACATTGAGCTACTGACAAAACTTTTTAACTACATCTACGATACTGGTATATACCCACAGGATTGGCTAAAATCCACCTTCATAACAATACCAAAAAAACCCCATGCCAAAAAATGCAATGACTATCGTCTCATTAGTTTAATGAGTCATGCTCTTAAAATTTTTCTTAAAATTATCCAGAAGAGAATATATGAGAAATGTGAAAAGGAAATGGGAGAAACTCAATTTGGTTTTAAGGAAGGAAAGGGAACCCGTGAGGCTTTATTCTGCATACAAATACTCGTTCAAAAATGTAGAAATGTCCACAAAGACGTATTTTTATGCTTTATAGATTACGAAAAAGCATTCGACACTGTGGAGCATGATAAGCTCATGGAAATTCTCACAGCAATTGGAATCGATGAGAAAGAGATAAGGTGTATTAAAAGCTTGTACTGGCACCAGACTGCCCAAGTTAACATAAATGGAGATTTAACTGAAGATGTAGCAATATCTAAAGGAGTTCGACAAGGATGCATTTTATCTCCACTACTCTTCAACATTTACTCCCAAAAAATTTTTCACGAAGCAGTAGATGGCATCCAAGAAGGTATATTGATAAACAACAATTACCTAAATAATATCAGATATGCTGATGACACTACTTTAATATCCGACAGCATATCAGGCCTACAAAATCTTGTTGATAGACTAACATCAAGTAGTGAGTTGTATGGGCTAAAAATAAACACCCTCAAAACAAAATTCATGATAATAAGTAAGAACAACGCTCATAACGAGTTGATTTTAAAAATACAAAATTTCCAAATTGAGAGGGTACAAAGTTTCAAATACCTGGGAGTTTTACTAAATGATCAATGGGACTACTCAAAAGAAATCAAATGTCGCATAGAAATGGCAAGAGATGCATTTCATAAATATAAAAAAGTCCTAATAAGCCATCATATAAATGTTGCAACAAAATCTCGTTTCATAAAAGCGTATATATGGCCAGTCTTGTTATATTCAGTCGAAGTGTGGACGTTAAAAGCGGCAGATATCAAACGACTCGAAGCATTTGAGATGTGGGTGTACCGTCGAGCACTAAAAATACCATGGGTCCTGCATGTACCAAATATTGAAGTATTGCGAAGAATGAATACAACAAGAGAATTATTAAACAACATAAAGAAACGGAAAACAGCATATCTAGGGCACATTATGCGAAACCGTAAATACACCATTCTCCAGGAAATACTTCAAGCAAACATAGAAGGAAGACGTACCAGAGGAAGAAAAGAGATGTCATGGATTCAAAATATCCAGCAATGGACAGAATTCCAGAACGCCGAAAATTTAATAAGCATTGCGAGAAATAGAGATATATTTTCCTATTTTGTTAATAATTTATAAAAACATAAATATGTAATTTTTTGACAATTGTAATATGATCGCTAACATTCGAAAATCGAATACGCAATAAAGAAGAAGAACAACACTTAAACTAATTTTGGACAAAATATTGCGAGGACCAAATATTGGAGCAAATCGGCTGATCCATTCGAAAGTTTAACAGGCGCTTCAACCACTACACATGGTGTCGTTGGGGGCTTTCTTACAAAAATACAATAATGGGTCGATTAAACCATGTCCGTTTATCCATCAGGAGGAATTTTGCTAGTCTCCTACCAGATTAATGTAGATGACCAAGATTGTGCATAACTTTTTTTAGTATAGTTGAAAGACAATCCAACTTACTCGGCTGTAATTTAGGATTTTAGGAGTTGCTGCTATATGCATGCACGTAATTTCGAACACAATATTCATGTTTTACAACCGAACTGTTATTTAAGGTGTTATGCTTTTATGTGGTAGGAAACTTTCTTGCAAAGACCATTTTTTTATATAATCCATATTTTTCAACTAAATGGACTATAAGTTAAGACTTTGATTACCCATAAGATAGAATAAAATGCCCTATTTTATGTATAGCTCCCATACAGTGATGCCCCCAATTATATTAAATTGGTACAAGTACAACATATTTTGAAGACATTATCTACAATTTCAAATGTATTGACTTTGGAATACTCTTCGTATAACCGTTCCTTCGAATTAGATATGTTTTTTTTTTTAATATTTCAAGGCATTTGTTTGATTTTCGCCATTTGTGAATATAACGACAATTTGACATATATAAACATCACATATTCTTTTCATGGACCTGATTCTTAAATCCTTTTTTTTCAATTTCCACCCTATTTTATCCTTAAGCGGTCTTCTTCTCTGAATTGAAAATCTATAAGCATATTTATTTTAAATTTACTTTCCTATATCCTTAACTTCATAAATGTCAGTAAACCAATTTAAAAGTTTCACCTGTGGAAGTCAAGAAAATTCAAGGGAAACGAAAAGAAAACATATGCTGACTGTGTCGTGTTTTACAGCACAACCTTTATCAGGAATCAATTTTCTCGACTCAATTCAATGTACTTTGTCAGCCACATGAACAAACGAATGGGCAGAGATATGCAAAGGTATAGGAGATCTTTACATGTATCTTTAGATATCCGTCCATAATAACGGCGGCAAACTTCAGAGACATCTATTATGATTAGATTGTTGTACATTTTTATTTGCCCAGCATGATTAAGGCAAGTGCTACTGGGACTTCGAGCATACACACACACATGGACTACATCTGAAAAAAATAGTCGACATACCTTTACATATAATGTAGGTATGAATATATATACACGTATAATATGCTCTGGTGGAGATGTCCAACTAAAATGAAGAAGAAGACTATCAAGGGTTGATATGGAAAAAAGTAATTTCAGAAGTTAGGAAGTAACAGCAGAAGCAACAAAAACCAACTGGTCTATTGGTAATTTGAAAATCGCTTAAGGATTTATCATCATCTGTACTTTCTCCCAAATTATGGTGTAGTAATTTACCTTCATGTTATCATAGAAAAAATTTAACTGCATCCGGTTAGGCACAAGCCATATACAACCACTTGCAAATTCTAAAGTTCCACAAATATCTTCTAAACGACATTTGAAATACCAAAAGGAAAAAACTTGTTCTTTTTCAAAGAATAAACACAGTACATTTTCTACACCTACTAGTTGTTTTGGAGTTATTTTTTATTTCCAAGGAAATGCCTAAATCCTGATTCGATTATTGGTCTTGAACATGTTCTCGACAACAAAATTTAATTTTCTATTAGGAGGGTTGGCGTTTTTTATTTGGGATGACGACTTCCATTTTGCTTTTCATAATAGTCAGGCTCAATCCCATAGTCGTTGTTTTAATATTTTATTAAAACAACGTTAATTAAACAACGTTAATTTATTAGTGCGAAAAATTGGCGATTTTTACCAAGGCGTAAGGCAGGGAAGACTATAGTTTCGGATCTTGCCACAGATCCTCATCATTTCCCCTGTTTCTTTTTTTTTCAACAAGAAACTTTTTATACCCAAGTGCCAATTGCTCGCTCAAATAGATATGTATGTGTCCAGTGAAACACTTTGATCGAGAATTTCTTTGGCACTACCTAAACTCGAGCAACTTCACTTGCAAACAAAAGCAAATCTTTTCCACCGCTATGCGTTCGTTGAGCCTCAAAGAAAAACACATAACTAATTTGTTGGTGCCCGATCTCACAATTAGGATTAAGCCTGACTATTTTGAAAAGCAAAATGTACTTTTCTATCATAGATTTTTTTTGGTTAATTTATTTTACTTTTTTCAAGAGACCATAACATTGTCGTGGTTGTATTAATTCTTAAGAATAGGCTTTAGCACTTACAGAATTCTGAAAAAAAAGTTTAAAAAATAGTTAATTAATTTTTGGTACTTATTTGAAATTTGGAGATTGTACAGAATAAAAACTAAAACAAATCTACTAGATTTACTGTGCACCCTCAATCTATATGTATCAGGACAAATGACAAATACCAATTATACTTGTTAAATAGAATGAGAATTTTAAAAATCATGCAAATATGAAATAATGGTCGTAGTCTCTCACATTAGATATGCAAAATGAGATGAAGGATTTTATTATTCAATATTCACAGTACAGTGTGGTCTGGCTATATGGAATCTAAATCAAAACATTGACGTTACCTTCCAAGAAGTCGAAATGTCAAATAGCAAGCTGAATCACTAAATCTCTCAAAAAAGGCATTGACGCATTTTTTCCACACTATCAGAACCCTAAATATGATTTTTTAACAAAATCTATCAAATTGAACAATTAATTGATTTCTTCCGATAGGTCAAGGAGAATTCTTAGGAGAAATATAATATTTGTATCTTTGTAATAATTTATTTTAAACAATTTTTATTATCAATGAGATCTCAATATTGTCTACCCAATGGGAATCAGAAATACCAAGTTACAGTCAGCCATTGCAGCATATATATTCTATGAGATATATGTATATGACAACATGAACCTAAATTAATAGTTTTCTGTTTGGAGGTTTTCTATTCTAATCTGATGATCCTAGAAGTAATACCCACTTCGGTAGAAACATTTAGCAAACCCCACCAAAATAAATCAAATCACTTCCTTACCAAGATCTTTTTTTACAATATTACGAATTGAACTTTCGTACCCCTTAGTCGAAGGTCATACTAGCGCTGTTTGAATATGATGACTTCGAGTTTATAGGCGAGGAGTATGAGGTAGTGAAACCGCTGTACGTGGTTTTCTGTGTTTGCGATGTTGCCTCTTCCTATTGTTCGTTTCAAGAAACTCGCTAGTGTGACCAAGGCCCTAGAGGTGGGCAATTGAACGACCTAGATCACTGTCCGAATACACACGATTAAGAAATAACCACGTGCCGTGCTCGATTCGAGCACATTGGTGCTCAAGTTGAACACATCCGTTGCCAGATGCTAAAAATTGACCACGTATCGTTGTCAATTTATACACGTTTGTGTTCAATATGTAACCGCCGCACACTGGTTCCAACCTGCGACAAAAGTCTAAAAAAAAACTAGTGTCAAGTTTAGACTATCGTAGATTTATGTAAACTTGACACTAGTTTTTTTAGAAACATTTTTATAATGTAAGCGATCTATATGTTTTTCTGTGTCTGTTTTTATTAATTTTAAGTCAATGCTGTGATACAAATAACATTATATGTTCATTTTGTTGATACACCCTGAAGATGCAATGTAAACTATTGCGAAATATTGGTGACAACAAAAAATAAAATACACCCCAATAAAGACCTTAAGCTCCAAATAAACTCGCCTATTTATTTAGTCTCTTTAAAACTTTAAAAACATCAGTAAGGCTGTGACTTCTTACTAGGCAAGTAACTCAAAACTGAAAGGATAAAATTATTTTTTTCGAAATGGAAATTTTAGTACAAGGTTTTCTAATTACTGTTACATAAAAATGTTTACACATTATTCGCATAAAATGTGCTGGAAATCACATTTTTTATAATACTTTTTGTGGATTTTTTCCCAGTCCTAAAAATTGATGTTGAGTTTTACTAACTTCGCCATCCTTCGCCACTCTCCAAATTTTTTGAAGAATATTCGAAATGGTGTCAAGTTGTGTGACATTAAAAATACTGACGATACCTCTGGTCGGTTCAGTGAATATTCCGTATTACTGTGTTCTCAGTTTCTTCTTTGTTTTGTTTTTTCGCAACGTATTATTTTCTTCAGTGTACATACCCAATTTTATTAAGATTTGAAGGTTTTGGGTCGTTATCTCAGAATGTATGGACTCAAGCTAAGGCATTCAGTCATTCGGACCATAATTTAAGACATTGGCAAAGTAAGATTACATACGAGTTGAGTATCCTATTTGGCCGAAATAATTTTTCAAGGGTTTTTAGGGCCTTCGTGAAGTCGAAAGTAATCTTTGAACTTTGTAGAAATTCCAAAACGATTGAGGGCAAGAACATTTAAAGGCTTAAACCTAAAATTTGGGGCATGTTTGTGGAGGTACTAGAAGTAGGCCTAAATGTTCCATGAATACATTCAATTCATCTTTAGCCGAAGAGTCGAAGAGTGATTTCTCTCATATAAAAGAATGAACCCCGATATATTTTTAATTCATTGACATGGAACCTGCTCACGGTGCGCCTCAACTAGAATTAAATGAAAGATGCTTACACCTGGAAAGTTTTTTGAGTTTTTTGAAACTACAATGTTCATATATGAGAAAATAAAAAAAAAAAAACAAAAAAAAAATCGCCGGAGGGATTTTCAAATAACCCCCGGTCAAAGTTCACTTTTTTAGGTGTTTTTTAGGTTTTCACGATTTTGCTTGGAAACCACGAGCTGTATCGGAATGGGGCTAAGGAATGTGTTGTAGCAGTGAAAATTCTCTACAAGATTGACCTTTATGATTTCTTCCTAGGATTTACCATTTTTGAGCTATTGAAGTTCAAATTGGGACAATGGACTGACTGTATCGTCCCCTTATAAAACAATACCATTACGGCAATTTCCCAACTTAAACTTATATATATTTAAAAAATGGTACAGCCTAAGAAAAAATCACACAAGCCAATCTTGTAGAGAATTTTCACAGCTATACGATTTTCTCAGGTCCCATATCGATAAGACTTGCCGTATTCAAGCAAAATCGCGAAACCCGAACAAAAAACCTAAAAATGTAACCTGAGCTTCTTTATCTCAAAAATGGTACAACCTTGGAAGAAATAATAAACGTCATCCCTCTAGAGAATTTTCACAGCTACACTATTTTCTTTAGCTCCATTTCGATAGGACTTGCGGTTTCCAAGCAAACTCGCGAAAACCTGAAACAAACCTAAAAATGTGAACTTTGACCGCGACGTATTTAAAAATCCCTACATCGATTTTTTCTTGTTTTTGAATTTGTCTCATCTATAAACATTGCTGTTTCAGAATCCAAAAAAACATCCCAGATGTAAGCTGTTTTCACTTAAAGTTAGTTAAAGCGCTCCGTGCATGACACTGTTTTATAAGGTGGCGATACAGTCAGTCCATTGTCCCAATTTGAACTTTAAAGGAAACGAGATAGACCCATAAATCCTTTTGGGGATATACATAGGATCACTTTCTGAGTCGATCTATGCATGTCAGTCCTTCCGTCCGTCCATGTATAGTCAAAACCTGGAGTAACACTGTTTCTCATATATTTTTAATCAAACGAATATGCGTTCTTGCAAATATGTTTAAACAAGAGCAATTACACTGCTCAACAAAATTGAAAAAGTTGAATGTTTCAACCGAAGTTGTTGTTGTTTCTAAATGAAATCGGCGAGCTATTTTCAAATCTGGTCCCGGTTTTTCTCCATCAGCTCTTGTTCTTGAGATATAGCTCAAAATCGGTTTTTACGAGTTTTGCCCAGAATTTGGTTGTTTTCGGATACAAACAAATATTTTTTGCGGGTTTTTCGACACTAATATATTAAGAAGATGTTGTACGCTCGATTCAAAACGTTTTTTGAAATAATTATGGCGAATACTTATCAAAAAATTTAGAAAACATACGATGAATCTTGTAAAAATTTCATATTTTGAGTACTTTAAGCTGTAATTACGTCATCGGGGGAAGCCAGAGAAGCTTCATATGGCATTCCGGATATGCTCAGGGTGTATCCTATATAGTCCTGTATTCAAATATATAATATAAAGTTCATAGCGCCCACGATTCGCCCATAACCTAAAAATTGTCATGAAGACTGCTAAAGGGAAATCATTTACCTGTGATATCATTACCAAATATGCCATTTACTTTTCAATGGCAGTCTTCATGACGATTTTTAGGTTATGGGCGAATCGTGGGCGCTATGAACTTTATATTATATATTTGAATACAGGACTATATAGTAGACACCCTGAGCATATCGGGAATGCCATATGAAGTTCCTATGACTTCCCCCGATGACGTAATTACAGCTTAAAGTACTCAAAATATGCAATTTTTACAAAATTCATCGTATGTTTTCTATATTTTTTGATATATATTCGCCATAATTATTTCAAAAAATGTTTTGTATCAAACGTACAACATCTTCTTAACATATTAGTGTCGATAAACCAGCAAAAAAATATTTGTTTGTATCCGAAATTAACGAAATTCTGGGTTAAAGTCGTTAAAACCGATTTTGAGCTATATCTCAAGAACAAGAGCTGATGGAGAAAAACCGTGACCAGATTTGAAAATAGCTCGCCGTTTTCATTTAGAAACAATAACAACTTCGGTTGAAACAAAAGTTGTGTTGACCAGTGTTATAAACATAATGTGGAGTTTATAAAATAAAAACTGTTCTATAATAATAAATTTTTTCATTGTTTAGTCCATTGGAATTTGGTCGAATGAGTTAAAATCCCCGATCATAAAAATTTTCCAAGTTAATCGTGGTAAACTGAATATAAAATTCTGTGTTTCCTTTCCCGGCTAATGGAGGTTTACGGATAATCGATTCCCGGATAATCGAGGTTCGACTGAATTTTGTTCGCATTTATTATCAGATTCCGCTGAAAATGGAAAATATCATTTCTTTAGCCATATTGAGAACGCTATTGTTTTTGATGGAAATCGGTTCAGACTTGGATATAGCTCTCATATATATTTTTAACCGATTAAAGGTATTTGTACACCAATCACGCAAATTCTGTCCAATTTCGAAGAAATTTGGAAAATGTCACCGAATTCGGACTAAAATAAGTTTTCCAAATTTTATTGAAATCAGTTCAGATTTGGACATAGGTCTCATATATATGTATGATTTCAGGTATTTGGTGCACCAACCTTGGCTATGTATGTCAAATTTTGACGAAATTGTAAATGTGTGACGGAATTTCCGTTAAAAAATGTGACAAATGATGTAGAAATCGGTTCATTTTTGGATGTAGCTCTCACATATATGTTCGCCCGATTTGAGGTGTTTTCTGCACCAAACATGCAAATGTTGTCCTATTTTTATGAAATCTTCGCCAAATTTAATATATTTAAAGCACTATTGTTTTTTTTTATTTATTTATTTTTTTTTTTTTGAGAATATTGTGATACCAAACAATATTTAAACGATCCACTTGTTCGTGGAAAAATCATTTTATTGGCCAAAACGTCAAGAAATTTTTACGTTTTTATCATTTTTTTAATTTTCCATCGTATCAGCATCCGCAGCACTCGATTGTATTCATCGACATAACTAAGTGACTGCTATTGCTATATGTTTCAATTACCTATCAATTCAAGCCTTTACAGGTTTTCTTTGGTAGAAATAAAAAGAAATCCTTGGTTGATCGACTGAATGGAAATTCGGCGCTAATATCCCTCAAAATGGTTTATGCCTATTTATACACCACAATGTGGATAGTTTGTTTTTCCGAAAATGTATGTTTACCAAAATTCGTATCTCGATGAGATAAAGCGATTTTCAGATGTATGTCCGTCCATTAAAATTGTAATCAAACTACAGGCCGCAATTATGGGCCAATCGTCACGAAATTTTGCATGGAAGTCGGGTTCGGACCAGAATAGACCCCTATATTTATAGTTCGATCGGCGCGAAGTTTTATGTAATGTTTGAGATTATTACAAAAAAGGAGGTTATAATATTATGATCAGATAATATTTAGTCGGTTAAATGAAAAAACAATTTTGTATAAATTGGTAAAATTTTCAATATGTATCTATATTTTTATTTTTGGAAGACCCACTCCGTCCTCGTGATTTATATCTAGAAAAGGTGCCTTCGACCTTTTCATTGATGTCAATTATGTTAATGTACGTGATCAGATAACAGAGTTACAGCCTAGAATAAACAAGGGCTCCAGCGTTTTAATTGTATGTAGTGTCACCATAATCACGCTAGGGTTCGCAGGTATAGTTCAATACTGACAAAATTTTGAACGAGGTAAGAGTTTTTGGCCAAGAAAATTGCTAATATTTTTGGATAATGATCGGATATAGTTTGCTGGCGAAATTGACTATAATTTGTGTGGGAAAATATTTAAAACTTAATAATTTGGTCCACATTTTAAATTCTGGGGCTTATTTCGACAAATTACGGAAAAACAACTTAAAACCCAACTGTTTGCCATTCCTTTGAGCTAATTATATCAATGTAATAGTAAGAACACGAAACTACTCTCTAACATATAAGTGGGTTGCTTTGTCGTTGTGTTGTTGTTGTAATTTGTTTGTAAAGAAATTCATTTAAGTTCCACGCTACAAAATGTCGGAGTCATGATAGAATAGTTTTCAAATCATGTTAAAGAAATTCGAGGTCTTGAAGTTTTTGTACTAACTTTGGTAAGAATTAATGTAATACCTCGAAATATTGGTCGTTTATTTATTGGTCGAAAAAATCACCCAAAAGCTATTTCTAAATGTCTTTTGATATTTTTTGCTTTTTAATGCAAAAAGGTCCGGCTGTCCATTATAAAATAAGGAAAATTACACTTAACTTTTCCAGTAATGACGGTGTAAGTATGTGTAATATTTGTAAGATTTTATCATGTATATAAATTATATATGTATTATCGGACTTCAAAAGTATTACGCAATCATATTACATAGATTCCGTGAAAAACTGGTGACGCCAAAGGGTAGTGAGGTAATGTATGGTAGGTCCCGTCCTACAAAAGCCCTCCCTTTTACTATCGCAAAAGTGATAATAAAATCATTCCGCGAAAAGCTAGAAAATATTTTTTCTGTGTTTGATACGGAATGTCATAGCCCTTAAATACCTACAAATTTAAAAACATATATTTATTGGTTTAGGTACAAATGAGCTAACATTCAGAACAATTTAGATGTTCTTTTCTGATGACCAGAAGTTTATTATCGTCCTTATATGTTTTTATGATGAAAACTGAATGATTTCTAGAACAATTTATACAAATCAATCGTCTGTATACCAAACAAAAAAACAAAAATCATGCAAAATTGATATATAGCATAATATCAATTTTGCATGATTTTTTTGTTTGGAGTAAATATTTGAATAGGCCTTGTGAAAAGCGTCTCCCAAAAAATAACCATAACACAATCACTTTAGTACACCACAATAAAAATGCACACTCACATGGGGAAAATCAATATTTGATAGACAAATGAAATTACTATGCCTTGAAAACTCAATAAGATGGACAAACATACATATTCATGTACACACAAACGTACTTCAACAAAAGAATGAAATATTTTTCTTTTTGTTTGCTCATATCTGTAGATTTGTATACATTTTTTATGATATTTGCCTTTGGTTGTTGCTTTTGTTGTCGGAAAAGGTTAATAAATACCTTTTAGCAAACTCTTTTTGTTTTTATAAAAAAGTATTTTAAACTTAAATAGAAATCAATTTCAATTTAAACTTGAACAAAAAGGTAATGTTGAAGACCAAACCAAACCAAAATTCCGTCGTTTCCTTTTGTATAAAATATAAATCATCTCAAAGTTATTTGATTGACAAACATAATTAATTGTGAAATTTTGGGGTTTGCTTAATGCAAATTGAAATCTCTAAATACATATAAAAAATGGTTCAATGGGAAATAACTGAAAATTAATTATGACCAATTAATTAAATATATTAACGAAAAATTTTGTATGATGTGACGTCTAAAAGAGCATACAAATCTGACACCAACAAACATTGACCCTCATTAACCTACATATATTTTTGAATTAAAAGAACAATTTCTTAGTGAATAATTTAATTTAAAATGTATTAGAGTGGTGTGCATATACATACATAAAGTTATTTTTTATAAACAATGTATGTAAGTTTTTGTACAACATATTAAATATTCCTCTGTTTGCTTGAAATAGGGTTAATGGTAAATGATTAATCTTTAATGCCCGTTGTTGATTCTATAATTACAGTTTTTCCGTTCTCACGGAGATAAACGACTGATTAAAACGCGAACATAACAAAAAGCAGCTACATATATTAGTAAATTTCATTAGCTTAGTTGAATGTGTAAATAGCAAAACTGTGTTAAGCATATTATTAAAATATTTCATTGTTTAACATTTAATTAATATTGTTTTTATAACAAGGACTTAGCGGCAGCAACTATTGTTGTACAGTTTTACACATAATACTGTTATTTGCTGCCCTTTTTTAATATAATTGAATGTGTATGTATGTATGTGTAAATTCATGGATGCAAAAAATAACCACATAGTTATTTTCATAACTTAAGTTAACAACATATTATTCTGATTACATTTAATATTAATGTCGCTATGCGAAAAACAAAATTAAATTATTATTAAATTAATATAACGTAATTAACATCAAAAATTCCACGCTGTTAATAAATTAACTCAGAATTTAAAGTAGATAATTAAGTGAAGTAAAAAAATTTCCACTCAATATGTGAGTAAACAATGCAAAATCGATTAATCAATATTGAACATTTCATTGAATTTGATGTCATGAAAGAGTACAAATTACCACGGATAACCAAATTTAATAAAAGTCTGTATACCACACAAATTTCATTTTCCGTTCGTAACTTAACGTTAATCATTTTGATCAGCGTCAAATTTAATGGCGATAGAGCCGTGTCAGTCTGTTTATACCAGGGACGAGCTTCTTTGCTTAGATCGTATAGTGAGGGCGCCCACTGAGTTGTTCTTGCATTTGCTTCTCTCTCTCACGTACAGTGTAATTGAATGAAAACAAACAAAAACATAACCCAGCAAAATGTTTGCCTCCAAAGATGCAGTTAAATGATATGTACAAGTGATCTGGATGTGCATCAAATTATGCATTTTCACTGATGATTTTTACAAGAGCGTGACTACTGAAAGATGCACTCCAAAGCACTGCATTTTAACTAACCCTTTGGCACTGCATTTTAACTGACCCTTTGGCATTGCATTTTAACTAACCCTTTTGCACTGCATTTTAACTGACCCTCTGGCACTGCATTTTAACTGACCCTTTGGCATTGCATTTTAACTAACCCTTTGGGGTAGAATAGGAGGCAGTCCAAAGCACGTGTTTGGTACAGGCATTCTGCGGAAATTGTGCAAGCCATTACAAAATATACCAGAACAAATAAAATGCATTTATTATTTGTGCAAAACAAAAATATTAACAACTTTATTACATTAACACAAATTATGAAAATTCTCCATTGAATTCAATCGCAAACATGCGTGTTTCCTCCGCTTGCATTTGTTCCAAGCAGAACTGTTTTTGCTTCATTTGCTAAATGGGTTGTCTTCCCACCACCAGTTAAGATTTCGACACGTACTCCAACAGCACTCCATTCGGAAATTTTCTTCTGGTGAGTTGCCGGAAAAATGTTCACAAATTAAATATTATTTAAATATTATTTAGTTTGTATTAACAAATGTTTGGACATGTTAACACGCTTATCTCTTTTTTGAAAATGAAAGCCGCTGCCTGTAGAGATGTACAATCTGATTTATGTACATATAGGGATCTCTAACAACTGCTAATAAAATGTAGCGAACGGAGTGCCTTTTTCACGACTCCGTTTGGACTGCATCCGGATGCTGTTAAATTGTGAGGAATTGGAGTGCCTTTTTCACGACTCCGTTGAACTGCATCCGGATGTTGTTAAAATGTGACAAGTGGATGTGATTCTTTGGATTGCATCCAAATGCGGTTAAAATGTGAGGACTGGAGTGCCTTTTTCACGACTCCAGTTGAACTGCATCAAAACATGCCGTGACAGAACTAGTCCACATTGCACTACTTCCAATTTATTTTGCTGGGAATGTGGTTGTTGCTTTTTTCACTCATACGTTCATACATGTCTTCGCTATGGTTGTATTTCTGTGGTCGTCGCTGGTTTATACCCTCAGCATTTATGCTAACAAGGGTATATACACTTTCATACGGGCAAAATGTGCCTCATCGAAATAATGGTTTTAGACCCCATGTATGTTTGGACGAAATGTGTTTCAGACAATTTGGAGTCGATTGAGCAATGTCCGTCCGTCTATCTGGCTGACTGGTGCTCACGATAACTCTCGAACGGATGAACCGATTTGGTCCAAAATTTGGTCTTCCTAATATTTTGTTCAAACTTAGTTTAAGTTCGAAGATGGGCTATATCGGTCCACTCCTTCCGGTACCTCCCACACAAAAGTTCGAAAATTTTCGGAAAATTTGTGCGCACGATAAATCTTGAAGGGAGTAACCAACTTGGTCCATACTTTGCACATCGTGAAATTTCTACCAGACTTAGATGAGGTTCCAATATGGACTCAATCGGCCCACTCCTTCGGGTACCTCCCACACAAAATTTCGGATAAGTTCAGTTTAGAACCTGCTCTCGAATCGCCTTGATTTTTGCTGCAACAACTTGTATTCACTTCCCCCCATACGACGGTACACGTTTCATCAGGGGCAAGTCCATACTTCCTGAGAAAGTAGCATGAAAGATGAAAAAAGCCCCTATAACACCGTGTGTAGTGGATGGAGCGCAAGATAACTCTCGAACGGATCTGTCGATTCGATCCAAAATTTGGTCTTCCTAATATTTTGTTCAAACTTAGTTTAAGTTCGAAGATAAGCTATATCGGTCCACTCCTTCAGGTACCTCCCCCACAAAACCTCAAAAATGTTCCAAATTTTTGCGCACGATAACTCTTGAAGGGAGTGACCGATGTAATCTATACTTTGCACATGCTATTATATCTACCAGATATAGATCAGGTTCGAATATGGACTATATTTGTCTACTCCTTTTGGTATCTCTCACAGAAAATTTCGGATAAGTTCACTTTAAGGCCTGCTCTCGAATCACTTTGATTTTTGTTGAAGCGATTTGCATTCGCTACTTCCATTACGACGGTAAAAGTTTTTTCAGCGGCAAGTCGATATTTCTTGGAAAAACAGCCCGAAAGGTGTAAAAAACCCCTATGTCACCATATGTGGCGGTCGGAGGGCACGATAACTCTCGAACTGTTCAACCGATTTGGTCCAACATTTGGTCTTCGTCATATTATATGCAAACTTAGTTTCATGGGCAATACCGGTCCACAACTTTCGGTACTTCTCCCTAATATTTAAAATGCTAGGACGATATCACATGAATGGGGCTACCAATTTTGTCCAAACTTTGGATCTCCTAATATTTAATCAAAGTTTAGTTTAACTTCTAAAATGGCCCATATCGGTCCTCCCTAAGGGTACCTGCCCTACAAAAGTTCAACATTTGTGTCTTAGTGCAGTTAATTCCTAATCCACATTTTTGTCGGCAAGTTCAAATGTCCAAAAAGGGCCATAAAATTCTGAAGTGACCTTAAATACATTCGATCTGTCCGGAGGTGAAAGTTTCGCTTCATATTGCCTGAGGGTATATACCTGTCGGCAATATTAGGTATATATCTTGTCGGGTATATTAGCTGTAGGCATTTAGCTGGCAGAGACTAAAATGTCTTGACGTTATGAGAATGAGAATATAGAAAAAATGTATGTAGCGTAAAATTTTAATTAAGCAGTTACTTTATTTGAAGCAGTATTACAATAACAACTAATGTATATAATGCAATTATTTTTCGTAACCTTAAATTACGAATTATTGTTATTTTTTATGAAAAATAAACTAAAATCTTCAAAACAGCAAAAAAACCATAACAAAAAACTAAAATGGAACAAGATATCGGGTGTATTTCTTATATGGGGGCTATATTAAAACATTCATCTATACCCACAATTTCCTGTCGAAATGTTGTATTCCCATATCGAAGACTAAGTGATAAAAACTTGTTTCAAATATTAATTCGCGAAAATTGCACACGAGTTCACTGTGCAAATTTATATTCTATTTTTATTAGATTGCTGATATAGAAACATAAAGAAGCATATGCTAGTAGTTTTTTACAGAATTCGACTTTTTCAAGGCACAATGCACAGTGTTGCCGCAGTGGACAAATATCGAAAAATGTGATGTTAACTTGTATATATGTTTATGTTTCTTTTACAGTAAACACATCAGACACTACAAATCTGAAAGAATTGTTTCGATATGTGCATCCGTAACGAATAATCGTATGAAAATTAGACGACTACTAAAATAATTATTTCTGAAAATTTTGTTGATAATATTTAAAGTTTTGGATGGGGATTTGATGGGTGGGCTATAAATATTAAATTTTAGTACAATAAGTTAACATCAACTGGACATGTGCTAGGTACCGTTATCAAGAATTAAAAATTTAAATTTGATAAAAATAGGAATTCTTAATATTTCGTAGAATATATCTTTTGATTGCCACCTATTGCCACTTTGGCTCTTGATTTCCGTTAATTGGACAACTCTTTCGAAGCGAAATGTGTAAAAACATTCTGCCCATCCCTGCAACCTACTGAGATATATCGGTTCGTAATTGGATATAGCCCCCATATACATATCTTTCCCCGATATTGCTATAATTCGCTAAATTTTTGATGAATAGCCTTCAAATTTAATATGGGATGTCAAGCTCCTGTTCAGTTTTACCGAGTTTGATGCCGCTGTTATAATTGAATGAATTATTTTTATACCCTCAGCCTTTAGGCTATGAAGGGTATATACACTTTCATACGGGCAAAATGTGCCTCATCGAAATAATGGTTTTAGACCCCAAGTATGTTTGGACGAAATGTGTTTCAGACAATTTGGAGTCGATTGAGCAATGTCCGTCCGTCTGTCTGTCTGGCTGGCTGGAGCGCACGATAACTCTCGAAGGGATGAACCGATTCGGTTCAAATTTTGGCTTTCGTAATATTTTATCCAAACTTAGTTTAAGTTCGAAGATGAGCTATATCGGTCCACTCCTTCCGGTACCTCCCCCACAAAAGTTCGAAAATGTTCGGAAAATTTGAACGCACGATAACTCTTGAAGGGTGTAACCGATTTGGTCCATACTTTGCCCATCGTGGAGCGTGTACCAGACTTAGATCAGGTTTTAATATGGACTCAATCGGTCCACTCCGTCGGGTACCTCCCACACAAAATTTTGGAAAAGTTCAGTTTAGGAACATCTCTCGAATCGCTTTGATTTTTGCTTTAGCAACTTGTATTCACTGCCCTCCATACGACGGTATAAGTTTCAGCAGGGGCAAGTCCATACTTCCTGAGAAAATAGCCTGAAAGTTGCAAAAAACCCCTATGACACCGTGTGAGGAGGTTGGAGGGCAAAATAACTCTCGAACAGGTCTGCCGATTCGGTCCAAAGTTTTGCCTTAGTAATATTTTGTCCAAACATAGTTTAAGTTCGAAGATAAGCCATATCGGTCCACTCCTTCAGGTACCTCCTCCACAAAAGTTCAAAAATGTTCGGAAAAATTGTGCGTACGATAACTCTTGAAGAGAGTGGCCGAATTGGTCCATACTTTACACATCCTAATATATCTACCAGATATAGATCAGGTTCAAATATGGAATATATTTGTCCACTCCATCCGGTACCTCCCACTCAAAATTTCGGATACATGTTCACTTTAAGACCTGCTTTCGAATCACTTTGATTTTTGTTGAAGCAACTTGCATTGCTGCCTCAATTGCGATGGTAAAAGTTGTTTCAGGGGCAAGTTCATACTTCTTGAGCAAACATCCCTGAAGTTCTAAAAAACCCCTATGGTACCATATGTAGTGGCTGGAGATCCATTCTTTTTAGTATCTCCTCCGCAAAACTTTTGATATTAAATCCTAATCAACATTTTTGTCAGTTCAAACGCCCAAAATTTTTGAAACTCCCTAAATACATGCGTTTTTTGGAAAAAAATTGTTTCAATATACACAGGCTGAGGGTATATCTCTGTCGGCAAAGCCGACTGATACTTTTTTACTTGTTATACCCTACACCACTATGTGGGGAGGGCATTATAAGTTGGTTTTGCCCAAAAAGTTTGTAACGCATCGAAATAATGGTCGTAGACCCATACTTATATATATCAAAATGAATGTCTCGACGAGCTGAGTCGATCTGGCTATGTGTGTCCGTCCGTCTGTCCGTCTGTCCATCTAAACCTTGTAATCACGCTACAGGTCGCAATTTTGATCGGATCGTCACGAATTTTTGTGTGTTGATGGGGGTCCCAGAGTGGAAGAAGCATATTGATTTTGGTGATGGTCGGATAATATTTAGGGGTCGGAATGGGCAAAAAACTTATGTGGATAAAAAGACAAGGTTTTTTTCCAAAGCGAATATCTCAGCTTCTATAAGGGATATACCAAAAGCAAAACATGACAATGAAAGCAGAAAATATTAACTTTTCTAACGATGTAAAGTAGGTTCTCGTGGGTGATCAAACAACGAAGATATTACAATAGTCGCAAATTAAACCCAAATTTTCATTGTTGCTATTTAAGTTATAATGACGAATATCACAGCTTTGGTTGGATACTTTCCAAAAGCAAAGCCTTACTATGAAATTAGAAGATCTCATCTTTACAATGATGCAAACTAGGTCGGCGTAGGTGACCAAATAACGGAGATATTGCAATATTCGATAAGACATCCCATTTTTCCATTTTTTTGGAAATCACGCTACTGGGCGCTATTTTAATCGGATCGTCACGAAATTTCGAGAGTTAATGAGGGTCTCACAGAGGAAGAAGCCTATTGATTTTTATGATGGTCGGATAATATTTAGGGGTCTGAATGAGCAAAAACTTTATTTGGAGAAAAAGTCAACATTTTATTCCAAAGCAAATATCTCAGCGTCTATAAGGGGTCTACAAAAAGCAAAACCTGGCAATGAAAGCATAAAATATTACCTTTACAACAATGTAACGTAGGTTGTCGTAGGTGGTCTAACAACGAAGATATCGCAATAGTCGCTAATAAAACCCAACTTCTCATTTTTGCGATTTTAATAATAATGACGGATATCACACCTTTGGTTGGGGACCTTCTAAAAGCAAAGCCTGACTAAGAAAGTAGAAAATCCCATCTTTGAAATTATGCAAAGTAGGCTGGCGTAGGTAGTCAAATAATAGAGATATCGCAATAGTCGTTAATGCATCCCTTTTTTCCACTTTTTCTGCAATCACACTACAGGTCGGAATTTTGATCGGATCATCACGATCACAGAGATAGAAGCCTATTGATGTTGGTGATGTCAAATATAAAATTAAATATTAATTATTTTGGTTCAGTTCGCCTTAAGTCATTTGGTATAAAAGCCAGATAGGTGAAAACTTTCGTATCTCCATAAAAGAAATGTTTTCGAGTGAAAAGATTATTCACAGAGTTAGTGGTGTAGGGTATCACATAGTCGGCCCCGTACCGACTATAGCCTTTTCTCACTTGTTTCCTCTATTCTGAATTGAAATTTCACGATTAGTTGAATTAAATATTGAATTCCATGTCAATAAAATGGCAACCATCCATTCAACAGAGCTTTCACTCATTGGGTAAAATACTGTCAATTGTTTTCTAATTCCAAACATTTCTCTTTTGATTTTAACAAAAAAGTTCTGATAAAAACCACAACTTTATTTGTATCAAAACCGCTAAAACAACAAAAAGATCTATAGTTTTCACAACAATGCTCTGGTATAAAATGTTCATCGATTGGACCATTAATGCAAATTTTAGAGAATTTTTGTGAAAATGCAGCTTTGGTCCCATACATACTACTATGGCAACAAAGATCCCTCTGGCGACACGGCTTAATGTTAACCGATCGCCATCAATTTCATATTTAAAAACTTCATGGTTTTTTCGGCCGCCCTAATATACATATTTTATATCACATTAAAAGTTTACAGAAACCAAACAGCAAACAAAAATAATAATTAGTAACTGTATTACCTACTTTTATATATAGGCACGTGGTGCAATGACATGCACGGCCGCCTTGCACGTAGAAGGTTAAACATTTTTTAAAGGTGGCAAAGTACCCTCAGTAATGTTGGCGACATTTCCTGAGTATTTCAGCATTTAGCTTAATATGAATCGGGGTGCACTCATTGATATGAGAGAAGTCTCCCTTGTCCCGTATGGGATGTTGTAGAACAAAGGATATAGAAATATTTACAAATAAAATAAAAAAACCTTACTAAAAGTATTCCTTGGTGTATATTTAATTGAAGATTTGTTTTTTTTTAGAAAATTCATCGTTTACAATCGTTTTGATGTCTAACCGCATTTTTTCTTTTCAAAATTTATAACAATTCTGCAAACCAAAATGTTGACAATCTTAAAGTATATTTCCGAAGAATACAATTGTGAATATTAAATTAGTATTTATTTAGCTATTTGTGAGGAAATCATTGACTTTTAGCGACAGCAAAATATTCTGTTTCTGTCTTGAACAGACAGGCAATAGGATGTCGCAAATGTTCCACACGCCGTGACCTTCAGTGGATACCGTTTGTTGTACCAAAACAAACAACAAAGTTATTTGCAAAAAGTTTTGCCCTTAGCTCCATCAAAACTTCTCTATACGTGAGTCAGTTTCTTTTTTCTGCTTGCAATATCAGACCACCAGTTAATGTGGCAAAACACAAAAACGACATAAAAAAGGACAATATAGCGGTATGAGAGAAATGCTAACTAGCTATGAAAGATACCACAAAAAACTGCCCTCTTGGGGCCACTGCAAAGCATGTTAAGCAAATTACTTTATTTATTTTTTAAAGATTTCAGCTTTAAGGCGTAAAGCGAAAATTGATTTCTTTTACTCTGCCACAAAGGGTGATAATAATTTCTAGGAAAATATTTACAATTTGTTGTTGAACCCTTTTTTACAATTTGCATAAAAATCAAATGAAAATAAGGAAAGAAATTAGGCAAATCGAATCTTTGACGAAAATGTTTGTTAAGCATTAGGGTCGGATGTTGTTTACACAGTGTAACATATTTTTTTTTCAAACTCATTGGAATTATGAGGTTAAGCTCTATGGCATGAAAAAAAGAAATCCAGAAATAAGACCATAACTATAATTAAGAACATAACACTTGACTACACGGATGTACATATGGGAAATGTTGCCAATTCTTTCATATTCCATTTCCAAAAAAATGATTTTTTTCGTTTCGCGCTACATCAACGATTTTTGGTGCATAGGTTAAGAAAAAATTCCCCAGTACAAATCCGCTCGCGAGCAAATTTTTGGTTGTTGCGGAGAAAAGTTATCGCGGTTTTACTTCTGCTTTTAACAAGGAAAATATTATAAAATCGCTAGTTATTTTGATGAGGACAATTGTCACTAAAAGTTATTACGAAGTGACGTCATTGATCAGCATTCGCGGAATTTACAAAAAAT
This sequence comes from Musca autumnalis, assembly GCF_047663935.1. NCBI lineage: Eukaryota > Metazoa > Arthropoda > Insecta > Diptera > Muscidae > Musca > Musca autumnalis. The sequence continues at coordinate 8,186,033 of NW_027411644.1, read as the reverse complement.
TGACAAAATTTTAAATGTAATCCGCCTTTTTTCAATACATAGGTCCATTTACCCGTCAAAAATTCAAAAAAAAATTGTTTTAAATAAAGACTTCACGGGAAATCAAATGAGACCAAACTAGTTAGGATATTATAACCAAAATAAGCACATATTTGTGTTGGGGTAGAAGTTGGCAACCCTGTTGTGCAGACGTCATTTTTCGGCAGTGCTTAAAACGTTCTCAAAAATAAGAAAAATTCTACATTAAACAGCCATTTAATATACAATCAAAACTCAGATTTATAAAAAACCAAACACATAGTATCGTGGAAAAACAAAATAAACATGCCTAAAGCTACAGCTCGCCGCAGTGTTTGCAATAAAAAAACTCTTTGTAGAAAATGCAAGAATGAAATCAAAGAGGAATGTGAAGATTTTATTCAGTGTGAAACATGTAAACATAGTTATCACTTTCGTTGCTCTGGTTTAACCAAAAGAGAATTTGACAGACTCGTTAAAAATGAGAGTGAACTGTTTAGCTGTGGAGATTGTTATGAAGATGGTGAAAGGGAAATAAGAAGAGAGTTAAGCACAATAAAAACTGAATTGAGAAAACTAGAGAAACTCGAAAAACTTGATCAGCTGACTGAATCAATAAATTTCATGTCAGAGTAATTTGACCAAGTATTCAAGGATGTGACAGAAAATAAAAAGAAAATAGCTGTCATTGAGAAAGAAAATAAAATGTTAAAGACTGAAGTAAAATCGCTTAAATACTATGTGAAGATTTTACATGACGAACGCTTAAAAAACGACTGTGTAATTAGTGGATTAAAAGTTGAAAATGATGTCAATGCTGCTGATGCTGTTTTATCATTTTCGAAGAGTGTTGGTGTTGAGTTAGAGAAGAACGCGGTTGAGACTGCTTACTTTGTTGGGAAAAGAAATAACGAAAAGAGTAATCAAAACAAAACAATTGTTGTGAAATTCGCTGCCAAAAGCCATAAAGAAAAATTGATGAAATCTAAAGCCCAGCTGAAAGAAAATGAAGAAACCAAGAATGTGTTCGTAAACGACTATTTGAGTAGAGATACTTTAAATCTCCTTCATTATGCGAGAGCATTAAAATCCATCGGATTTCAATACGTTTATGCCAGAGATGGGAAAGTTTTTTGTAGAAAGAGTGACATATCGCGAAATATTTTGTTAAAATGTGAAGATGATATTGACCAGATGCTATTGGAAGCAACAACTAACAAGCATTTCAAAAGAAGATCTATGGTAGTTGATAGAAAAAAGCTGATTGATGTCGTTGAATCAAGTGGCGATGAGGATGATGTTGATGACGCTACTTATGAATCGCCTGAATAAACTGCTGTATTTGGAACATAATGAAATTTGTTTACATATATTATTTCTATTCTTTTTATGATTAAAAATCAATATTTAAAAAATTTTTCTAATTTTCTTAAATATGCAAATGAATTAAATGAAGAATATTTTCATATAATAAATATAAACATTAGAAGTGTTTCTTCCATTCAACAAATTTAAAGGGTTGTTATCGCATTTTTCAAAATTACCAGATATTATAACAATTCAAGAGACTTGGTTTCAAAGTAACATAACTCAGTTATATTCAATTCCTGGATATAAAAGCGTGCATTGCTGCAGAGATGATAACTATGGTGGTACAACGATATACATCAATAATAGATTTCTGTTTGCTGTTGACATTTGTAGAAGTGAAAATTTTCTCGATATTATAATAGTCACGTTAAAAAACTTTAAAATAAAAAACAAACCTATGCGAATTGCTTCCTTCTATAGGTCTCAGAAATGTTCTGTTTCCGATTTTATTAATATTTTTGATAACATTTTAAACGCACATGCGCAAAATCCAATGATAGTACTCGGTGATTCGAATATTGATTTGTTTCATAATTCTCATTTTATAGAATTACAATCAATGTTTCAAATTTATGATTGCAGTAATGTTCATAACCTAATAACACGACCCGAGAGTGGATCTTGTATCGATAATGTGTTCAGTAATGTGCCAGACGGTTTATATGTGGATTCGGTGGAATGTGATCTCTCTGATCATAATCTACTTTCGTGTAAGTTTAGAAACAAAGGTAGTTATACAGATAATGTGGAGATATTGAGGAAGTATTGTGACTACAATAAAGCCAAATTAACTTTGCAGAGTATTTTACCTCAGAACTATGATGGTTATAGTAGCACTGATTTGACTGAAGAACTATTATCTTGTTTGGACACTGCCATAAAGTGCTCGACAGTTGAGAGAAAAGTTAATACAAAATTGCAATATCAAATTTCTCCTTGGATAAATAGAAATATTCAAAAATTGATCAGTTTGAAAAATAGTTTGCTAAAAAAACGACGTAAGTCAAAGGGTAAGGATGAAAAACTGGAATACAAGTTGAAACGTATAAGTTGGGTCATAAAGATTGCATGTAGAACATGTAGAGAAAATTATTATGAGGAAAATTTAAATAGATTAGGGACAAATTCGAAGAAATGTTGGGATTTTGTGAATAAATCTATTGGGAAAGTCGCTAAATCTCATATTGATCTAAATGATGCTCAGGGTAATCCAATAACAAATGACATAGAAAAGGTAAACTTATTCAATGAATATTTCTCAACAATTGCATCTCAATTAAGGTCTCGAATTGAATCGTATTCTGATGACACAGTGAATTCTCTGCGCACACTTGTAAGGGTTAATAACAGATTTAGAATTAATGACATTGGCTTATCTGATGTCGAAGATATATTGTCACAAATAGATACTACTAAAAGTGCTGGTGATGACAATATATCCCCCAAACTTATAAAAAATTGCGCACAAGAGTTAGCTCCGTTATTTGTTCATCTTTTTAACCTTATAAATTTCTCGTCTGATTATCCGAATGCTTTAAAAGTGCACAAAATTACACCAATTCCAAAAGAAAGAAGTGTTGTATCATTGGACAAATATAGGCCAGTTGCAGTTCTATCTGCAATTGACAAAATTGAAAAAATCAAAATCATTGAAAAAATTATATTGGATAAACTGCAAACCTATTTAGAAAGTAATAAGTTAATATACAGTTTACAGTTCGGCTTCAGGAAAAACTGCGGTACAGCAGATGCTGTTATAAACGTTACACAAACAATTTGCAGTGGGCTCGACAATGGTTTCAGTGGTGTAGCCGGTATATTCTTTGACCTCACGAAAGCCTTTGATCTTGTAGACCACGATATATTACTTGAGAAAATGGAATACTATGGAATCTATGGGAAGGAACTATTGTTATTTAAAAGTTATTTATCAAACAGAATGCAATATGTTCAAATAAAAAATACAAAAAGTCACATGGGTTCAGTCAATTTTGGGGTTCCGCAAGGGAGTGGGCTAGGCCCATTAGTATTTTCAATTTATGTAAATGATTTACATAACCTTTGTTTATTTGGGAAGTTAATCATGTTCGCAGACGACATATGCTTACTGTATCCATATAAATGTGATGCTGAACTAAAAGTCAGAATGGAACGTGATGCTGCCTTAGTAATTGAGTTTACACGGCTAAACCGTTTACTTCTTAATCCCAATAAAACTCAGATAATCAGATTCAGACCCCAAATAGCGGGACCTAATGCTAATAATTACTGCATACACGTGGATGGTAACAGTGTAAATGAGGTCTCGAGTGTCAAATATTTGGGAATTACACTTCAAAACAACCTGTCCTGGGATACACATATCAACAATTTAAAAACTAAGGTAGCTCCTGCGATTGGCATTCTTTACAAAATGCAAAATAAACTAAATCTAAGAGCAAAACTTTTAATTTTTGAGTCACTTGTTCAGACACATTTTAATTACATTGCGATAGCCTATGCCTACAATAAGAACAATACGTCGTTGAAATCTTTGCAATGTAAGCAAAATAAAGCTTTAAAGGCAATTTATAAACTGCCACTTACATATTCCACGATTTCGTTATATAATGATATCGCTCCAACAGTTTTACCGATTCACGGTTTGAACATTTATCAAACATTGATATACGTTTTCAAAAATATAAATAACATTGGTCATCAAACAATTGAAATGTCACAGAATCAACATAGTTTTCATACTCGAAATCGCAGCAATCTGAGAGTAGCACGATGTAGATTAGAGAAAACTAAACAGAGAATTGATTATATCGGTCCTAAGAAATTTAACGAGTTGCCTACAAATATAAAATCCCTTTCCACAGTTTCAAGTTTTAAAACTGCGTGTAAAAACCACTTATGCAATATGAAAGAAACATTTTTAATGTAAGTTTATTTATTTAAAATATATATTTTATGTAGATAATATATTTACATCATTTTGAGTTTTTTATTTTACTAAACTTTCTTTATTGTGAATTACATTTTGTATAAAATAGTTGCCAACTGCCTCAATAATACCATATGGGCGCTGAGGCTTCATGTAAAATTGATTGTAATATTTCCATATGTAAAAACAGTAAAGAAAAAAAAAATAAATAAATAAATTTTGTGTTTAAATAACAGTTCTTACATGCATTCTAGAGTTGAAAGTATTGAAAAAATCTATAGGAGTACTTCTTTAATTTTCTTGAAACTCCCAAGAAAATGGGCGGATTTTGCTTTATCTACATTTACATAGAAGGTTTCCCATTGAGCGAAGTTATCGGGTTGTTGAGATAAATCATTAGACTTCATAAACTTCACATATAATGCATATATAAAATATGTGTAAATCGATGGGATTATCAAAATCGTTTTGTCCGCATGTGATTTTCATGTACAGCAGGATATAATTTGGACGCTAAGATGTAGCATCGGCTGCATCTTAGCATGAAAAAACCTGTAAAACATCGCTAATTTGCGCAAAGTACAATAAATTATGTTCCGCATCTGGTTTCAGTGTCACCACGAAAATCTACATCGATATCCTCGTATATCTATTTCAAGGAGATCAATCAAGAACCGTGGATGTAGCATCACACACTATTTTTGGGGATAAAATGAGAGTAGCTCCCTTATCAGTGAAGTTTTTAAATCTCTGTTTCCGCAAAAACATAGATGCTGAACAAGTTTTTTCATTGCAGTGGAAACGGCCCGCAGAATACGCGATAAAATGCGCGATATTTTCGAAAACAATTTTAGGTGATTTTCCTACCTTGGAATTTCTCGTATATCCCGTTTTAGTAAATGGAATTTCACGAGTAAAGATTTATTAGATCCGCAACATCAAAATCTAAAATTTGCAATCAAGTACTAGGAAATCGAATGACAATTGTAAAAATTAGGCCCGAAAAATATGATTTTTAGAAAATTTTCGTATTTGGATACAGATTTCTGTAAAGCTGTGTAGGCGACAATCACGACACATATATTAAATAAATCAGAATCGCGAGTTCTACAATCATTTTTTGAAAAACCTGTTTTGGAATGAAATTAGAAGAAAATTTCAAAAAACACTGTAAATCTGGCTTCAAAATGTCAGCATCATTTAATGGTAGAAGCAGATCAAATTTTGAAAAGAAATACATTAGAGAGATTATCCTTATTTAGTTGGCTTTTACTTTTACTATGACAGGAAAATCGCGAGAAGTGTGGTTTAATCACAAACCGAGAGAAAACAAAAAAAAGACACGTTGGCTTCAACCAATTTTTACCCATTTTTTAACATAAATGTAGCCACAGCCTCCACAGAAATTAACTTTTAAGGCCAATATTTTTTGCCAAGTCTAAAAACATTTCATTTTATCCGAAAGCATTTAATTTGTATAATATACAACCACGCTTCGCGAGTTATTAAAGGGTAAACCTTGGCTTCTGCTATGTTAAATTTTCAAAAATATTGTTAATGTTATCTTATTTATCCCGTATCAAACACAGGAAAAATTATGTTTCTAGCTCTTCGCGAAATGATTTTCTGATCCATTTTCCTATAGTACTATGAACAAAATAGGCATTTATTTTTGGTCATTAGGATAGAACAGTATTTTTTTTTGCGAAGTTTTGTGATAATAACGACGAATTTTCTTTAAGTCGATAAAGCAAGGCTTTCTTATCATTTTCCCTAAAGAAAACCTATAAATAATTCCGCGGACCCAGAAATAACAGCGAAAAAGGGTTTAAATTGACAGATAATTGAAACATCTCGGAATATCATTAGGAATCGCGCAGTAATGTCGTATTTCATCACAATCGGATACAATCGAGTGCTTCTGTGCTGCTAATATGGAATATTTTTAAAATAATTATGAAAAACTTCAAAATTTCTTATAGCAAGTAAAAAGTATCAGTCGGCTTGGCATACAGAGATATACCCTCAGCCTGTGTATGTATATTGAAACAATTTTTTCACAAAAAACGTATGTATTTAGAGGGTTTTAAAAATTTTGGGCGTATGAAACGACAAAAATGTTGATTAGGATTAAGGATCAAAGGTTTTGCGGAGGAGATACTAAAAGGAATGGATCGACATTGACCGTTATGGAAGTGGATCTCCAGCAACTACATATGGTGCCATAGGGGGTTTTTACACTCTTAGGGCTGTTTGCTCAAGAAGTATGGACTTGCCCCTAAAAAACTTTTACCATCGTAATTGAGGCTGCGAATACAAGTTGCATCAAAAAAATCGAAGTGATTCGATATCTGGTCTTAAAGTGAACTTATCCGAAATTTTGTGTGGGAGTTACTGGATATAGTGGACAAATATAGTCAATATTCGAACCTGATATATTTCTGGTAGATATATTAGGATGTGTAAGGTATGGACCAATTCGGCCACTACCTTCAAAAGTTAAGTTTAAGGATCAAAGGTTTTGCGGAGGAGATACTAAAAGGAATGGATCGACATTGACCGTTATGGAAGTGGATCTCCAGCAACTACATATGGTGCCATAGGGGGTTTTTACACTCTTCGGGCTGTTTGCTCAAGAAGTATGGACTTGCCCCTAAAAAACTTTTACCATCGTAATTGAGGCAGCGAATACAAGTTGCTTCAAAAAAATCGAAGTGATTCGATATCTGGTCTTAAAGTGAACTTATCCGAAATTTTGTGTGGGAGTTACTGGATATAGTGGACAAATATAGTCAATATTCGAACCTGATCTATTTGTGGTAGATATATTAGGATGTGTAAGGTATGGACCAATTCGGCCACTCCCTTCAAAAGTTACCGTACGAATAATTTTTCCGAACATTTTTGAAATTTTGTGGGGGAGGTACCTGATGGAGTGCACCGATATTGCTTATCTTCGAACTTAAACTATGTTTGGAAAAACTATTACTAAGACTAAATTTTGGAACGAATCGGCGGATCCGTTCTAGAGTCATCTTGCGCTCCAACCACCTCACACGGTGTCATAGGGGTTTTTTGCATCTTTCATGCTATTTTCTCAGGAAGTATGGACTTGCCCCTGATGAAACTTGTACCGTCGTATGGGGGGCAGTGAATAAAAGTTGCTAAAACAAAAATCAAAGCGTTTCGAAAGATGGCCCTAAACTGAACTTTTCCGAAATTTTGTGTGGGAGGTAACCGCAGGAATGGACCCATTGAGTCCATATTAAAAACCTCATTTAAGTCTGGTACAGGTTTTACGATGGACAAAGTATGGACCAAATCGGTTGCTCCCTTCAAGAGTTATCGTGCGCACAAATTTTCCGAATATTTTCGAACTTTTGTGTGGGAGGTACCGGAAGGAGTGGACCGATAAAGCCCATCTTCGAACTTAAACTAAGTTTGGGCAAAATATTAGGAAAGCCAAAATTTGATCCTAATCGGTTCATCCGTTCGAGAGTTATCGTGCGCACCAGCCAGCCAGACAGACAGACGGACGGACATTGCTAAATCAACTCCAAATTGTCTGAAAAACATTTCGTCCAAACATACTTGGGGTCTAAAACCATTATTTCGATGAGGCACATTTTGCCCGTATGAAAGTGTATATACCCTTTCTAGCCTAAAGGCTGAGGGTATAAAAACCTAGATGTTTTGTCCAATAAAATAATTTTTGTTTTTCAAAATAGGCAGGCTTAATCCCATAGTCGTTGTTTTAATATTTTATTAAAACAACTTTAATTTATTAGTGGGAAAAAATTGGCGATGTTTACCAAGGGGTAAGGCAGGGAAGACTATAGTTTCAGATCTCGCCACAGATCTTCATTAGTTCCCTTGTTTCTTGTTTTTCAACAAGAAACTTTTTATACCCAAGTGTCTTAATTTTGCTGCCCCCCCTTCGAAGTTGAATGTCAAATAACAGGGATATTATGAGATAATTATATAAAAAACTAGCTGACCCGGTCCGCGTTGCTGGCCCGTTGTTTGGGTTCTCCGTGTAAACTTTAGTTATCTATCCAGCATTGATACAGCCATAATTAGGCATCCCTCTAGAAACTTCATAATATAAATCAATGTTTTTGACATAAATTCCATGTATCCAGGTATCCCCTAAATTTAAGATATAAAATCTCTTTTATTATACCCTTCACCATAAATTGACAGTTTAAAGCACTTTGTGACCCACATATAATGATCGGTGCACGTCAATTAACATTGCTATATATTGCATTGTTGGTCTTGGTTGAGTCGTAATTATTACTGCAGAGAATTGTCAGTATAGGTCCACGTTTTGATATAGCTCCCATAGAACGGTACCGGCTGATTTTCGCTATTTTTGACGATTTAACATCTTTATCACACCGAAATGGCTAAAATTTGGTTTTAATGTAATTTAAAGAGGAGAGCATAAATATTCGTTTCGACGGAAAGACACGCCTTTTTTTGGGCTCGGTATGCAACAGTTATAGGTTCTCGTTTTGATATAGATCCCATAAAGCAGTACCTCCCGATTTTCAATAGTTTGGAGATATAGTCACTTTTGGGGGTCGTAAACAGTCTTGCAGATAATTTTCAGTATACGTCCTCGTTTTGATATAGCTCCCATAGAAGGGTGGCGCTTGATTTTCGCTATTTTTGGTGGATTTAACCTCTGGATAGTGACATCTCAAGTTATCGGGATTTTACTGTATTCCAAAATGTGGAGTTGATCGCGCTATCTAACTTATTGTTTAGTGTTCAGCGTTTATAGCATTTTTTAGGCACGCAAAATTATGTATATTATCTGAAATAATAAATGTTTGAACATTTTGTGATGACCGCGATATTTCACTTCCGCGAAAACCATTCAGGGTCAAGACGGTATTTACAGTAGTATTGCAAACAATCTGTAAACAATACGTTCAAAAATATCATGGACTTCAGATTTTTTTTTTTTTAATTTTGAAGGAGAACCTCCGGTCACTACCTCCGGCCACTACCACTTGTTGAAGCTAGTGTTTATATCATTTTTGTGTCACGCTTACTAAAATTATATATATTAATTGAAATAATACATTTTTGAAAACTTTGTGATGACCGCGATTTCAGATTTTATTAAAAACATTGTAGGGAAGGACCACCGGTCACTACTCTTAGTCGTATAAAAACAGCTTACGAACGTTCTAAATAATTGAAATAATACATTTTTGAAAATTTTGGGATGACCGCGATATTTCACTTCCGCGACGACCATTCAGGGTCAAGACAGTAATTACCATAGCATTGCAAACAATTTGTAAACAATATATTAAAAAGTATCTTTAATTTCGCGGTTTTCTTAAAAAATTGTGGGGAGGGCCACCGGTCACTACACTTAGCGGGTTAAATAAATAGATACCGACCTATTCTCAGACCTAAAAACTTCACATACAAAATTTTATAAGATTTTCCAATCAATTTTCGGAATTGCTTTATCGTGACATCTCAAGTTATCGGGATTTTACTGTATTCCAAAATATGGCGTTGACCGCGTTATCCCACACATAGAAGCCAGTGTTCTAGCGGTTTTATAGTCACGCTTACTAAAATTTGCTATACTATCTGAAATAGTACATTTTTGAATAATTTAGGATGACCGCGATATTTCACTTCCGCGACGACCATTTAAGAAAATATATAGCCTATTTTCACCACCGGTGTTCCCAGTACATTATCGGAAATTTTCCAAAAAATCTATTCAGCCGTTTTTGAGTCTTTTCGTTTTTGAATAATTTGGAATGACCGCGATATTTCACTTCCGCGACGACCATTCAAGAAAATATATAGCCTATTTTCACCACCGGTGTTCCCTGTACATTATCTGAAATTTTCAAGAAAATCTGTTCAGCCGTTTTTGAGTCTATTCGGAACATACAAACATAGTAACATACACACATTGTCTTTTATATATTAGACTAGCTGACCCGGTCCGCGTTGCTGGCCCGTTGTTTGGGTTCTCCGTGTAAACTTTAGTTATCTATCCAGCATTGATACAGCCATAATTAGGCATCCCTCTAGAAACTTCATAATATAAATCAATGTTTTTGACATAAATTCCATGTATCCAGGTATCCCCTAAATTTAAGATATAAAATCTCTTTTATTATACCCTTCACCATAAATTGACAGTTTAAAGCACTTTGTGACCCACATATAATGATCGGTGCACGTCAATTAACATTGCTATATATTGCATTGTTGGTCTTGGTTGAGTCGTAATTATTACTGCAGAGAATTGTCAGTATAGGTCCACGTTTTGATATAGCTCCCATAGAACGGTACCGGCTGATTTTCGCTATTTTTGACGATTTAACATCTTTATCACACCGAAATGGCTAAAATTTGGTTTTAATGTAATTTAAAGAGGAGAGCATAAATATTCGTTTCGACGGAAAGACACGCCTTTTTTTGGGCTCGGTATGCAACAGTTATAGGTTCTCGTTTTGATATAGATCCCATAAAGCAGTACCTCCCGATTTTCAATAGTTTGGAGATATAGTCACTTTTGGGGGTCGTAAACAGTCTTGCAGATAATTTTCAGTATACGTCCTCGTTTTGATATAGCTCCCATAGAAGGGTGGCGCCTGATTTTCGCTATTTTTGGTGGATTTAACCTCTGGATAGTGACATCTCAAGTTATCGGGATTTTACTGTATTCCAAAATGTGGAGTTGATCGCGCTATCTAACTTATTGTTTAGTGTTCAGCGTTTATAGCATTTTTTAGGCACGCAAAATTATGTATATTATCTGAAATAATAAATGTTTGAACATTTTGTGATGACCACGATATTTCACTTCCGCGAAAACCATTCAGGGTCAAGACGGTATTTACAGTAGTATTGCAAACAATCTGTAAACAATACGTTCAAAAATATCACGGACTTCAGATTTTTTTTTTTTTTAATTTTGAAGGAGAACCTCCGGTCACTACCTCCGGCCACTACCACTTGTTGAAGCTAGTGTTTATATCATTTTTGTGTCACGCTTACTAAAATTATATATATTAATTGAAATAATACATTTTTGAAAACTTTGTGATGACCGCGATTTCAGATTTTATTAAAAACATTGTAGGGAAGGACCACCGGTCACTACTCTTAGTCGTATAAAAACAGCTTACGAACGTTCTAAATAATTGAAATAATACATTTTTGAAAATTTTGGGATGACCGCGATATTTCACTTCCGCGACGACCATTCAGGGTCAAGACAGTAATTACCATAGCATTGCAAACAATTTGTAAACAATATATTAAAAAGTATCTTTAATTTCGCGGTTTTCTTAAAAAATTGTGGGGAGGGCCACCGGTCACTACACTTAGCGGGTTAAATAAATAGATACCGACCTATTCTCAGACCTAAAAACTTCACATACAAAATTTTATAAGATTTTCCAATCAATTTTTCGGAATTGCTTTATCGTGACATCTCAAGTTATCGGGATTTTACTGTATTCCAAAATATGGCGTTGACCGCGTTATCCCACACATAGAAGCCAGTGTTATAGCGGTTTTATAGTCACGCTTACTAAAATTTGCTATACTATCTGAAATAGTACATTTTTGAATAATTTAGGATGACCGCGATATTTCACTTCCGCGACGACCATTTAAGAAAATATATAGCCTATTTTCACCACCGGTGTTCCCAGTACATTATCGGAAATTTTCCAAAAAATCTATTCAGCCGTTTTTGAGTCTTTTCGTTTTTGAATAATTTGGAATGACCGCGATATTTCACTTCCGCGACGACCATTCAAGAAAATATATAGCCTATTTTCACCACCGGTGTTCCCTGTACATTATCTGAAATTTTCAAGAAAATCTGTTCAGCCGTTTTTGAGTCTATTCGGAACATACAAACATACAAACATAGTAACATACACACATTGTCTTTTATATATTAGATTAAAATTTCGGTTAACCAAAAAGCATTTTGTTTGGAAAACCCGGTTTTTTGGACACCCTGAAACATAATTTTTCCTGTGTTTGATATGGAACATCATAGAATTTAAATCCCTACAAGATTAAAAACGTAGATTCTTTCGTTTAGGGATAAATAAGCTAACATTAACAACAATTTAGGTGTTCTATTCTACTGACGTGGAGAGTATTTACATTTGATTTTACCTGTATATGCTGATCGAATTTGGGAACATGTTAATGAATTTTGTTAAAAATTAAGCATATCAATAGGGTTTTCGGAGAATATAACTGTTCCTCCGAAATATAACTTTTCCACATCTACTTGGTGTAATTTTTAAGAAATTTAAATTGGATGCTCCATAGAAAAGTTTTAAATATCAACTTAAAATAAAACCAAACGCATACCTACTTCCAATATATGGAATTGTGAAAATAATTATTGGTTGTTGCCAGCTAATTGTAGTTTTATTGAATTTGTAGTAAAGCAAACTTTTGTGATACAGAATCAGTATAACTTGCCTCTTTCGTATATATGAAATAAATGCAAAAAAAAAAAATTGTTGCCTAGTGCTATTCACAATTGTTATTTGATTAAATTTGGTAATCCAGTTTTGTAACCTTCAACATTTTTCACAAATTACAAAATACACATTGATTGTAACCCATCAAAAAGAGTCCTTAAAAATTTAAATCTTTGTGCATGTAAATTTTTACTGTTGCAAAATATTATTGAAGTGTGTGTGAAGAAAATGAAACATAAAATTGATAAATAATATATTGTCTGTACTAAAGGATTTGTAAAGGATTAGCATTTCATTAGAATAAAAAAGTTTTAAAACTTAATTTTAAATAGCAGACATACGCCTAAGGCTTCTTTAATAAAAGAGAGCACAGATACACAACGGTTTTTCTAATTTTATGTTAAGAGATTTGACAAGTAAGCAAACGTTATAGACAGGACCAGGGTTTCGGAGTCGGAGTCGGAGTCGGAGTCTACGAGTCGGAGTCGAGCAATTTTGCTGGAGTCGGAGTCTGAGTCGAAAAAAATAACTCGACTCCGACTCCGGGCAAAATTTTTTTCACGTTATAGAAATATAACATTAAATTTGCAACAAGAAAAATTTTTTAAAAATATTATTTTTTTAAAACGAAGGTATAAGAAAACATATATGCAAACGGTATATTATACTAAGTTAAAGGAAAATTCACAGGATATTTACTATCCTTTTTACATTTTTGCAAACAAAAGTAAAGTTCTATGACAATTGAAGTAAGATTGGACCTTTAACTTCTTTCGTCAGAAGTCTTACTGGTATTCTCACAAAGTTGTATTTGTATTCTCATCTTTTTTTGTTTTTATGAGAAGTTATCCTTGTCTTCTATTAAAGACATTGTGGTCTCTATGGGAAATCTTACTGAATACCATGTGATACAAAATGGAAGGCAAGATCTGGGGGTGGAAAAATTCCTTTTCGGGATGAAAACCCCAATTGAAAACCCCAAAGGATCCCGTAGCTGAAATTTCCGAGTTATGACATAATGAATTTTTTGATTGACCCCTACAATCATTGAGAAAATAGCTTTTTATCTCTGTTTCGAGATATTGTTTCATCATTGTTAGATGTCATGTTTTCAGTTAAATAGAATGAGGAACCTTTCTGTCGAATATCATGTCCTTCCGAATATCGTGTTCCTTCGATGTCTTTTTTGTTCTTGAACTCAAAAAGTAAAACAAAATGAAATTTTTGACAAAAATGTGCCACCGAAAATTATATGTAGGTTTCCCATATCCAAGAAATCCATATTGTCACGTTTTCATTGTTCTTTATCAGTTTTACCCATTACTTTCTCAAAAAAATCGTATGTTTATGTATTTCGGTAAAGTTCGCATAATCTATTAACTATATATGAAATTCGGAGGGTTACGCTTCTGAATCAACGCATCATAAATTTATTGTTGGTCAACGATAGATTCATCCCCCCATAACTCAGATGTCTGACAAACGGCGAATTATTCTTCTAGGATTCATTATATACTCAATGAGGGCTTTAGATGTAGACATTCAAATAACCGGATCCATCCGCCAGGAACAGATATAGTTCATGTGTATCCGAGTTTTCTACACAATCAATAGATTATACGAAATTCAATAAAATACATAATCATATAGTTTTTCATGAAAAATGTGTGTAAATTTAATTTAAGAGGTGATCCCTACTTATAAACGTCAGAAAAAAGTAGAAAGTATAAATAGCATAGAATATGTGGTCAAATTATTAAGTCGATCGGAACAATATTGCCTTAGTATGAGAGTTGGATGGGAACAATTCATTGTATTTTGTATGCAGCATCCGACATAAACTGTGTTTTTCTCGAAATCGGCCACAAAAATATATGACAATTGGTTTATTAGTTTTCGAGCTAGAGTTGGCACCGCAAAATGCTTTAATAAAAGCTGGGTTTCTTAGACTGCCTCAAAACTTTGTAATATTTTTCTCTTTCAGATGGAGAAAAAAATCTGCCAAAAAGTTACGTAGTGTTCTCGGAAAAAAATCATAAAAATTGCTTTTATTGAGCTTTACAACTGGGGTTCTCCTTTTAAGACTAAGCACACTAAAATGTTGGTTTACATCCAGTTTGAGAATTGGTCATGAATTGCTTATAATTTTTGTTGCATATACACAGTCCTTATGATTTGTATTGCCCCTTCATTTTCACATATTTTGAAAGCTTTAAGATTTTCTCACGCGGAAGAATTCCGCCAAGAATATACTCGTCCAAAAAAAGGAAACCCGACAGAAACTTTCGTAAGATTCGGCCGAATATAGATATGATCGAATGTATTCGAACGAATGTCCTTTCTAATGAATATGTAAGGAAAAACTAACACATTAGCCTATATAGGCCAAAATATAGGAAAATGTTAAAAAAATGCACATTTTATTCATTTTTAGTAGTATAGGAATTCACTCTCGGAGTCGACCCGGAGTCGGAGTCGGAGCCGGAGTCGTGAAAAAAATTCGTCTGGAGTCGGAGTCGGAGTCGAGCCAAAAATACCTCGACTCCGAAACCCTGGACAGGACAATGCCCTCTAACCATCTGCAAGAGATGTATACGGATTAATTTTCCTTTTAGGAAAAAAAAAATAAAGTTATTCCTTTGCAATTAAGTGGAAGTATATACAAAAGTATATTATTTATTGCAAATGACAATTGATATTAATGCAAAGTTAGTAAGGTGAGTTTGTTTTTAATGTTCTGTTTAAAGAGCAGATAAAGTTTTAGGTTTTTGGTGGTTTAACTTGAATGATGGCTGAGCTGATTTTAAAATTTAACTTTTTTATATGAGGAAATATTAATCAATTACAGTATAGTCTCGATAATCCGGACACTCGTTAATCTGGACAACGCGGTAATCCGGACACCAGAATTATTTACATTGTAGACTCGGTAATCCGGACATCACATATTTTCTTACCTCGATAATCCGGACATCATGCGTGAGACCGCACACAATGCGTTTGTGTTAGTACCGATACCTGTTCCAAATCACAGGTAACTAAGAATTGTTGTATAGTATTCTCGTAATTATGCAACCAATAGATTCAAATTCCATTTTGTCTTATTCCTAAGCTATAACGTTTATATAAAACAATATCTATTTTTAGTTTCTTGGACGAGATGAGGTGATTTGGTGATGTTATGGCTAAATATTCACCATAATGCGATGGGCGCGTTTGAGTTCTAAAGTTCTATCAATAGTCATACTTATGACTCTTAAGAGGCTCATGTCCTATGGACAAATTAAATCAATATATGTACATGGGCTACGAAGTTTAAATCTTAAAAAAAAACTATGAATAAATATACACCATTAGTGGGATTCTATAACACATTTTTTGGTTACCGACAAAAATCGGTAAAATTAAAATCCAAAATTATGAATGAAATGTGAAAAAAATTGGGAACACTGTTGCTATCGGTATTACTTAGCGACAACTTTATTTTGGTTGCTAAATTACCGACTAATTTCGTTAATTAACGAAATTACAATTAGAGAATCCCACTACAGTTGTAGAGAAGTTTTAGATGCCAAAAATACTCACCAAATGTCACTTAAATTACGCTGAAGTAATATAAGAAGTAAATTTGGTAGCCAGGGAAGTTGCTCCCGGTCATAAAATGGTCGCAACCCGTGATATTTGCTTAATATGAATTCGTTTACCTTATACGTCAATTCATTACATAGTAAAAGTCCCTATTAATGTACAAAATTATATGTTTTTGTTACTACTCGGTAATCCGGACAATTCGATAATCCGGACACCGCCAAAACATGTGGTGTCCGGATTATCGAGACTATACTGTACCGATTAATATTTCCTCGTGTAAAAAAATAAAGTTAAATTTTAAAATCAGCTCAGCCATCATTCAAAATAAAGATAAATTTCAAGTGTAGTTTTCTTAGGATTTAATTCTGGTATAGGCTAGGGGAAAACAAGCACATGGTCCGCCTGCTAAGCCTATTTGGGTAATGGATTTTACATTACGTTACCCCACCGTAGTATGTAGGGTATATTAAGTTTATTTTTCTATTCGAAATAATCATTTGCGACCCCATATATTATATATATTCTTCATCAGGGTAAAATTCTGAGTCGATCTAGCGAACTCCGTCTTTTGTAATCATATTTTTGCACCCGAGTGTTTTCCATAGGTAGGTCCAGTTCGAAAAGTAGCAAAACCTATAAAAAGTATGAAATATTGATAATAAACTAATAGTTAATATATTTATTTTTAAATTCATGAAATAGCTGGGCAAAAGTCTCATTATTATTTTTTTCCTTGAACTGAGATCTGAGTCTAGTATGCAGTCATTAAAGTCCCTAATATAATGTTTGGATGCTGGTAATATTTTAACACTCAACGGTAAATTATTGTTTCTGCAATAGTTAATAATTCTACTGTTTGTAGATAATATTCTATTATTTCTTTTTGATTAAATATTTTTTTATAGGAGTCGCATTAGGGGTTTCTCCGCAAAATAGTATATTTTTGTAATGTCTTCTATTGTTGGCGAACTGGTTTCAAAATACATATCATTAATAGGTGTAGTTCGAAAAGCATTCGATGCAGTTCGTTGCACTATTGCACTATTTTATAACGTTTTGATTTTATTAATGTTTTGTTTTGAGGAGTATCCGTAGAGGAATATCCCATATTCTATTCCTATTTATTTTGATGATATCGAATCGCTTTAATAAAGAGTTTAAGAAATACGAGGGCAGTTCGGAAACTTCTCAGCCTAGCGCAAAATCGCGGTATAAACAGAAAAAAAGTTAAGTGTTTTGGAAACTTCCATTTCTGTTATGAACACATGTTAAATTTTGTTTCGATCTGGCAACTCCTTCATATAGAAACAGATGTTCAAACAAGACGCATCCGCAATTTTTTTACAATGGAAAAATTAGAAATACGTGCTGTCACTAAATATTTACATAAAAAGGTTTATCGGGACAAGAAATTCATAATGATATAGTGAATGTGTTAGGTGAAAGTGCTCCTTCATATGCAACAGTAAAAAATTGGGTTGCTGAATTTAAACGTGGTCGTACAAGCATTGAAGATGAACCACGTAGTGGACGTCTCAAAACAGCAACAACAACAGAAATTGTAGCCAAAGAAATTGTGATCGAGTCCATTTAATTTTGCCTGAAGAACTACAGATGCAAGGTGGGTGCCGAATTTGTTAACAGTCGATCAAAAACGCATAATAGTGAACATTTCTCAAAAGCGTTGGACTGAGTGTATTGAAGTTTCAGGAGATTATATTGAAAAATAAAAATATTTTTTAAAAACTAACTATTCTCTTTCATTGATAGGCTAAGAAGTTTCCGAACCGCCCTCGTAGTTTATATGAGAAATCCAGGAATATCTTGAATTGAAAATATATTTTTGTTATGATTCACAATGCAGTATCAACGAGTAATATCAAGCATCACCCAATAGGCATTGTTATAAGTTCACAGCTGTAGTTCCGCAACGAAGTTTTCCGCTAAGGGCATTAAACTCTCAATCTAATGAAACTTTATTGGCTGCACTCCAAATTGAAAAATGGTAATTCTCAAACAATCGCAGAACTACTCCAGATTGTGTCAGATGCGTTTAATTTGTGGGGATCAATTGTGATGAATGCTGGCAAAAAAGCAAGTTTTGTAGTTGTTTGCAGCAAAGGTCATCCCACAACCAAGTGCTGGATCGGGTTGTCATGGAAAATGATGAGTCGACTAAATCACCCAACATCAAGTACTTCTTTGTACAGAATTTGATGAGCAATAATGCTCAATTGAAAGCAACAACCGCCAATGGTAAAACTGAAATAAGAGATAGAGGCGGCTGCAGAGTTTATCTTCTCTTGAGGGAAATCCCTTTCGTAGAGTTTAAGAATATCCCGAACATCTACAGTGCACACTGAAAATACCGGTCCATCTAGCTCTTCTTGAATTTATTTAGATGCCTGAAACATAGAACAGGTTGAGTGAAATATGTTCATTTGTTTCTTATGTACACAGAAAAAAAAAATCTCTCAATATATGAATAGTGTTCAAAAAAATTTTCCAATGTTCAGATTTTTGTATTTTATGAACCTAGTTCATAAAGCAATAAATACCGGTTTCTTTTTTGCATGAATCATAAACATGTAATATATGTATTCTATTTTGCAAAATATGAACAAATTCATTTATTTCAAAATAATCTTCTTTAAAGAAAAAAAATAGCTTATATTCCAAAACTCTTTTTATATTTTTCAAAAATTTATTTTTTCTATACAAATTGTTGTTTTTTTTTTATTTTATTTTGAAACTATTTTTTATTTTATTTCAAATTAGTTGTTTTTAAAGTGTTTTTTTATTTAAGTTTGTAATTCCTGTTCTTTTAAAGGGTTCTCTTCTAATTGATTTTCCTAATTAATTATGTATCTTGTAAATCAGAACAATGTGAACCATACGTACATACATACTAAGTCCATCAGCACTAGCTTGAATTTATAGATGTTGCATTTATATTAAAGTAATTCAAAAATTGTATTTGCGAATTAATGCTATTGATATGGTGAGTGTCTTCCGAAAACAAACGAAATCTATGGTGGTTAGTTAGTGTGGTAGCGTGAGTAGTGGTTAGTCCGGTCAAAATAGACATGCGCATAAGGGGGAAATAGCAAAAATTCCCACAAAGCTGAATTTTGGTGGAGAGCTGGAGTTGGCCATTAGAAGCAACGTCCTAAAAGTCCCCATCGATCCCATGTGTGCAAAACAAGTTATTGGGGGTCAAAGGTCATTTTTGGAGGCATTATTCAGTTTTTTTAATTTTTTTCAAAAACGGTAAGACTTAGCAAAAGCCGGCTAAAGTAAAAGTTGTAGATTCAATAATTGTGTACAAGAGTGGTCTTTACGATTCATAAAAAAGACTTACCATTTTCGAGATATCGCGATCTAAAGGTCAAATAAAAAATTAGTCGCGTAAGTACATTCTGAGGCGAACCGGTTAAAGTAACGACGCTATGTGTTAGATACTTCCGTAAGCTTTCAAACGATATCCACTTTGCCGTAATCGGTTCAGTAGAACCGGGTCTAACCCGGTTTTTAAATTTGGCCTTTCGGGTCGAATAACCGGCGAAACGGATCTGCAACCGTTGAAAATTATACATTTCCGTAATCAGCGCAACAGACTCTACCTTCGGACAAAACTTGAAAAAAAATCGGAGAGTTTTCGTTGGGGTCGTTCCCGTTGGGCTTTTGATTATACATATGGGTTAAATGGGCTATTTTTTCATAAAATGACTCTAATATTGAATAACTCTACTAAACACGCTCCGATTTTGATGGAATTTTTTTAGAAGATAGCTGTAATTTCGCTCTTCAAGAAAATATATATTGTTTGGGGGGACAGACCCGATTACTTCGCTTATATTAGCCGGTTCGTCTGAATATGTGCATATTTCCCTTATAAGTGCATAAAAATCATGTGTTTTTTAGAACAGCTATATCTCAAGAATGGTTCCTTCTAGGAAAAAAATTATAAGGTCAAGCTTATAGATAATTTTTCTGTCTACAATATTTACTTTAGTCACTTTTTGATTAGAACAACCGTTTTCAAAAAATAAATCCGAAAACCTAAAAAATATTAAAATTTGACCTTTGACCCCGAATATTTTGTTTTGCACACATGGGATCGATGGGGACTTTTAGGACTTTGCTTCTAATGGCAAACCCTAGCTCTCCACCAAAATTCAGCTTTGTGGGAATTTTTGCTATTTCAATGTCTATTTTGACTGGACTATGGTGGTTGTTTAGGCTGTTGTGCTTTGTTGACACGCAGTCAATGTGCGTGTAGATACGATGGAGGGGAGTAAAGACAAAAACAATAGAAGCAAATCCACCATATCTTTGTAGGCAAAGCACAAAAACCGGTTTTGCCAGAAAATAGTGGTTAACGTAGGAAAAACTATGAAATTTATTTTTGTATTTTAGAAAAGCATTCATACTTTTGCAAATATAGTATTGTGTGCATGATTAAAAAAAATTGTCCATTCACTTTAAAAGAGGTACGTTCAAATTATGGACAACAAAAATTATGAACGGAATTAGTAAAAAAATTCATACTTTTGTTTTTTCTGTGTATATGTTCTACAGCTAGTGTTCAAATATATGCGGAATTCTGAGTGAAATCAGACACTTTTGCAAATGTGATTTTTGATTTCCTTTACTTTTTTTTGCTGTTCTGATGCTGCTCATCAGCAAAATATTTCAGCATATTTTCAGATTTTTTTATACCCCATACCACTATATGGGGAGGGTATTAATGTTGGTTTTGGTCAAAAAGTTTGTAACACATCGAAATAATGGTCGCAGACCTATAATTATACACCACGGCGAGCTGAATCGATTTGGCTATGTGTGCCCCTCCCCAACTCCGCCCTTCCGTCTGTCCATCTAAACCTTGTTACAGGTCGCAATATTTATCCGATCGTCACAAAATATTGGGGGTTGATGAGGGTCCCGGAGGGGAAGAAGCCGTTTTCATGGCGATTTTTAAGCTATGACCGAATCATGGGCGCTATGAACTTTATATTATATACTAGGAAAGTGCCCGCTACTTCGTATGCGGAAAGGATATAAAAAACAAATAAACAATATAAAATTAAAAATGGCGAACACTGAAAATTTTATTGCACTAATACCAATTTTAATCAATATTTATTGTTATTTTAGTACTGTTCGTACCTCTTTAGTTCGATTTTCAAAAAGATAAGCAGTATCTCACCCTTACATATTAACAGCGAGACCAACTTTGCCCACCAATATTCACCCTAAATCCAAAGAATACTGATTCCAGCACTGTCTCTACACCCAACAACAAATTGAGTGCCATTAAGTACTCTTCGTACCCATAAGTACGATTTTCCAAAACTACCTTAATACTTCACTTCAACAGTAACCTAAATTCCAAAAAACAGGATTCCAGCGCAATCGGTGCACTCAAATCCAAATTCTACCATTTGGTATATTTCGTGTCCATAAGTACGAATTTCAAAAACTACCTCCATGTATCAATTCTACACTCCAACCGTAGTAATACCAAATTCCAGTATTCAAGCTCTATCCGCTCCCTCAAAAACCCACTGTACCAAATTTAGTACTTTTCGTACCAATAAGTACGAATTTCAAAAACTACCTTAATCCTATACTCCAACAGTAAACTCAATTCAAAATTTAATGATTCCATATCTATTCGTTCACTCAAATCCAAATTGTAAAAAATTTAATACCATTTAATACTTTTCGTAAACATAAGTACGAATTTCCAAAACTACCTCAATTCTACAACAATAATCTCAATTCCAAATTTCAGGATTCCAGATTCCAAATTCCAATTGTACCAAAATTAGTACTTTTTGTACTCTAAGTACGAATTTCCAAAACTCCTTAGTTCTACACTCCAACAGTAATGTCAATTCCCAATTTCAGGATTCCAGCTCTATCCGTTCACCCAAATTATACCAAATTTAGTACCATTTATTACTTTTCGTACCCATAAGTACGAATTTTCAAAACTACTTTCGTTCTACGCTCCAACAGTAGCCTAAGTTCAAAATTTCAGGATTCCAGCTCCATCCGTTCGCCCAAATCGTAATTGTACCAAATTTAATACAATTTAGTACTTTTCGTATCCATAAGTACGAATTTTCAAAACTACTTTCATGCTACCCTCCAACTGTAGCCTTAATGCAAAATTTCAGGATTCTAGCTGTATCCGTTCGCCCAAATCGTAATTGTACCAAATTTAGTACCATTTAATACTTTTCGTACACATAAGTACGAATTTTCAAAACTCACTAATCTCTACATCAGCCTTAATCAAAATTTCAGGATTCCAGCTCTATCCGTTCGCCTAAATCGTAATTGTACCAAATTTAGTACCACGAATAAGTACGAATTTTCAAAACTACTTCCATTCTACACTCCAATTGTATCCTTAATTCAAAAATTTTAGGATTCCAGCTCTATCATAATTGTACCAAATTTAGTACCATTTAGTACTTTTCGTACCCATAAGTACGCATTTTCAAAACTCTTCCATGCTACTCTCCAACAGTAGCCTTAGTTCCAAATTTTTAGGATTCCAGCTCTATCCTTTCGCCCAAATCGTAATTGTACCAAATTTAGTATCATTTAGTACTTTTCGTACCCATTAGATAATTTTCAAAACTACTTCCATTTTACTCTTCCACGGCAGCCTTAATTCAAAATTTCAAGATTCCAGCTCTATCCGCTCAGCCTAAATCCAAATTGTACAAAATTTAGTACCATTTAGTACTTGTCGTATCCATAAGTACGAATTTTCGAAACTGCTTCTATTCTACTCTCTAACAGTAGGCTTAGTTCAAAATTTCAGGATTCCAACTCTATGCGTTCAACCTATATCCAAATTGTACCAAATGTAGTACCATTTAGTACTTTTCGTACCCATAAGTACAAATTTTCAAAACTACTTCCATTTTACTCTCCAACAGTAGGCTTAGTTCAAAATTTCAGGATTCCAACTCTATCCGTTCGCCCAAATCATAAGTGTACCGAATTTAGTACCATTTAGCACTTTTCGCACCCATAAGTACTAATTTTCAAAACTACGTCCATTCTACTCTCCAACAGTAGCCTTACTGCAAATTTTCAGGATTCCAGCTCTATCTGTTCGCACAAATCATAATTGTACCAAATTTAGTACCATTTAGTACTTTTTGTAGCCATAGGTCCAAATTTCCAAACCTACCTCTATCCAACATTCCAACAGTAATCTTAATTTCGAATTTCAGGATTCCAAATGTATCCGATCACCCAAATCCAAATTGTACAAGATTTGGTATCATTTTGTACTTTTCGCATCCATAAACAAAAGTATCCAAAACTACCTCAATCCTACACTCCAACAGTAATTTTAAGTCCAAACTTCATAATTCCTGCTATATCCGATCACTCAAATCCAAATTGTACAAAATTTAGTACCACTCAGTACTTTTTGTACCCACCTGTACGAATTTAGTACTTTTCGTTGCCATAAGTACGATTTTCCAAAAGAATGCCAATCCCACACTCCAATAGCAATCTTAATTCCAAATTGCACTATTCCAGCTCTATCCGATCACTTAAATTCATATTGTACGAAATTTGGTACCATTTAGTACTTTTTGTACCCAAAGGTACGAATTTCGTACACTCCGACAATAATCCTAATTCAAAATTTCAGGATTCCAGCTCCATCCGTTCTCCCAAATCCAAATTGTACCTTATTTGGTACTATTTAGTACCTTTCGTACCCATATATACAAATTTCGAAAACCACCTCCATATCTCAAAGCTACACTTCAACAGTAATAGTAATTCCAAATTTCAGAATTCCAACTTTATCAGTTCGCCCAAATTCAAATTGTACCAAATTTAGTACCATTTAGTACTATTCGTACACATGAGTACATATTTTCAAAACCTCCTCCTTATATCAACTCATCTTCTAAACCTTGATTTTCATTCCAAATTTCAAGATTTTAGCTCTATCCGTTCACGTAATACCAAATGGTAATAAATTTAGTACCATTTAGTACTATTCGTACACATTTCCAAAACCACCGCCTTGTATCAACACATCTTCTAAACCTTGATTTTTATTCCAAATTTCAAGATTATAGCTCTATCCGTTCACATAATACCAAATGGTACTAAATTTGGTAACTTTTAGTACTTTTCGTACACTTATAGTCCGAATTTCCAAAAACCCTTTGGTATACCTTTCTATCTTTTCATCAGCGACCCTCATTCCAAATTTCAGAATTCTAGCTCTTCGCGTTTGGCTAATACTAATGGTACCATATTTAGTACCTTTTGGTACTTTTCGTACCCTTCTAGTACGAATTTCCAAAAACCAAGCCTTATCTGTCACCTTCGGACCAAGAGTGACCCTCACCCAAAATTTCATGATTCTAGCTTCAGCCGTTTCGTCTGGGCGTTGATGAATCAATCAGTCAATCAGTCAGTCAGTCAGTCAGTCAGTCAGTGAATCAGTCACTCTACTCTTTTATTAATATAGATTTGTATACTGGACTATTTAGTAGACACCATAAATATACCCGTTATGCAATACGAAGATTCTACGACTTCCCACGATGACGTAATTACTGCTTAAAATGCAAAAAGCGCAATTTTACAAGGTCCGTTGTATGTCTTCTATTTTTTTATATATATTCACCATAATTATTGCAGATACTGTTTGTATAGAGCGTACAACATCTCTTTGATATATGCTGTCGAAAAAACGCAAAGGATATTAACACAATGGATATCCGAGAATAACGAAATTTTCGGTAAATATCGTAAAAAAACTATTTTCAGCCTTATCTCACACAAAAGAGCTGATTGAGAAAAACCGCGACCGGATTTGAAAATAACTAGCAACTTGCAGTTAGAAACACAAACAAATTTAGATTAAACATTCGAGTTTTTTTAATTTTGTTGATTAAAGTTATATTTTCTTTAAAAGATGATTATTTAAGTATGAACGATTCGTTGAGTTTGAGATATACAATGGCTAAACCAATCGCGGGCACAAGAAAACTTCATCCAGTAATACCCACTCATGCTAAATAAAAATTGATTTTAAATATTAAATCGCGAATTTAAACAAAAGCCCTATTTTTATCAGTTAGCTGATAGAAACGCTCTATAACGTGACAAAATGATCACGCATATAAAACCAACAACAATGTCACAACCAGCAGTTTGTTGTGGGAACGAGAGGCTTACGACTGCAGGGATCCAGCCATACGGGCTTCAGTACAGTTGTGCGTTCGTAGTACGCTAACCGGCACGGGAGTGTAGAGAGGTTTGGAAGTACCTTTGAGAGCTGCCACTTTGCGCAGTGGCGAATACATTCAATCCTCCTTCGGGTGTTGTTCACTCCACCTCCGGGTGTTGTTCCACTTTACCTTCGGATGTTGTTCCACTCCACCTTCGGGTGTTGTTCTACTCCACCTTCGGGTTTTGTTCCACTCCACCTTCGGGTGATGTTCCACTAGTCAGTACTCGTAGTATACTGTAGATGTTAACTTAGAACTAACACTAACGAACGACGACCCGAACAACCGAGCCGAGTGCTGAATCACCGAGTGGCCGAACCCCTACAACACGAGAGTCAAGGGCCCGAGCAACAATACGAACTCCGAGTGGCCGAACAGCTACAACACGAATCACCGAGTGACAGAAGACCGAGTAACCGAGTGGCCGAACACATACGAACCCCGAGTGGCCGAACACATACGAACACCGAGTGGCCGAACATCTACAACGCGGATCCCCGAGTGACCGAACCCCGAATCCCCGAGTGGCCGAGCACATGCGAACAGCGAGTGGCCGAACACCTACGACACGAAGCGCCGAACTACTCCACTACGAGCCCCGAAACGCCGATTGCCCGAACACCCACGAGCATGGGGTATCCGTTCAAACGAACAACGACGCATAGCATCCAGGATCATACTCAACAACAAATCATCGAATTCCCGATTGTCTTCAAATCGCCTAATACCGAACAGCGTCATCGAGTTCCCGATTATCTTCAAATCGCTTACTTCGGAACAGCGAATCACCGAGTTCCCGATCATCCTAGGAACAAATCCCCAAGCCGGTCATTCTCCCGTGTACTACTGAACACCGAATCATCCAGTTCCAGAGCATCTACGAATCGCCGCATCCGAACCTAATAACGAGCTGTTGGGCCGTACCACTCCTCCAGCCACATATCTCGTACGAAGCTTCCAACCACCCATACTCAATACAAGTTGCAGATAACCAGCGTCAATTAACCGATCTACCATTTGCTATTTAAACACTTCTTATCGTATTTAAACATCAGTAGATTATAAATTAGTTATACATCAATAAATACCCAATTTAACCCCCACGAAAGGGAGATTGCTCGTCTTATTACTCCGTAAGGTTTAGCGGGCCCTTATGGCGACCCTGGACACGACTAAGTCTACCCCAGCCTACGACAAAACCACGTTACAACACCAATATTAAAGAAGTTTTTACAGAATTCGACTTTTTCAAGGCGCGATATCTCTGGAAACAAATAATCAAATAAAAAAAAAATCTGAAAATATACTGAAATGTGTTGTTGAGGCGCAGTATAAAATCAGAAATGATGATAAATAAACATGTAAAAAAGTGTCAGAGATATACCCTCAGCCAATGTGCAGTGAAACTTTCATCTACGGACAGATCGAATGGATATAGGGTCTCTTCAGAATTTTGTGGCCCTTTTTGAACATTTGAACTTGCCGACAAAAATATGGATTAGGAATTAACTGCACAAAGACACAAATGTTGAACTTTTGTGTGGGAGGACCGATATGGGCCATTTTAGAAGTTAAACTTAATATTGACAAAATATTAGGAGATCCAAAGTTTGGACCAAATTGGTTGCCCCATTCAAGTGATATCAGAATTTTAGTGACATTTTTTAAATATTGGGGAGAAGTACCGGAAGTTGTGGACTATGACGACGTATGGAATATGACGAAGACCAAATGTTGGACCAAATCGGTAGAATAGTTCGAGAGTTATTGTGGCCGCTAAATATGGTGACATAAGGGTCTTTACACTGCCCGGGCTGTTTTCCCAAGAAATATGGACTTGCCCATGAAAAAACTTTTACCGTCGTAATGGAGGTAGCGAATACAAATCGCTTCAACAAAAATCAAAGTGATTCGAGAGCAGTTCTTAAAGTGAACTTATCAGAAATTTTGTGTGGGAGGTACCGGACCAGTAGACAAATATAGTCCATATTCGAATTTGATCCATATATGGTAGATATATTAGGATTTGCAGAGTAGGGATTACATCGGTCACTCCCTTCAAGAGTTATCGTGCGCACAATTTTTCCGAACATTTTTGAATTTTAGTGAGGGAGGTACCTGAAGGAGTGGACCGATATGGTTTATCTTCGAACTTAAACTACATTTGGACAAAAGATTACGAAGGCCAAATTTTGGACCGAATTGGCAGATTCGTTCGAGATTTATCTTGCGCTCCAACAACAACACATGGTGTCATAGGGTTTTTTTTGCACCTTTCAGACTATTTTCTCAGGAAGTATGAACTTGCCCCTGATGAAACTTGTACCATCGTATGGGGGATAGTGAATACAAGTTGTTACAACAAAAATCAAAGCGATTCGAGAGCAGGTCCTAAACTGAACTTTTCCGAATTTTTGTGTGGGAGGTACCCGAAGGAGTGGACCGATTGAGTCCATATTGGAACCTTATCTAAGTCTGGTAGAAATTTCACGATGTACAAAGTATGGGCAAAGAGTTATCGTGCGCACAAATTTTCCGAACATTTTCGAACTTTTGGTGGGGAGTACCGGAAAGAGTGGACCGATATAACCCATCTTCGAACTTAAACTAAATTTGGGCAAAATATTACGAAAGCCAACGTGCTGGCTTTAGAAAAAATTGTTATACCCCAATCCTTCTTGCCTTTCAATCTCCTAGTTCTTAAAGCCACCAACTACCATTCGATCGAAATTGCGACACGAACGTGAGTACAAGGTTCAATGAGAGGACATACGCAAATATATCCCCTCCAATATTCAATACATTTGCTTTGGTATGTATAAAGGTGGGTCCACCACCACTATTTCGATGTGTCACAAAGTTTTGGGGGAAAACCAACCATTTTATTACCAGCCCACAGCGTTAACTACGTTTCCTTTTATTTTCTCCTTCGACCCAAAAAAAAGGAATAAAACAATTGATTGTTATGTAAACGTGATTTAAATTTGTATTCCTATTTATCTTCTAGAATGTTTTTGAATATTCAACATCACTGGGATTTGTGGAATAACGTGTAATGTTTTGTCAAGTTGAGAATAATAACATTTTTATCTCAATGTACGTGTATGGTGTAATGTAAGTTGAAACATATGTACGCCAACACGTGCAAGATTGTTTATTGTATTTTTTGAGTTTAAAACCCATTTGCAAATTTGCGCTAAAATTCCAATGGGAATAATTAATATATCAGGTTGTTTACTGATACGACATGATAAGTTTAATGGTATGTGTGTAAATTGATTTTATTGTTTTATTTGTTCTATGCACATTTTGAGATAACAATGCTTGTTCATTATAACTATTTTATAGAAACATTTTGAAATTACTTCTGGGAAATTTACAATGACACAATTGCAAACTATAATTGTGAACTGTCGGTTTGACAATTAAAGGGACATGCACGTTTATATTACGAAAAGCCACCGGGTGCAATGGTTTGCACACCTGTCTTGCTCATCATGAAAGTACTACAAATGGTCTGGTCTCTTTGATATGAGAGTGGTTTAGCATAGCAGTGTTGGAAACTGTTTTTTTTTTATTTTGGTTCCAAGAATTACATACTAATTAGGACATGGAACTGGTGCTCGATGTTACCAAAACTTTGCAAATGTACATTCACAGTCTGATGAGAACACATTTGAAAAACATCTTAAAATGTCTAACATCATATAATGCTTTTCGAGTTTAAAACACTTTTAACGTTTGAAGTTGTATTCTTGAAACATGTTTGGTTTATTTGCATAAAACTTACACAAAACTTTTCCTGTTTTCCATTCAAATCCAGCTAAAGATATGAAACAAACTTCATTTTAATTAGCTACTCCGCCGCAGGGTTGCATCGGTGTCAGTGTCACTTTTTGGCATTGTTCTAAGTTAATTAGTTGTGATGTCATTGTGTAGATATTGATTTCGAAACATAGTCACGACACAGACTGCCAGCAACTGAAATATTCAAACAAACTCGCAACGTAGTGGAAAGGTGGAAAGTTTAGTCAACACCCATTAACGGTTGTTCGATGGTAATAGAAGAATTTGTACCTTGAACAATGACTTTGATGTTAAGAAATTAAAGTGAGCTTGCCAAGAACTTGTGGTAGTGTTTTTGTACATTGTTAAGAAGTAAATGGTTGTTAAAAATGTCTTCAAAAGTTTTTAGGCTGATGCTAATAGAATGTTTGTGCCAGTCAGCTAATTTACTGTCGTATCATTTAAATGTTGCACACAATGATGGCAAACAGTTTGCAAGATTTGAAGTCGTAGTTAACAATATAATATTTTAAGGACATTTTGAAGAATATAAATTTGTCTATGGTGTTCAGACCAGCTGGGAAAATGGCATGAAAGATACGCAGCAAAAATACTCATTACGAAACACCCTACTAATCCATTATTTGAACAAGGGAATGTCGCCCAAAAAAGTAGTTATTTTTTAATTTTAGTCGCGACTTTAAGTAACTACCTATTTAACTACTTATAAAAGTGGCCAAGAAATAACTAATTATTTCAAGCGACACAGAGTGTTGCCGCATTTGACAAAAATCGAAAAATGTGATGTTAACGTGTTGTTTACGTTTCTTTCTTACAGTAAACACATCAGATACGACGAATCTGAAAAAATTTTGTCGATATGTGCATCCATAGCGAAGTTATAGCTTTTTAAGTATGATAAATATTTCCCAGGTAATTTAAAGCGATAATCATATGAAAATTAGACGACCACTAAAATAATTATTTCTAAAAAATTTGTTGAAATTACTAAAAGTTTTGGATGGGGATTTGATGGCTGGACTATTAATAAAAAATTTAGTACAATAAGTTGACATCAACTGGACATGGGCAAAGTACCGTTATTAAAAATTTAATTTAATTTAAATCAAAGGCGGTGAAACTGAACAGGGGCTTGAGGAAACATCCCATGTTAAATTTGAAAGCTATTCATCAATAATTGAGCGATTTATAGCAAATCGGGGAAAGATATATATGGGAGTTATATCTAAATCTGAACCAATTTTTTGAAAATCGGTAAAACTACTCAGGGGTCTAAGAAAAAACACATATAAAATTTGAAGGATATTCGATTACAATTGACCGAGTTATAGCAAAATCGGGGAAAAATATATGGTAACATGGAGCGCATTCGCCACGTTTTTGGTTAAAAATGTTCTCATATCGGCACCGTTAAAGTTTTTTTTTTTTCAAATTTAAGTTAAACATGACAATCATGGCGTAGGCGCCCCACCCTTTACATATTTCATAATGTTAATATATTGACATTTGTAATTGCTTTTTTCATGCGAAGTATTGGGATTTATATTCTTTTGTTTTTGATATCACAAAAGGTAAAGAATATATCACAAAATATTCCTACCATAATTATTTTTCCCAATACCCTGAAAACACAAAACCTCGTGGGTCATTACCCGCGTCAGGCCCGCGTGTAATGAGTATTTTTGCTGGGATAGGTCTCTTCCAAGAGTTGTGATTTCAGTAGTATCACTCACATATTTCAAGGTCCGATTATACATGGTGCTGAATAACCATCCACTGTGTATTAGGGTGGTGATTCATTCTGGAGTGTTACCCCTAATAGCTTAAGCTTCATCATTACTCAAAACGAACTGACAGTGTTGCAAAATTTTAATGATCGCTACCAATATCATGATTTCATCCCGGCGAAGGGAATTATCAATTGGCTTCTCAGTTTTTAAAATGATGCCTTTTTAGCGAAAAACCGAACTCTTTAAGTGTCTAGTATTCTCATATGAATGAGAATCACACTCACTTTTCGGCTTTTATTAATTTTTTGGCCTTAAGACAGTGCACATTTTTCGGAAAATGTCGATAAATGACACTGTACTAAAAAGTTTACCAAAAAATTATTCAAGCGTTCTGATGCAAAAATTCTATTCCAGTGTCATTTATCTTCGTTTTTTCGATGAGGCACATTTTTGGTCGAATCAAAGCGTATATGGTCAAAACCAAAAATGTTTTACAATCAATGTATCCGAGTTTCGCGAACTATTCACATATTCTATTTGGTATGACTGTAATTCTTTAAAATGAAGTGTTTTAGGAGGGATCCCATAATGTCGACCATCAAAATTCATTTTCGTGAAAGCTGGCATCAATGTAGAAAAATGGGTTGAAGCCAAGAAGTTTTTTTATGTTCCTTTCCGATTTATGGCTTAACCTTACATTTCATAGACATATGTATGTCCAAAGAAAGACACAAAGAATACTCCATGGGCAACATGATACTAGTGTATGATTTTTCGATATATCCACTGCATCCACCTAAAATTAATGCTGACATTTCGAAGCCGGAATTTCGGGGTTTTTTGAATTTTTTATTAATCCGGACGCGCAACAAGATAATATTCAAAACTCATAATAGGATTATAGATCTCGTGATTTTACATCGTTTAATGTATAACTCATGAGTTTGCTCAATACAGCATCCCAGTAATTATAGTCTATAGACCAAAATTTGATGCGTGAATTTTCTTAAATAACCAATTTATTGCGTGTAAAATTTACAAGTGTCATTGAATTCCCTTTGAACCCCGCGTGAATTTAGTATTTTTTAACATGACGGATCTAATGAGCCCATCCGCGGTCGAATCCATCCACTAAAACCGCGAATAAATATATAAATATATTTTGCCAAATCCGCGTACTTAATCGCGATTTTCTTTAAAATTTTTTGCGTAAAATCGATGTCTACAAATTATGATTGTAACTATACAAATCTATCATAGACACATCAAATTTAAGTATTCCTGTATTCTTTTTACAACTTCTAACGGTACTAGCTAAAGCATAGCCACAGAAGTGAGCATTTCCATTTGAAGAAATTGAGACATTGAAATTTTCTTTAACGTAGTGACAAGTTACAAGTGATATCACAAAAACGTAATGTGTAAAATTACTATAGTAAGAAATGGAAGTTATTGTTAATGGTATTGTTATTGTTTTTTCATTGATAACATCATTAAGATGTATCTTTATTTTGTAGTAAAATTAATCTCTTTTGAAACGTATTTTTGTGAGTGTTTCTTATTTAATATTGTAAGAAAGAAATAGACTTTAAGTACCTTGGATCCTCGCGGATCCTCACGTTATTTTTATTTAAATGATCGTGGAAGTGTGTCCAGAATTAGGAAAAAATTGTCTCGTCTGCCGAAATTTGCGAGTTTTCAGTATGGGTGTTTTCAAGCAGTCGGCGTTATTGTTTTGCATTTTGTTTCGATCTTATTTTATAAAAAATGATGTTTTCATGACAAGGCTGCTCAAAGCAGGGACGTCAAAATTTTTTGAGCTACTTTAACAAAATATTACGATTTTTTCTCTAGAAAATTTGTTTTTTAAATTTCAAATGAAAACTGATATTGTTCTAAAGGTTCTGTACTGAAAATGTACTTTATCAACAATAATAAAGAAATATTTAATGCGGGCCATACACTAACTGCCAAACTGCACTGCCAAATGAACCCCTTGTATACGTGTGTGATTGAATAGTGTGTGGCATGTCTTCAATCCATTTTTCGGAAATGATGAATTTTCCTCCAAAAGCACGATTTTGAGTTCAAATTTTCAACAAATTTTAATTTCTTCACAACCAATATTTGTTATTTTCAAAAACTGTCTATCGATTGCTTGGAAAATAAACAAAATTCATCGGATTTAAAGGGTTTCATTTACAAAATCAAAACTATTATGAGTTCAATCCTGCTTAAAATACTCACACATACATTGACAAAAACTTCAAAATTTACTAATACTATTACAAATGCTGTCCTGCATGCCCACAGTGTATGGGCCGCATAAAATTTTTTGTTTGAGTACGCTCTTTGAGAGAAACTTCCAGTAAAACTGAATTCCTTTCTTATGCCATGCCTGTGTATTGGAATTCGTATTCAAAAGGATTACAAATTCATTATCCTGCGGATTAGAAGTACTTAAAATGAAGTGTCTATTGGACAATATGTACGACATATCAAGGGTTTTCGTGGAGTATATCTCGAAAACCAATTAGAAAATTGATTTACTGCCTTAATCAATATCTTGTATATCTTGTGTTCGTTTACTCAATAATTTGTACAAATTTGTACAAGTCCAGTAACTTCTTGTAAACGACCAAGGTCTTTTGTATTGGCCTGTAGAGTAAATGAACACACATAATATCTGCTATAAATAGCATGCCCATCTGAATTTTTCCTCTCAGTATTTGTAGCTGAAAACAACCGTAAACGAAATTAATGCTCAAACTTTGGTTATTTGGTATTGTATTAAAATCTGCTGTTATTTGTATTGTATATCGCGGTGCTTGAAACAACTTTAAACGAATGCAGCTTACACCTGGGTTCATAGATGAAAAAAATAAAAAACGCATTTTTAGGGTATTTCAGGTTTTGACCGTTTTGCAGGAAAACCACAAGCCCTATCCAAATGGAACTAAAAAAATGTTTTAACAGTGAAAACTGTTTTTGAGATATAGAAATTCAAATTGTTCAATTCACTAACTGTATTGTCTTCTTATAAAACAATGTCATGACTGCAATTTCCCAAACCATTATAACTCTCGAACAGATCTACAGATTTTGTCCAAAATTTGGATCTCGCAATATTTTGGACACTTCCCTTGCCAGACTTCAAAATATTTCTCTAAAATCTTGAGCAAAGTCCAATTCGATTTTTTCGAGACCTACAGTAGGTTCGAATATAGATCGATTCACTTGAGGTCTTGTTTACAGCGATATTGTATTTTTCGTGGGTGAGTCAATGGTTATAACAGGATTGGTCAAAAAGCTCTAAATCTTACGCCGACCAACTAGTTTGACTTCCAACATTAGCTCCACTTCTAAAATGGACTATATCAGCCTATCCTTTCAGGTATCGTCTGTACAAAAGTGCAAAACCTTTGTGCTATCATCGAAGTCACATTTTTGATCATACCCAGCAAAATGTTTGTAGCCAAAGAAGTAGTTGAATCATGAGTGCAAGTGATTTCGGACTACATCTTTTTATGTGAAAGAAGTCTTGATTTTTACAAGGGCATGGTGCAGTGAGGATACTGTCTAATTTGCTTCTTAAGCACACATTTTGCATTAGTTCTTTGTAGTGGATAAATATACATTTCATGGAATGTATTTTGTATTGATTTTTCGATTAATTTAAAAATTTATTCGCAAGCATGCATTTTGAGGATATGGGAGAAGCTAAAATCTATTGAGTGTGGATTTTTCATTGATTTGAGACCTCAGGTTCATTTGTAAAAGAGTAATTAAAAGTGTTGTGGTAACATCTAATTAATATTTATGGCCTCTTTCTCTAATTTCTTTCAAATTACTAACAACCTCATGTTTTTGTAGAACATTTTTGTTTGAAAAAACAGTTGTTTGATAATAGTTCGATAGTCTTAATGAAATTGAAATATAATGAATATAAAACAATGGAATATCTCAAATAAATCATTTTAAAAAGCGACTAATTTTATTCTAGAAAGTTAGCTTTTATTACTTAAAAATACCCAAAAACATCTTAAAACGCTTCTTGCATAGAGTCATGCAAAATAGGTGATAAACATCTAAAATTGATTGCATCCTAGCTGCACCATGCCCTTGTAAAAATCATGACTTCTTTCACTTAAAAAGACATAGTTACTTGCACTCATTATTTAACTAATTTAGGCTACAAACAAATATACAGTCTGATATTTCTTGCACAAGTGATTATCTTTTTGGATACAAACATTTTGCTGAGTAATTAAAATACAATAAAATAAATTGTTTCTTGTGTTCCGAAGAATTTTATTTGCAAAAAGTTATTATAAATGTAAACATTACTAAAATGTGAAAATTTTATGAAATGGATTCAAATCGGACATTGTCAAAATGTGAAGAACGGATTGCATTTTTCATGACTCTGCGTAGACTACTTCTAAAAAAGCTATTCAATCTTTACTTCACATAGAACAACTTCAAATAAATTTTGCTGGGCAACGCCAATAATCGAGAAGTTGTACACCCCAAATATTTCGAAGTAATGTCGGAAAATTTATACGTCCAAAAATGGAGACAAAATTCGGAAACTTCCTGGCTTTACAATTTACAGAACAAAAATTGGCTATGTAGTCGGTATTCTATATGCCTATATATGTAGGCAAACCCGACTGCTACTTTTTCTTGTTTTCCAGAAATCAAAAATGATGAATTTTCATAACTTTGCCTCCGCTGTGCCGAGAGAAGTGATTGGTTGTTGGAAACCATTGATGTATCAGACGGAGTTTTTCGACTCAACCTATTTTTTCAGGATATAGCTTAGTTAGCATTCATTGACTCTATCACTTCTGGTAAAATAGTAAAGCTTTGGTGTTTTTTTGCAAGTAACGAATATTATTTTCTAACAATAATACAAAACTTTTTTAATGGCACGGAAATTAGTGTGTAATATATGCACTTTAAAGAAGAAACGGCGTTATGTTCGGGTCAAACTGTTTATATCCTTCAAACACAGCATATATCTATTCGACATACATATTCGCACTTTTTGCATGGAAGTTCTTTTACCAAACGGATTTCCAGAATCCATATTAGTGACGATATTTTTAAAACTTATGCTAATAGCCACAACAACACAACACATGGTCGTATGTCAAACTGTCCTGAGTATGCTTAGGCTAAACACTGACAAACTTTCCAACAAAATGTCAAATGACGTTTGGCGACACTGCGTGTTACCTAGACCAGAAGGTTTTTAGTGCATAAAATTATCAAAAAACCCTTTAAAATAGCTTTACGTAACGATACATAACATTTTTAATTTTCATGATTTTTTGTCAAGTTGGGCCCCCCCCCCGAAATGAAATCCTGCGTACGTCGCTGGCTCAAAGGGCGGCCTTCTGCTGTCGGTGTGTGTCAATTTGCTCACTCACACAATTAAAAAAGAGAGCTTTTGTTTTTGAAATGAAAATTTTCAATACACAATTTTTCCATTACACAAGACAACCCAACAAACCAACATTACTCGAAAAAACATCATATTTGAATTATAAATTCTTGTGTAGCCACTGGAGAATAAACGAAACTTGAAAATAAAGAATGGTATGCTAATTATTAGCTTATCCGTGTAATTGGAGAATGTATTTATACGAATTATTTTTCGTAAATTTTATAAAATCAGACTGAACGGTATGTTGGGAAACTATCAAAATGTTTCCCAGTTGTTCGGGTAACTAGGGAATAACTAGCAATTTTGCTGGCTACTGGTAAACACCCCTAGTTACCACCCAATCTACTCGCAATGGTATAGACTGGTGAATTAACATGCACTGCATTACCAATAACCAGTCAATTCGATAGTCTTCGGAAATCCACTTGTCCCTTCATTGCATTACCAATAACCAGTCAATTCGGTAGTCAGAAATTATAGCCAAAATTACTAGTAAGTTGAAGTCATATGAATGCATTAGCCACACTTTATTTTACTGCATGGTGTGCAAGAATTTTACAAATGACAATATAATATTGTATACTTATGAATATGACAGGTCCATCTTGATCCTTGATACTGGAACTAGAGCGTTACTACTTGATACAGCGACTTATGTTTATTTGGTCCTTGGAATGTTTTTCTCGTGTGTCCTTCAGATCATTGAAAAGTTCACGAAAAATAATGTATACAAGTTTAATGAAATGACGCGATAATGCATTCCGCCAAGATAGATATGAATACTTACCACAGATATATTATAACACTGTGCGACACGAAAAAAATTAACAACATTCTGACACCGCAGCGTGATAGAAGACGAAAAATAAGAAGACACGTGTCTCGGCGTTTTTCCATGTTACTTCGAATTTCGCGGTTATGGGCCCCCAAAGACCTGAGGCCTTGATGTCAAAAAGGACCATGTCATGTTCATAGTGGGCTCTGATGTTCCACAAAGTTGTAAACTGATATATTCGCTACATTATTGTGATTAAATGTTTTCTTGAATTTTGTATGGTTTAATTTCTATGTAGCAGAAACCGAAAAAAGAAAATAAAAATTGCATTTGTTTTGCTATTTTGACCTTTAAGAACCATTTCTACATGGTTCGTATGTTCTAGAAAGTTGTTTATTGAGATCTAAGGTACATTTTTGTAGTTGGTTGTTTGATTCGATTTTGATCGGTTTGATATCTGTAGTCCAGTAACGATTTTGACCTTGAAGATAAGGTTGAATGGATTTTATGTCTTCAAAGTTATTATTCTTTAAGATGAGAGCTACAACTTTGCCTCCACGAGTAAACCAAAATTCTTAGCGGTTTAGAAGATATGAGCCTGACAAAATGGTCCTTTTTGACATCAAGGCCTCAGGTTTTTGGGGGCCATAACCGCGAAATTCGAAGTAACAAGGAAAAACGCCAAGACACGTGTCTTCTTATTTTTCGTCTTCCATTACGCTGCGGTGTCAGAATATGGTTAATTTTCCATGACACAAAAAATTACACACAGTGTAATTATTCTTTTTATACCCTCAGCCTTTAGGCTAAGAAGGGTATATACACTTTGATACGATGAAAATGTGCCTCATCGAAATAATGGTTTTAGACCCCAAGTATGTTTGGACGAAATGTGTTTCAGACCATTTGGAGTCGATCTAGCCATGTCCGTCCGTCTGTCTGTCTGTCTGTCTGTCCTGCTGGCTGGAGCGCACGATAACTCTCGAACGGATGAACCGATTCGGTTCAAGTTTTGGCTTTCGTAATATTTTGTCCAAACTTAGTTTAAGTTCGAAGATGGGTTATATCGGTCCACTCCTTCCGGTACCTCCCCCACATAAGTTCGAAAATGTTAGGAAAAATTGTGCTAACGATAACTCTTAAAGTAAGTAACCGATCTGCTCCATACTTTACACATCGTGAACTTTCTACCAGACATACATGAGGTTCCAATATGGTCTCAATAGGTCCACTCCATCGGGTACCTCCCACACAAAATTTCGGAAAAGTTCAGTTTAGGGCCATCTCTCGAATCGCTTTGATTTTTGTTTCAGCAACTTGTATTCACTGCCCTCCATACGACGGTACAAGTTTCATCAGGGGCAAGTCCATACTTCCTGAGAAAATAGCATGAAAGTTGCAAAAAACCCCTATGACACCGTGTGAGGTGGTTGGAGCGCAAGATAACTCTCGAACGGATCTGCCGATTCGGTCTAAAATATGGCCTTAGTAATATTTTGTCAAAACATAGTTTAAGTTTGAAGATAAGCCATATCGATCCACTCCTTCAGGTACCTCCCCCACAAAAGTTCAAAAATGTTCGGAAAAATTGTTCGTACGGTAACTCTTGAAGGGAGTGGCCGAATTGGTCTATACTTTACACATCCTAATATATCTACCAGATATAATTCAGGTTCAAATATGGACTATATTTGTCCACCTCTTTCGGTACCTCCCACACAAAATTGCGGATAAGTTCACTTTAAGACCTAATATCGAATCACTTTGATTTTTGTTAAAGCAACTTGCATTCGCTGCCTCAATTACGATGGTAAAAGTTTTTTAGGGGCAAGTCCATACTTCTTGTGCAAACAGCCCGAAGAGTGTAAAAACCCCCTATGTCACCATATGTTGTGGCTGGAGATTCACTTCCATAACGGTCAATGTCGATCCATTCCTTGTAGTATCTCCTCAAAACTTTTGATCTTTAATCCTAATCAAAATTTTTGTCGGTTCAAATGCCCAAAATTTTTAAAACCCCCTAAATACATACGTATTTTGGGAAAAAATTGTTTCAATATACACAGGCTGAGGGTATATCTCTGTCGGCAAAGCCGACTGATGCTTTTTTACTTGTTAAATTGTTCATCCTTTCTATGATTTAGCTCGTAACACGTTCTTTTTGGCATCTTTAATTTTTGCACAACAAACGCGTCAAAATACGGTTTTTAACTATGAATAAACAATATGACAGATTTTTTTTATTTTGTTGAAAAAAGGAATAATGTTGAAAAGAGACTACAAGAGAGAAACATTGTCGATTACACTATCCATCGGAAGTCTATGAAATAGTCAATATATCACACGCCGCATTACCTGTAACTAGTAAATTGATATGATAGGCAGGAAAGCCCATTTCCAGTGGCAAAAACA
Organism: Musca autumnalis; assembly: GCF_047663935.1. Classification (NCBI taxonomy): domain Eukaryota; kingdom Metazoa; phylum Arthropoda; class Insecta; order Diptera; family Muscidae; genus Musca; species Musca autumnalis. Next base: position 8,146,148 of record NW_027411644.1, on the reverse strand, counting down.
GGCTATAGGCTATTTTTTGTGTCATTTTTTGGTATAGAGTAACTAGGATCAATAACAATAACAAAATATGTTTGTAGTTGTATGAGCAGCCCTATTTTAGGATGGTGTTCAAAAAACTTTGTCAATGCCATTAAACAATGGTTAAATTGGCAAGCAGTACCACATGTGTGGTCTTGTTTACCTTTTATATATCCCATTTTTAGTCTATCTGGGAACTCTCCTAATCGAGATATCCTGTAGCTAGTATTTATTGTAATTTATAGTAATAGATGCCAATCCTCCCGACTAAAAAATCTCATAAAACATCTTCGTTTCCAGATATTCCCTGTTTGAGACCTATAGGACATTGTTTACATCTAATATAATTTGGTACGCCCTTGATCCATATGTTAATCCACCTAGTAAGAATATTCGGTGCCTCATATCTTTGTCAAGAATAAAATTCATAAAATGTCATAATTTTTACAAACGTTTTTGTAGAAAAATTAGGCCAAATACTTAAATATCCCAAATATCGGGAGTTAACATGATATAGGACTATACCAAAATGTGGACATATATTGATTAATTTTGGCAAGAATGTTTGATACAGATTATTAACTCGAAATGTCAAATTGCAGTACATTCAGTTGGAAAATATGGCCAAAACCGTGAAATTATAAACCAAAACGGGGGGCTCGTCTATATGGGGGATACACCAAAACATGGACCTATATTGACCATGGACCTACGAAAGATGTTTAATACCACCAAAAAACATAAAACTGGAAATACTGTTTTGTGGGGCCTATACCTAGTAGTGGACCAATCCTGACGATTTTTGGGGAAAATTATCTTCTAGTCACTACGAGTTTACGGTAAAATTTTCAGATCGATATCTTGATTAGAAATATTTTTGTCGCTCTCTCCCATACAAGCTAAACCACAGTGCCCTTATACGCGATTATACTATTAACGAAAACGCGTGTCATAAATTACATCCGCGGTTCTTGAAGAATCTATTTGAATATATGTATATTGACGTATTTTTGATGGGCGCTAATGAAACCGGATGCGCGTCAATATCGTATGCAGATTGCGCAATTTTTACCCACTTTAAGGTTTATTGCATTGTGTGATGCAACTGGCGGCACACTTTGGCCGCTGAGTGAAACATCGAAATATGCATAAATATTGAAAGAGATTGATTCGCTGTATCCAAAAACGGATGCGTATCAATTGGTTTTAACAAATTCGCGAATAATAGACTTTTTAATATTTAAAAATCTACGAATAGATATGGAATGCTGTTAACGATTTATGCATAAATTTTCTCATAACAACAAATAAGATATTTTTAAATATTTTTTATTTATATTTTTTATTTATATTTATATGAGAATAAAAACCGCTATAACTTTTGCGCGCATCGTCCAACTTTGTGAACGCGAACAGACTTGAAACCAGAATTTTTCCTAACCTCTGTACCAAAAATTGTAGATGTGCTCGCAAAAAATTTATTAAATTTTTCCAAATGGAATTGCGAAGGAATTTTGGTTTTTACCATATATCCTTTCTAGCCAAAATCTGAGGGTATAAAAACGTGGATAAAAAACTTCAAGTCAAAATCGGGAGGCTCGATTTTCACCGTAGAAATACGGTGTGGTGGGCTTTTGTTCAGTACAATCCCAGGAATACAAACGAGACGCGCACGTTAAGGTTTTTTTGCTTACACACAAAACGTCTCGGCCTAGTTTGTATATGTAATATTACATAAGATGATCAAACTCACAAGGAATTTAAATATTAACGCTGACATTGGAAAGGATGAATATCAGTGGGAAATGACTGCTTGCAGAAGAATAAATCGCAACAACAACAAAAAATAACGAAATACGAGTTTGGCCGCATATCGCATACAAACACCAAAAACAAACTTTTTTAACCTCCCGTCGACGCTTCTACGTTTTCCATTGCACCATAAACACAGCTATTTATTATAGAATAAGCGAGAGCTGTGTTGTTACGCTCTTTGACAAAACTAATCTCTTCACCCATAAAAAAATATGTTCTAGCATAAAAGTATGTTGGTACTCAAACAAATAAAATTGAGATGTGTTACAAAATGTTGCAAACGAATATTGGGTTGGAACCAAAGATAATATGTTTGGATCCAAACATATATGTGTTTGCAACTAGTATAAAAGATATGTATATTTGTTTGGATCCAAACATATCTCTTACATATATTTTTCTGCTTGTATACTGATAATTCTCCGTAGAATGTATTATACCCGTTGTGAAGACAAAATACCAAATTTTATTCACCATTTCGGTGTGCGAATGGGGCTAAAGCCTTGAAAATACCAAAGTAAAAAGTTCCCTTCGAAATTTCCAAAGGATTTGCTTCCGATTTCGTTTCGAAATCGGTCCGCTTTCGCTCCTACATTTTATTCCAAAATTATGTCAACCACTTCATACAACTTTCTTTACGATATCGTTACGATTTCGGATCCGACATCGGACGTAGCGTCCGAATTTTATGCCGATTTCGGTACGATGGTTTTGCTGCGACTATACAGGTCGCAATCGGCAAAAATGTTGTGGGTGTAATACCAATTTACTGTACATATTAGACGTGTTCGAAAACTGTAATAATAACGAAATACCCTCTAATTTTAAAACTTATAGATTGGTGGTAATGGCAAAAAATATTAGAGCTATTGCACGAGACACAAGGATATCCGCATTATGATATTTTGAAATTTTATTATAGTAGCAATTATTTAGCATTTTGTTAAGTTTATTCCATTGACATGACGAAAGAAAACAAGCTAAGTTTTGTTTCAATACTATCATATATAAGCTAGCTTCTAGCTTCTAGCTTCAAACCTTTGGATGTGATGTCAAAGTTTACCTTCTTCATTTTAAAATGTTTTTCAATGTTCCATACTACATTATTCAACTGAAAGTGAGTGGAGTTCAAAATGATTTCTTTTTTTTAATACTTTAACTTATCTTGATTAAAATAACTTCAGTTTTTCTCCTAAAATTAATTATGAACCCTCAAAATCTCATACTGTGGTTAGGTTATTACATGTTCACCCACCCCCATCTTGAAAATAACCTTTCCTGCTGACGCCAAACTTAGTTGAGATTATTTTCAAGTCAATTAACGGCATTTGCCGGCAACAACGGGCTAATAATTTGCATGTTAAGCCATGAACCAGTCAAACAAGAGAATCCCAACAGGCAACAATAAATATTTTTTTAGCGTCCACTTAAAAAAACGAACTTGGCCCCTAATTAACTTCACAAAGCAAACATTCCTGTTACTTCCTGGAAATAAGTATAAATTGGAAAAATATTCACTAATTAAATTAAGAATTTAATCTCTTCAAGTGAGAGAGGAAAATAAGTACCCAAAATGGCAATGAGAACAATTTCTCAGACATTAAACAAATTTTGGTTTTTATCAAATTATTCATTCAGCACATAATCGCATTATTTAATTTACTGGACATGTCCAAAGGCGCTTATCAACTTCGAAATGATTCGGTATTTTGATTAAAAATTCACATTTACCCTTGTTTTGACATTTTATTCCATCATTGTCATTGTTGTTGTTCTTGTCAACTTCAACAATTATCACTTTGTATTGTGTAGCAATTTGTTATTTTTTGCCAGATCCTCCAATCGCGCGCTCCTCTCTCTCTCACTTACTCGCCCGCTTTCCATTTAGACTTTATGCAAATTTACATTTGTTCTATAACACAGAGCAGCTTTATGACATTAGGGATTGTATTATGCAAGTCCTTCACACATACATTCTTTCGTATACACCCGCACTCACGCACACACACATATGAATGGATGCAATGGAATATCATCCATCGTATCGCTTCGGATTTCATCTCATCCATGCATTCATACAAGAAGACATTGGTAAAACGGAACTAAATTCATTACTGTTACAAACAGTTGTGAAAACGACGACGACAACGCAATTGGGGGCAACAGCAAATTCAAATGAAGTGCCCGATGTTACGAGTTCACCAGAAACAATTTGAAGTACATGAAAAAGTAGAACATGGGTTGATAGCAAGTTCAACCGCCATCTATTTCACTGCACTGATATATATACACACACGGATATACATATACACAAACATCATACACACTGAATGTTTAAACAACAACATTGGTCCATGCTGCAATAGGAACATGGCCATAGAGATGATGAATTATGCTAGAGAAACGGGAAAGTTAAGTTCATAGTACCCAGAAGAGATAAGAAGCTGGTATTCACTGATTGATCGTGAAAGAAGATTGATGCATAGATATTTGGATTTTTATTAGTTTGAAACACATGAACTGCCTCATCTGTTTTTGGAAGTAACCAAGATTCAGATCCTCCCCTTAGGCTGTGGCTGTAAAAAACAGCGTTCATGGGATATGTATCATAAACTATCGGTCTAATAATTTCACTTACAGATCCAGTCAACACAGCTTGTACGGTTCGGTTACTTCCAAAAACAGACGAGGAAGTTCATGTTTTTACACCCTATACTACAATGTGGAAAAGGGTATTATAAGTTTGTTTTGGTAAAAATTCATTAACACCGCGAAATATTCGTCGGAGACCCCCAATGTGGTATACCAATCTTCATATCTCGACGAGATAAAGCGGTGTTGAGATGTGTGTCCGTCCGTCCGTCTGTCCATTATAAATTGTAAACACGCTCCAGGCCGCAATTATGGACCGATCGTCACGAAATTTTGTATGGAGGTCGGGTTCAGATCAGAATAGATCCCTATTCTTATTGGTGATGATCGTGAAATATTTAGCGGGTGAAATGGACCAAAAACATAATATTTATCCAATTTTCTAGCGGCTCTGTAGGTCTCAATAATAGTCCGATCAACGCGTAATTTTAAATAAGGTAAGATTATATCCCAAAGGAGAAGCTTGCAATTTGAGATGGCGATCGGATAATATTTAGCGCGTTAAATGGACCAAAACTTTTGTGTGAAAATTGTGAACATTTTTAATATACAGCTTATATCTTAATTACTGGAAGCGACATTCCAGACAAGTCAGATATACTTGAAAGTGGAACGCTTAACCTTTCAATTGATGCCAATTATGTTGGTGTGCATGATCAGATAACAGAGTTACAGCCTAATATATTCCGTTATTTGTTTGTAGTGTAATAATAAACTCGCTAGAAGTCGCAATTATACATCAATAGTCACGAAATTTTTCACCGGGTAAGAGTATAGGTCGAAAAAGATGCCTTCAATTTCGAATGATGATCTGATATTCTTTAGCGGGTGAAATGGACCATTACTTTTGTATGAAAAATATAAAAATTGTATTTTTGGTCGATATGTTAATTCCTACAGGACATATATATTTCGCAAAGTAGCCCACATATGGAAAAAAACTACTGACCTTTCCTCTGATGTAAATTGCAATAAAGTGTTTGCTAGATAACGGGCCTACTGCCTAATATACATATAATGGGTTCTGTTAGAGAACCACATTTTTATCCCATTCTACATATTATCTCTCCAAAAGTTTATGTAACACCACGAAATATTCGTCCTAGACCCCTTATTTGGTATGCCAAAATTCATATCTCGACGAGATAAAGCGATTTAGCGATGTGTGTCCGTCCACTAAAAATTGTAAACAAGCTTAAGGCCGCAATTATGGACCGATTGTAACGAATTTTTTAAGGAGGTTGGGTTCGGGCCAGAATAGAAATGATTAGTTTTTGCTGATGATCGTGAAATGTTCAGGGAATGAAGTGGACCAAAAACAAAATTTTAATCAATTTTGTAGCGGCTCTGTAGGTCAAAATAATAACCCGCAAAATTTTAAACAAAGTTTGAGTTTATGATGAAGAAGAAGCGTATAAACCAACGTGAAGATCAGATAATACTTAGCGAATTAAATGGACTGAAACATTTGTGTGAAATTGGTAAAAATTTCAATAACGTAGCGGTTAAACAACGGAAGTAGTAGTACTACATAAGTGGGTTTCATTTTGTGTGAACTAAATTTTCCTTTCCTGCTACAAAAATGTCTTTGTCATGCTAGATAACTTTTTGGTTTTGGTCATAAGTATTATACATTACATCTCTGATATTTGATAATTAAATTTTCACAATCATTGAAAAGAAGTTCCGTGGAGAGCGATTGTCCAGGGACAGTGGTATAGGGTATCCCATGATCGGCTCCGTCCGACTATAGACTTTTCTTCGAAATTACTCTGCCTCAATCTGCTTTCAGGATCAATCAGTGAATACAGGGTTGTACTGTTAGAAAGGCTACTAAAAAAAATTAGTGCGAGAGATGTAGAGAAAATTTTTGAATATTTGTGGGAGAGGTGCCAAAAGGAAGAATTAATATGGACCACGTTCGAACGTGATCAACGTTTAAAAAATATTACGAGGGCCAAATAGGCTGTTCCGTTAGAGAGTTGTCGTGTACACCAGCCAGATAGACCAACGGATTTTGTTCAAACATACTAAACCAACATTCCGATGATGCACATTTTTGTTCGTATTAAAGTTAGCCTTAAGGCTGAGGGTACAAAAACGACGTTTCCAAATATGTTTCTTGAAAGAGATGCAGGAACTTTTTCGTATAAAAAATCTTGAACCCCCAAATTTGTTGATTATTGCAAAGTTCTCAAGAGCACTGCTATATTATGACAAGCAAAACAGCGTTAAGTTCTGCTGGGCCGAACAAAAATGGGGTAATTAATTTTTTTTTCGTGTCCACTATTTTAGGTGGAGATATTTTGTGGCCACAGATACCTCAAGTGCCTAAGTAAGATCAAAAATGTGTCTAAAAATGTCATCAATCTGGCGGCACTTTATGGGGGCTATATCAAAGTGTAGACCTATGTTGACAGTTTCGGTGGATAAGTTTTATGACAAAACGTTGACCTATTTTGACAATTTGTGGTGGAGATATTTTGTGGCCACTACAGGTAGTTCGGTCAAAAAAAATTTAATGAAAATCGGGAGGTACCGTTATATGGGGCTATATCAAAACGTGGGCCTACCGTGACAATCAGAGCTTTACATGCCAATTTTCAGGTAGTTCGGTCAAAAAATGTGAGTAAAATACTCAAAATGTCGAAAATAGGGAGGTACCGTTATATGGGGGGCTATACCAAAACGTGGACCTACCTTGACAAGTGTTGGTGCAGATCTTTTTTGGCCACAAGGAACCTTAAATGTCAAATTACATGTAGTTCGGTCAAAAAAATTTAAGTAAAATTCTCAAAATACCGAAAATCGGGAGATACGTGATATGGGGCCATATCAAAACGAGGGTCGATATACCCCATCTTCAGAATTTTATTTTGATCACTTCACCACTGCGGCGTCTTCGCCAGCGCCGATTTTCTTGAAAACTATAACTGCTAGAGAAATGCCGTTAAAGCGAAACTTGTAAGCTTAACGAAGATCTTTTATCTCCCAAAGGCTGGCATTTCTATAGAATATATAATTGCTAATGCACGCGGTTTCATGTTTTTGAGGTATTGCGAAAAATATTCATGGTAGGTATATTTTGCGATAACTTGTATACCTTTTGTGATATAAAAATTATATTTTATACCGTTAATAGACAACTACTGAAGAATATAAATCCAAATTATTTGCATGATAAAAGTAATTATAAATGTCAATATATTCATATTATGAACTATGTAGGGGGTGGGGCGGCTACGCTATGAATGGGGTGTAGTGGGTTAATGTGAGAAATATGTCAGGTTTAACTTAAATTGTTTATGCTACTGATATACCACACTATAATGTGTAGTTGAAATCAAATATTGTGCTAAACCTACCTAATTTGGCAATATTTGCATTTTTATGCCTAAATTCAAGATACCTACTTCAATTAACGGCTAGAATATGTTTCTTTTGGTAAATTTTAGAATCATTTTTGATTATTAATTAGAAAACATGTTCCTTTTATGCATAACGTTGATATTTGAGGAGGAAGTATGATAAATGCCAGTTTTAGAGTCCGTTGATGTATGTCCTATGTCGATGGCGAAGCTACCCCATGGGTGGGGAGGCTTCGCCAATTTTGTAGACATTTGGTAAATTCTCAAAAATAATATTTTAAAAATAAAATTATAATCATTTAAATATCAAAACTTATAGTCAAGAAATGCTAATATTTTTACCAAAAATAATATTTGGAAAAACTTTAATGGTGTCGATATGAGAACATTTTGAACAAAACCGTGGCGAAGGCGCCCAATGTTACCATATATACTTTATATGGTCGCAAATGCTTATTTCTATGCGTTAGAAACGAAAAAAAAACAAACTTAAAATACCCTCCATTCTATGGTGGACGTGGTGCTCTTGAACCAACTTTAAATGAAAGGAACTTACACCTGGGAAGCTTTTGTGGATTCTGAAAGTGCAATGTTCATAGATGAGAAAAATCAAAAAACAAAAAATCGCCGAAGAGCTTTTTTAAATAAATCGCGGTCAAAGTACATATTTTTAGGTTTAGGCAAGTTCTATCGAAATGGGAAAATGTGAAAATTCTCTACATGACTAACCTTGCCATTTTTTGAGATATAGAAGTTTAAATCAGTACAATTCACTGACTGTATCGTCTCCTTATGAAACAATGTCATGACTGTAATTTCTCAAAACTGGTACAATCTAAAAAAAAAAAACAAGTAAAAAAGTATCAGTCGGCTTTGCCGACAGAGATATACCCTCAGCCTGTGTGGATTAAATACTTTTTTCCCAAAAAAAACCTATGTGTTTAGAGGGATTTTCAAAATGTTGGGCGTATGAACCGACAAAAGTATGGATAGGATTAAAGCTCAAAAATTTGCGGGTATATAGGGCTTTTTAGCACACTAGCTTACGAAAAACATAATTTCGCTGTAAACAGGGCCACTAGGAAAACCTTCGGTAAAAATGCCCAAAGGATCCTTGAACAGATCCGTAACCATACAAAAATGTTGAACATTTTGTGGGTGGTACCACAAAGATTGGACAGATAGGGCCCAAATTTGAACATAAACTATGTTTCGACAATTTTTAGAGATCCAAAGTTTAGACCAAATCTGTTGCTACGTTTTAGCAAATATTTTCGAACTTTTGTGGGGAAGGTACCGGAAGGAGTGGACATATAAACACCACCTTCGAATTTCATCTAATATTCGAAGAAACATTATAATATCCAAACTTTGGGCGAACGCAGTATTCGCTTCCAGCTCTCCAGCCACTACATATGGTGCCATATGGGTTTTTAACAACTTTCGGGCTGTTTTCTCAGGAAGTATAGACTTGCCCCTGAAACTGTCGCAATTGAGGCAGCGAAAACAAGTTGCTTCAACAAAAATCAAAGTTATTCGAGAGCAGCTCTTAAAGTGAACTTATCCAAAATTTGGTGTGGGAGGTACCCGAAGGAGTGCACAATATTATCCATATTCGAACCTGATTTGTATCTAGTAGACATAATTGGATGTGTAAAGTATAGACCAAATCGGTCACTCCCATTAAGAGTTATCGTGCGCACAATTTTTTCGAACATTTTTGAGCTTTTGTGGTGGAGGTACCTGAAGGAGTGGACTGATATGGTTTATCTTCGAACCTAAACTAGGTTTGCAGAAAATATTACGAAGGCCACATTTTTGACCGAATCGGCAGATCCGTTCGAGAGTTATCTTGCGCTCCAATCACTACTCACGGTGTCGTAGGGGTTTTTTGTACCTTTCAGGCTATTTTCTCAGCAAGTATGAACTTGCCCCTGATAAAACTTATAGCGTCGTATGGGGGGCAGTGAATACAAGTTGCTACAACAAAAATCAAAGCGATTCTAGAACAGGTCCTAAAATGAACATTTTCGAAATTTTGTGTGGGAGGTAGCCAAGGGAGTGGACCGATTGAGTCCATATTGGAACCTCATTTAAGTCTGGTAGAAATTTAACGATGTGCAAAGTATGGACCAAATTGGTTACTTCCTTTAAGAGTTATCGTGCGCACAAACTTTCCGAACATTTCCGAACTTTTGTGGGTGAGGTACCGGAAGGAGTGGACCGATATAACCCATCTTCGAACTTAAACTAAGTTTGGACAAAATATTACAGCCAGACTGACAGACAGACAGACGTACGGACATGGCTAAATCAACTCCAAATTGTCTGAAACACATTTCTTCCAAACATACTTGGGGTCTAAAACCATTATTTTGATGAGGCACATTTTGCCCGTATGAAAGTGTATAATATACCCTCGTTAGCATAAATGCTGAGGGTATAATTACGAAAGCCATCCTTGTAGAGAATTTTCACAGCTATACAATTTTCTCTAATCCCATTTCGATAAGACCTACCGTTTTCAAGCAAATCGTGAAACCTAACAAAAAACCTAAAACTGTGACTGTGAACACAAAATCATAACGGTCAATCCTACAGAGATACAACATTTTCAAGCAAAATCATGAAAACCTAAAATAAGCCTAAAAATGCGGACATTGACCGTGATTTAGTTAAAAATTTCTTCAGTGTTTTTTTTCTTGTTTTTGGATTTTTCTCATCTATGAACACTGCTATTTTAAAATTCGCAAAAACTTCTAGGTGAAAACGGTTTTCATTTAAACTTAACATCGAGCATGACATTGTTTTATAAGGAGGCGATACTGTCAGTGCAGTGTCCAAATTTGAACTTCTATATATCAAAAATGGTAAGACCAGGGAGAAAGTCATAAAGGTCGATCTTGTAGAGAATTTTTACGGCTATAATATCTTCCCTAAGCCCATTTCGATAGGACTTGCGGTTTTCAGTCAAAATATTGAAATCCCTAAAAATGTGAGCTTTGGCCTCGATTTATTCAGAATTCCCTTCGACGATTTTTTTGTTTATTTTGTTTTTTTTTTTTCTCATCTTTTTATAGATGTAGATGCAGAATCTGCAAAAACTTCTCAGGTGTAAGCACCTTCCATTTAAAGTTAGTTAAGGCGCATAGTGCATGACATTGTTTTATAAGGAGGTAATACAGTCAGTTTAGTGTCCCAATTTGAACTTCTATATCTCAAAAATGGTAAAACCTACGAAAATATCATAAAGGGCAATTTTGTAGAGAGTTTTCACATCTACAATATTTTCTCTATTCCCATTTCGATCATGAAAACCTAAAAAATGTGAACTTTGATCGCTATTAATTTAGAAAGCGATCCGGCGATCGCAAAAACTTCCCAAGCGAAAGCTCCTTTCATTCAAAGTTGATTCAAGAGCACCATGTGAACGGTATAAAAATATCTAACATGCCATAATTCCAAACCCTTTGACTTAAATGTAACTATTGTTATAATTTGTTCACGGATATGTTCAGTAATACAAATTCAGTGTATACCAATGTATATTTGTGTGTCTTCTGTAAATATAATACGTAGTCGTTATGATGTAACAATCATATCATGGTAACTGAATGGTTGCACACACACAAAGAGAAATGCCTTAGATTGTATGTATGTATGTGCAGAGTTACATCATAATGTGACATTGTTGTCATTGTGACTAATGTGTCACCGTGTTAGACTTGTGTCAATGTATGACACTGACACTTAAAGCCAGAATGGCTTAAAGCCTTTCCAGGAGGCACTCTATGCTTTTTTCCCTTCTGTCGCTCAATGAGCCTGACATTGCAATGCATTAAAGGCATTGTTGTCGGTGGAAGCCCAGCTAAAATAGTTGACATGTGTTAACAGAGACAGAGAATTTAGGAAAATAGTAAAAGCACCAGCTAAAAGGTGGGGGCATGTAAAATGTACCACAGGCAGATACCCATGTGTGACACTATTGGGTACCACAGATTGAAACTCCTCTTAACAAATCGGTACGGTAACCCAACGAAAAATGATATAGTGGAGAGAGTGTGCTTACTCGATAGTCAGTGTGTCTGTTGGTACACACATACATATACATATATGAACACTTTTGTTTGTAATCAGAAAATTTATGAGTTTCAGAGCTGTTCAGCTTTTCAAAACAACCTCCGGTAGAGTTTTTCAATGGAAGATGAAAAACGTTGAATATAACGAGGAAAAACGTTTATTGCATTTTGCTACATTGCTTTCTTCTGCTGGTGCAACAACTAAAGCAATTAGTTTAAAAACAACACTCGTTTGTTTTATTTTTTGCTCCTGCAGGTAGGAAATTTATATTTTTTTGTTGCATCTTTCACTCCCAACTCTTGTCTTTCGTCATCAGTTCTTATACATGGAAAACACTTGGAATGAGAGAGGTTAATAGTTTCGTTCATTATTTTCCACATTCTCAGAAGCATTTCATTCGCAAGGGACTTTCATTGCGCCTGGGGGTATGCAATTGATTTTATGACATAGTTGTTTGTTTTTGTGTTTGCATATACATATGTATGTATGTGCATGTGTGAGACTTTCTAAACAAGCATTGTTTCTGAAAGCTACTCTGTATGCAATTTGAACAATCAAAATTGATACAACAGGATATTATGTTATGATTTATTTATGACTGCGGATGGAAACAAAGGCCATCGACAAAAGTGCTTAGGTGTGATTTCTTCATGCATGCATAAATAGATCTAATTTCATTGAATAAAATCAATATGCGCGTCACAATTGGGAATATGAGTCACTTGATTTGAAACAAAGGAAGGGTTGGGCGAGAATGGCTCATAAAGGTCTATTGAAAAATATTGTGCGTGTTGAAAAGAAGAAAGAAAAGCGTTTCGAATAGAAAATAAAATTTGCAAATTTACGGCATTGACATAGTTAAGGACTTAGGATTAGAGTTTCAAATGACATATACAACAGACTATTAAAATCATTTAATTTTCACTCCCTATACCTTAGTAGGGAGGGTATTTTTAGTTTTTTCTTTTCCATTTTTCCATTTGTAACGTCGCTATAAGGTATATATTCTTGATCAGGGTAAAATTCTGAGTCGACAATATACGTCCGTCCATCCATCCAAATGCGGTTATCACTCTAGCATCCACAAAAATTTGAGATAGGACGCTGAAAGATACGGCGCGTCTTTTGTCTGCTGGCAGGTCTTGTTCGAAGATGGGATATATCGGTCCACGTTTTGGTATAGCCCCCATATAACGCTGCCGCCCGATTTCAGGTATTTTGATGTTTTAGCTACGATTTCAGATCTAACCAACTATAATTTGGTACTTAATTCAGATGCATAATATGGATAAAACCTTCAAAATACCAAAAATCAAGAATTACGTTTTAAGGTGGTATATCAGAATATGAACCTGTACCGACTATGTTTCCGAATTTTGAGCGTATGAACTTGCCGACAAACATATGGATTTGTATTAAAGCGCAAAAGTTTTGCAGGGGAGCTACATAAAAGAATGGACCGACATAGTACACTTTGAAAGAGGCTCTTATTTTGGGAGTCATTCCTCTCGATTGATATCGCGCCCACCAGTCACTTCAGTTGGTCACCATATAATTTAGAACTTTGGATCATTATAACAGGAAACATGCGCTTTCCCACGAAAAACATATTATCGCTGTAAACAGGGACACTAGAAGAACCTTGAGTGAAAATTTGCAAGAGCTCCTCGAACAGACCCTTAAAAACTAAACATTTGTGTGGGTGGTACCCCAAGTAGTGGACCGATAGGGTTCACTTTAGAACATAAACTAAGTTTGGACACAATATTTCGAGATCCAACGGTTGGCCCAACTCTGTTGCTCCGTTTATGAGATATGGCACGTACTATTTAAGCGAATAATTTCGAACATTTGTTGGGGAGGTACCGGAAGAAGTGGACCTATAAGCAACACATTCAAATTTTATGTAATATTCGAAGAAATGTTACGATGTGCAAAGTGTGGAACAATTCAATATTCGCTTTGAGAGCTTTCGTGGGCGCAAGCCATTACACTTGCCGGCCGTAGAGTTTTTTTTACAGTTTCCGGGTCATGTTCTCAAGAAGTATTGACTTGTCCCTCAAAAAACTTGTACCATCGTGCAAAACTTGCCTTGAGTGCAACCTGTACCCGAAGGAGTTGACATATGTAGTCCATATTATAACCTGATCTATCTCTCGTAAAAATATAACGAATTGCAAAGTATGGACCAAATCGATTACTGCCTTCAAGAGTTGTCGTGGACCGTTATTGCCCATCTTAGAACTTGATTTAAGTTTGCTCAAAATATTACGACCTAGGGGTGACGTAGGGTATGGAAGATACCAAGGAACGGTCCTGACCGGCTTTAACATGGCAAAGCCCTCTTTTATCTCAAGTGGACACTGACCTCCCCGTGGTGTCACCTGGGGAACTGCTTTTAACACCCGTTAAAGGTAGTGAGCTAACATGTGCCGCGCGTTCACCTATGAGAACGTTAAAAACTTGGGTTTGGGTGTCGGGTTAGTGACCCTCCCCTAGAAAGGAAAAGCCTACTATGAAAAAACGGAAGAAATGAGAAACACACCTCTCTAAAGTTGCCGACCCCCGCAAACGTTTTAAGGACCATGATCTGCGAATCTGCACCTGGAATGTTCGCACTCTTTCTAGAGAAGGTGAAGTCTTCGCATTGGTAGATGTACTTGAAAAGTACAAGGCCGATATTACTGCCATACAGGAAATACGATGGATTGGGAAAGGCGTCCCAACAACACCTAAAGCTGACGTACTGTAGTATACCTGCCATGACGTAAAGCATGAGTTTGGTTGCGGATTTGTAGTTGGTCGGAGGTTAAATCATCTGGTCTCCAGCTTCAACCCAGGGAATGAAAGACTCGCAGCAATTCGATTAAAAGCAAACTTCTTCAACATCAGCTTCATTTGCGCTCATGCTCCCACTGAAGACAAGAACGAACAGACCAAAGATATATTTTACGAGCGCTTTGAAGAAACTTACAACCGTTGCCCTGCCCATGACATTAAAATTATACTAGGCGATTTTAATGCCAAAATTGAAAAGGAGAATATCTTTGGTCCAACAGTCGGGCAATTCAGTCTCCACACTGAAATATCTGACAATGGTATGAGGCTGATAGACTTTGCAGCTGCAAGAAACATGGTAGTTAGCAGTACCAGATTTAAGCATCTCGATATTCATAAGGGCACCTGGCTGTAATCAGATCAAAGAATAAGAAATCAAATTGATCACGTTGTGATAGATGGAAGACATGCATCAAGCGTGTTGGATGAACGATCGTTCCGAGGTGCAAACATAGACTCGGACCACTACCTTGTTGCAGCAAAGGTACGTACCAGATTAAACGTAGCAAACAAAGTGCGAACAGACACAAAACGGAAGTTGGAACTCGGTAAGCTGCAATCACAACAGATAGCCACAGCATATTCCACTCAACTGATCCAACTGCTTAATCAAAGTACTCCTCGTCCCGATAACATATCAGGACAATGGCAAAACATTGCCCACTCCATGCAAACAGCCGCAAAATCAGTACTTGGATACCAGAGACCTCCACCAAGGAATCCATGGTATGGTATGGTGTCGTGCTGCTACCGAAGAGAAAAATGCGGCATATAGGTCTACATTACAATCAGTAGCAACGCGTTGCGCACGAGAGAGGTATCGGGAGAAAAGGAGAAACGTCTTTTCCGCAGGAAAAAGAGAGAGATTTAAAAGCGGTAGTGTGAATAAATCGAGGTGTACAGGGGACAGAATGAAGTCCGAAAATTCTACCAAAGAGTGTAACATCAAACTGATGGCTTTGGAACTGGCACATCCTCCTGTAGAGACCAGCAAGGTAATCTGGTAACTGATACAGATAGTGTGCTAAGGATATGGAAAGACCATTTGTCCAAACTGTTGTTATCCAATAGTAGCGAAGTCGACGAAGATACACACCACAGATGCAATCCCAGAAGATGGTATTGAATGTATACCACCGGGCCAAGATGAGGTAAAGACAGCTATAAACCGGCTGAAGAATAATAAGGCAGCAGGAGCTGATGGCCTACCAGCCGTGCTGTTTAAAACCGGAGGCGACACGCTGATAAGGTGTATGCATCAGCTAGTTAGCTCCATCTGGCAGGAAGAACGCGTACCCGACGATTGGAACCTGAGCATCCTGTGTCCCGTCCATAAGAATGGAGATAAGACTTTATGCTCCAACTATAGTGTCAGGCCTACAAGGCAGTGTCAGGGATATTGTGCGAACGACTTAAGCCCATGGTCAACGAAATAATTGGATCATACCAATGCGCGTTTAGACCTTGCAAGTCCACCATTAACCAGATATTTACCCTGCGGAAAATCCTGGAGAAGACCCAAGAGATGCAGATCGACACCTACCACCTTTTTATCGATTATAAAGCAGCCTTCGACAGCCCGCTACGTTCAAAGTTATTCCAAGCCATGTCTGAATTTGGTATTCCCGCAAAGCTGATTCGGCTTTGTAAAATAACTCAAACTAACACAGGGTCTTCAGTTAAAATAGGAAAGAACCTCTCCGAAGAGTTTTGTACCAAAAGAGGTTTCAGGCAAGGAGACAACCTTCCGTAAACACAACAAACGACATCAGTTGTGAAATAAAAAGAAGAATTGCAGTGGCCAACAGATGATATTTTGGCTTAAATAAGCACTTTAAAAACAAAGCCACAACTCGTCAAACGCTTTACAAAACACTGATAATTCCAGTGCTGATTTATGGTTCCGAAGCCTGGGTACTTGCGCAAGCAGATAAGGCAGTGCTTGGCGTGTTTGAGAGAAAAATTCTTCGAAAGATCTACGGACCGATCTGCGTTGACGGTGAATATCGACGTTGTATGAACCACGAGCTATATCAACCTACAAAGACGTATCGAGATGGAGCGATTGCGTTGGCTTGGCCATATAAAAAGAATGAGCGATGATGAACCCACTAAAAAGGCGTATAAATTCGAGCCACATGGCGGTGCACGTAGAATTGGCAGGCCAAAGAATAGATGGCGCAAACAAGTGGATGAAGAGATGACAAGGCGCGGTATTCCAAAAAGCGAAGCATGAAACAGAGAGAATTGGAGATCTTTTCTTAGTTCGGTCTATGGAACAAATGTTCTGTAATGGGTCAGCTAAGTAAGTAAGTAAAATATTACGACTACCAAATTTTGGATCTAATAGCTTTATCCGATGGAGATTTATCGTGCGCTGCACATGCACTGTACCCTCGTAATGGGGCCAAGTTGTACAACAAAAATCAAAACGATTCGAGAAGAGCTATTAAATTGCACTTTTCCGAAATTTTGTGTGGAAGCTACCTGAAGGAGTGAACCGATATAGTCCATATTCGACCTTAGTCTATATCTGCTGCAAATTTTACGATCTGCAAAGTATGGACAAAATCGGTCAGTCCCTTCGAGAGTTATCGTACGCATAATTTTTGCCAAAAAAATTTAAAATTTAAACCCTTAGCATAAATGCTGAGGGTTTAATTATACCCTCCATATAATGGTGAAGGGAATAACAAGCTATATAACATGAAACTATGACAGTAATCAAAATCTCCCATACGCAGATTCGACACTGGCGATTCAAAAAATCCTTATTTTCAATAAATTTAATATGAAGTGTTTTATGTTGTTTGTTTTATGTTTTATGTTGTGTTTTGTGTTAAGTTGTTTGAGAGATGTTAGAAAGTGTGAACCTAATGATTCCATTGACATATGGAACTTCGGCTAATTGAAAAACAATCCTCTATCCTTTATTTCATGGAAAACGCGGAAGTTTTTATAATTTGTAATTTCTTTGCCGTTATATAGACAAAAAATGGGCTTTTCCGAAAATACGATTTGTCTATTTTCGTAGGGACAATAAGGACTACATCCTTTAAAAATGGTTACTGGCCTTAAAAAGAGATCTGACACTTTTGGGTGAATAGAATAAGAAGGTGTGTCCCTAACATATCCAGCAACTGATACGAATAACGTATTTTTATGTGTATATGTTTTCACAGAGAATTTAAATAAATGTGACTGTAAAATAAATTTCTTCTGTAAATATACAGAAAATTGATTTTAATTTCATTAATTAATAAATATTTTCATTGTACAGAGCGTATAGTTGGCATAATAATGTTGATTTGTTTTAAATTGCTTATTTTTTGTGAATGTATGTATGTACATATGTATTTCATTACTCTATGACAACATTCATATTTATCCACAAGCGACTTTCAATTGTCAGTGACAGTTCGTTGAGTGACCACATATACAATAAACACAGACAAAATCATACATTCACATCAATTAGTGTTTTCATTTCAATCACAACAGTTCAATTTCTTATTTGATTTAATGCATCCGCACACAACATTAACATATATTTCAGGTCTACATATGCATGTATGGGTTTTGTTGTACCATAGGGTAGCTTGGATTCGCCAAAAACATTATCATTATATGATCAGATTACATATGTAACTATCGTAATTCATATAACATGCAAAGACTAAGAACACTCTCGATTTGAAGATCGATTTCCATACGAAACACTAGCATCGTATATTTGTATATCCATTGCACTGAATAAATTATTTATTTTCCTGCTCTTTAATTTAAGTTTGCACATTCATATCCACATTATTACATTAACATTTTAATCATTTATGGTTTCCCATGGAAATTCGACATTGCCGAGTTGATTTAAAATTCAATTGAATTTTTTTGAGCGCTTATTTCACAATATCAATGGAAATTAATAAATTGCATTCACTTTACCATATAAAGCCAACGCAAGCCATTTGCATTATAAGGAATTAACACTCCACAATATGATGCCGGCTCGCCAGACAACCGCACGAAGGTAGCACATAGTATGTGTAAACATACATAAATAAATGTGTATGAGATAGTCTGCAATATTAAATTTAACCAGAATGCACTCCACCTAAGTGTAGGCTGTGTATTATGGTTTAAAATGTATTTCCATAACACAATTTAAATGTTCGGAAACTGTACAATGCGAATAAAAAAATCTGATTGTTTACCCTATAGCAATATGAATGAAATTAAAACTACAGATTTTATGTACATTTGTTTATTTGTCGTGTAGTGTATGTATGACTATACACAAGCCATGCGATGCATTCTCAAGAGATTATATTAAGGCACAAATCTATACATAAGTCTTATGATTTATATATCTGTTGATATATTTCCAAGTATATTAACACAATTAAAACTTTATCAACAAACAATTAAAGGATATACATATGTACGAGTATACATACATGATCAGTAAAAAGGGTAAACATATTTATACTTTACAAACTAAAACCAAGTTGTTACATAAATGTAAATAATTTATATATTTGTTAAACATTGGTGGCATTTATTATAGTATTCAATTTACTGTATATTATTATGGCTCAATAAATGTGAGAAACCTTTATAAAAATCACAGATCATATGTATAAGCTCAGCCTTTAGATGAACGGATATACATATATGGAGGGTATACTAAGTTTGTATATTTGTGACCCTCAGGATAAAATTCTGAGTGGATATAGCCATGTCCAAACTCAGACTTTGTCTTCTAGCCATTCACATCCCATATACCTGATGAGCTGAATTAAACCACCAGCGAAACGATCGTAGCATATTTTATGGGTATTTGGGATTTTGCTAGAATTTACTTTTTATACCCTCAGCCTTTAGGCTAGAAAGGGTATATACACTTTGATACGAAAAATATCTGTCTGTCTGGGTGGTTGGTGCGCACGATAACTCTCGAACGGATCAACGGATTCGAACCAAATTTTGGGTATCGTAATGTCCAAACTTAGTTTAAGTTCGAAGATGGGTCATATCGGTCCACTCCTCCTGGCACCTCCCCCAGAAAAGTTCATAATTTTTATGCAAAATGGTGTGAACGATAACTTTCGAAGAGAGCAATCAATTCCAAACTTTGCACATCGTATTATTCCTTCCAGTTATAGATTGGGTTCAAATATAAACTATATCGGTCCACTCCTCAGGGTACCTCCCACACAAAATTCGGATAAAGTGAAGTTTAAGAGCTCCTCTTGGATGGTTTAGAATTTTTTTCAGTAAGTTGTCCTTGCTGCCCATTTACGGCGGTAAATTTTTGTTTTGCGCAAGTCCACAGTTCCTTTGATATTGGCCTAAAAGCTCCAAGATAACCTGACGGCACCAACCGAAATGGCAAATCCGCAAGATAATTCTCGCAGGGAGTTTCAGATTTGTGCAGGCTTTGCACATCGTATTATTTCATCTAGTCATGTATGGGATTGAAATATAGAATATATCGATCCACTCCTTCGGGTACCTCCCAAACAAACTGTAACTCTGTTATCTGATCACGCAGATCAAAATAATTTGTAGCAATGGAAAGGTCGAGAGTTCCTCTTTCAAAAATAACTTACGAGAGTGGAACGTATCTTCCAGCAATAAAGATATACCAATTTTCACAAAAATTTTGATCCATTTACCCCCTAAGTATTATCTGACCATCATGTTAAATTGAAACCTTCTTCTTTGTCGTAATCCCAAACTTTACTTAAAATTTCGAGGCAATCGGAATATAATTGCTTCAAGATCGAACAAGCATTTTATTTTTGGTCCGTTTCTTTTAAATACTGTTACGATCATTACCAAAAGCTAATCGTTTCTATTCTGGTCAGAAACCGACCTCTATACAAAATTTCGTGACGATTGGTCCATAATTGCGGCCTGTAGATTGCTCATAATTTTTAAGGGGCGAACAGACTTACGGACACACTTCTTAAAATCACTTTATCTCGTTATACCCTCAGCGAAGATGGGTTATATCGGTCCACTCCTACCGGTACCTCCCCCACAAAACTTCGAAAATGTTAGGCACGATAACTCCTGAAGGGAATAACCGATTTGGTCCATACTTTGCACATCGTGAAATTTCTACCAGAATTAGATGAGGTTCTAGTATGTACTCTATCGGTCCACTTCTGGTACCTCCCACGCAAAGTTTCGGAATAGTTCAGTTTAGGACCTGCTCTCGAATCGCCTTGCTGTTTGTTGTACAATGTTATATTTGCTGCCCCCCATGCGACGGTACAAGATTCATGAGGGGCAAGTCCATACTTCCTGCGAAAATAGCCTGAAAGTTGCAAAAACCCCCTATGACACCGCGTGTAGTTGTTGGAGAGCAATATATCTCTAACGGATCTGCTGATTCGACCCACAATGTGGTCTTCATAATATTTTGTCCAATGTTAGTCTAAGTTCGAAGCTAAGCCAAATGCTCCACACCTTCAGGTACCTCCCCACAAAAGTTCAAAAATGTTCGGAAAATTGTGCGCACGATAACTCTTGAAGGGTGTGGCCGATTTGGTCCATAATTTGCACATCCTAATATACATATCTACCAGGTTCGAATATGGACTATATTTGTTCATTCCTTCGGGTATCTCTCACACATAATTTCGGATAAGTTCGTTTTAAGACCTGCTCTCGAATCACTTTGATTTTTGTTGAAGCAACATGCATTCGCTGCCTCCATTACAACGCTAAACGTTTTTTCAGGGGCAAATCCATACTTCTTAAAAAAAACTATAGCACTATAAGTAGTGGCTGAAGAGCATGATAACTCTCGAACTGATTAACCAATTTGGTCGAAAATTTGGCCTTCGCCATATTTTGTCCAAACTTAATTTCAGTTCGAAGATGGGCAATACCGGTCCACAACTTCCGGCACTTCCCGCAAATACATATTTAAAAAATGACACTAAAATAGTATGCATCATATCTCTTGAACAGGTCAATCAATTTGGTCCAAACTTTGAATCTAATATTTTGTCCAAATTTAGTTTAACTTCTGAAATGACCCATATCGGTCCTCTTCTTAGGGTACCTCCCTCACAAAAGTTTAACATTTGTGTCTATGTGCAGTTTAGGGTCTGTTCGAAGATCCTTTGGAAATGTATACCGATGCTTATTTTCTAACATTTATAACTATTATTTACCAAGTCAATACAAAATTCAAAACTGAGGAAAAATAATTTTTAAATTAAGAAAAAATATTTGGGAGTCATGTCCGCGCTTTTTTTGGAGTTATGTGGAGTTATGCTTTAGGAGTTATGTCCCGGCACCACCAAATCATAGCTACTATCGTATGAAATAGTTGCTGAAAATTTCAAAATACCGGAAATCGTTACATGTGGGCTATTCCAAAACATGGACCTATCTTCACTATTTTTGGTAGAAAAATTTATTCCTCTATTTTCCACACAGTTGCAGTTGACTAATCGAACTAAAACTTTGCACACTTTTCAGATTTGGATGAGGCTCGGTGGAGGTTGTTCCAAATAGTAAAATCTATTTACTGTTTGTTTTGTTAATGTTGAAGATTCAATCATATGATTGCTTTAAGTCTGAAGTACTCCCACATTGGCTTAACTTCATCATTTCAAAAACTGAAAAGCCAATTAATAATTCCGTTCGCCGGGATGAAATCATGAAATTGGTAGCGATCAATAAATTCTGCAAGGCTGACGGTGAGTTTTGTAAACATTACTCTCTGTAATAGCGTGTAATGATGATGTTAAGCAAATGGGGGAATACTCCAGATTTAAAACAATCAAAATCGATTTACTAAACAATTAAAAATAATTAAAAATGTATGTTACAGTGTTTTATTTATAAATGCGCTAAACCCTAGAAAATAATTCTTCTCTAAGCCTCAATAAGTATATTCTTCTTCATAATGGGATCTCTCAAATAAAACGCTTGCATTTAAATTGAAAATGGTGACAAAATTAAATGACAATAAACTGCAAGCGCTTCATTTGAGAGATCCCATCATGAAGAAGAATATACTTATTGAGGCTAAGAGAGAAAATACTTCTAGGTTTTAGTGCATTTATAAATAAAACACTGTAAATTAATTTTTTAATTATTTTTTATTTTTATTATGAATCCAATGGAGACAGAACTTTTTTTTTAATTTTTTTTAATCAGGCTTCATGATCTATAATGCAAGTGAAAAAGGAAAGCCGACGATTCGAACCCACACACCCACCACTATGTGACATGCATGTTTCGCCTTCGGTAAAGGCTCGTCAGACATATCGGATGTGGAGCGGCTTCGCTGTCCGCGAACTTTTCTTCTTTCAAATGCATTTTTTTTACAACAACAATAAGGATATTCCCATTTAGTTATGCTTTCATGACAAACGCCTAGCGCTGCCTTTGAAAGTTATGAGTTTGGCTCTGAACGCTAACACGCCGCGACAACACTTTTTTCCTGTGTTTTTCAAGGACGTGGGTTCAAATCCCAGCCTGGCTCAGCTGATTTTATTTATATAAAAATTTGCCTTTTTTATGTTTTTAACTTCATTTCCTGATAAAATATTTTCAGTTTCCTCCCTGTTTATAAAACGATGGATTACTAAGGTTTTTATTTGGGACAACCCCAAAATTTTAATGTGTAATACATGTTTGTCATCAACATCCGCTTGTCATTAAAACACAGCGACGACATGATTGTGGATGAGAACTTTTTAACAAAGTGTTTGGTTTTGTCTTGACAAGTCAACAGGTAACCTACTTGTCCCCATGGTAACATACTCACACAAAAATGTACTGAAATTTATTTATTATTTATTATTTTTCTCTTACTTTTTGCGTTCTTTTTTTCTTCAAAAATCATATTAACTACATTCTTCTTCCATGGCAAAAGGTAACATAGATTACATTAAGTTTTTTTTTTCTTTTCTGTCGACTTCCTTTACGCACAGACTTGTGGCATATAATCTCGTTTTATATTTTTCCAGTTAGTTCCCGCTGGTGTTGATGGCAACATCTGGTGTCGACTGACTGCACTGACTTTGTGGCATATTTTACACTACCAATGTCATTTAATTAACGAACTCAGTCAAAGATATAAATGACAACGTGTAGTGTGTAACTCCATGAAATTACACACTATCAACCCGTTCTTACTGGTTGCAGATGGGTGAGAGCATTTGTCTGCCATAATATATGAACATATACGACATCTGTTCATATTTTACTGTTTACATACAACCGTTTACAAAGGACGTGGTTACAACGATAATGTAATATGTGAAATATTTATTATTTCGGTAAAGAAGTTTTATGCAAGACTTAAAAAGTTCTTAAAACTGGGAATATTTTACTTATTTCTGTCTGCTTTGAGTGTTAGCCACTTCGAATAAAATGAAAACATGTCCTTATATTTATTTCACAGGCGTCTCTGTTTTCCCTCTGCAGTATAAAATACAATGATGTGGCTAGACAGCAACTTCATATTGCAATGTCAAGAGACATATGGAAACATTTTGTCCTGAAATAATGGCAAAAGCTGCTTTGGATTGCACATTTTAAATCGCATCTGCATCACTCATTGTCAACAGTTGTGGACGTAAACTGAAACATTATCTGAAAAGCGACAAAAGCATAACAACAACCGTTGAATTTATAATAATTAAACAAAATTGTTGGAACGGGCAGAGAGCGGAAAAAAACATGTATAAGAATAATGAATTTTAAGTTAAGTTAAAATAACAATTTAAAAATTGCATTAGAGCAAATTATTGTAATTTTTTGAAGACTAATTATTTCAAGCTTATATACTGTTACTAACGTTTAAGACAAACGCATCTTACAATACCCTTCCCACATAGTGGTGTAAGGTAAAAAAATGCTCTTTTAATGAAATGTAATGTTTTTTAGCTCGAACCTTATTCTCATATTCATTTATGTAAATAATATTTATCAGCATTGATTTGTTGTGACAAGAGTGAGAAAATTCCATATATATATTCAGATTTTCGCATGACATATTCCAGTTATCCAGTATTTTCACTTATGAGTATTAAACTTTTTGAAAGTAAGAAGTACATTTAATATTTTAATGCAATCGATTTCATGTTTAAATGTTTCACATTGAGTAAGAAGCTCCCGTTAAGACCATATTTACACAATGTGCCAAGAAATTCAGAAATTCTTGCAAGATATGCTTTATTGTTCGAATTAACGACGTTACGTTGTGTAAAATTCAAGCATATTCCTCTCGTTTGTGCGGGTAGGACGATACCCACGTCTTTCGGAGATTGTCATTTTGTCACGCTGACAATTTTATACACACTTTTCTTTTCATTTTAATATACACTGAGCAAGAAGTAATGCAAGGTTATCCATCAGTCCTCTTTGTTGTTCTTCTTATTATTTTTAATACATTTATTTTAACTCTCTTTCAAGGTAAACACATCAAATGCAGCATACATACATATAATATATATATATATTTTTATATTCTTTATTGCCGTTGTGACAAAAGAAGAAAGAATTTCTTACCAAAAGACTATAAGCCGGGCCATATGGCAAGTAATATTTGTATGTATAAAGAATTTTATTACTACAATCGCCAATATATAAGATGCCATATAAATCTGATGAATTTTTTTACTTGCGGTGTCGGTATATCAACGATATTGTCATCAATTATTTATGTATATGTGAACAATGTTGCATACCCAAGATGACGTTGTTGTGGTTTGTGGCAAGAGATTTTCAGAATTATATTGAAATTCTGAGCTCTTTATTATGAAATAATTAATCTTGTTTACAAAAGGTGCTGTGGTAATCGAATTTCTTACAACGTACCTTTTGTTTAATAGCACTATCACCAAGATGCTTGTACTTTTAACGACATACACGAATAAGTCCATATAAAGGCCATATGCGGCTAGGTAATACGCCAAGCCAGAAATAACCAGGTTTTTTGAGTTCTGCTTTAGTGTCGTTAATTTACAGTAGAGGAAATTACTTACCACCTGTAGCCAACATTCATCGAACCAATATGAGTTCAATGAGCAAAGGATTTCTGAATGTTGAGGTTAAGTTCACGTGGTCATCAAGTAAAAGAACATATAAATTAAAAAGAAAATGAATTCCACATATGGAATACAATTCAAACTCGTCATGATAAGAATTTTTGGTAACCTCTTACCTAGAGAACGAAAAACATTATTTGAGAAATCAGAACACAAATTTTGATTTGTTTTAATGTTGTAGTTTATCATCGACTAATCGATTAATTGTTAACTCACACACCAGTTTATATTTTTTCAACACATGTTCAGAGGAAAGCAGGTACGTCCTTCTAACTATTGGCACATATTTTTTCGGCCGAGCCGAACTTTTAACACACCCCACCAAACAAAAAATATGTGAAACTTAAAAATACCGAAATTCAGGAAGTACCATTCTATGGGGGATACATCAAACCGTGAACTTATTTCGACCATTCTCACCGGAAATATTTTGTACACGCAACGAAGACTTAATACCCAATTTCTGCTTGAAAATACTTAAAATCGAACGGTACCTTTCTATGGAGCTTACATCAAAACATGGACCAATATTGTCCAATTTATACCCTCAGCATTTATGATAACGGGCAAAATGTGTCTCATCGAAATAATGGTTTTAGACCCCAAGTATGTTTGGACGAGATCGGTTTCAGACAATTTGGAGTTGATTTAGCCATGTCCGTCCGTCTGTGTGTCTGGCTGGTTGGTGCGCAAGATAAATTTCGAACGGATATGGTCAAAAATTTGTCTTTCGTAATATTTTGTTCAAACTTAGTTTAAGTTCGAAGATAAGCCATAACTGTCTACTCCTTCGGGTACCTCCCCCATTTTTTCCTGTATTTTATGCCACTTGGGAACATAGGGTATCTACAAGTTATCGTGACAAATATTTTGCAATGTCCGTTGTTAGCGTTCTTCGCCATGTATTCTTCGGACATCTACTGTTGCATTGTGGATTCCATTCCAAAGCATATCTTGCAATGCCCACCCCCCATAAAAGTTCGAAAATTTTCGGAAAATTCGTTCGCACGATAACTCTTAAAGGGAGTATCCGATTTGATCCATACTTGGAACATCGTGAAATTTTTTCCAGACTTAGATGAGTAACATGGACTCAATCGGTTCACTCCTTCGTGTACCTCCCACACAAAATTTCGGAAAAGTTCAGTTTAGGACCAACTCTCGAATCGCTTCGATTTTTGTTATAACAACTTGTATTCACTGTCCATTATACGACGGTTCAAATTTTATCAGGCCAAGTCCATACTTCCTGAGAAAATAGCTTGAAAGGGGAACAAAACCCTTATAATACCGTGTGTAGTGATTGGAGCGCAAGATAATCCTCGAACGGACACGCCGATTCGGTCCACAATTTGGCCTTCGTAATATTTTGCCCAAACTTAGTTTAACTTCGAAGATGGGTTATATCGGTCTACTCCTTCCGGTACCTCCCCCACAAAAGTTCTAAAATGTTCGGAAAATTTGTGCGCACGATAACTCTTGAAGGGAGTAACCGATTTGGTCCAAACTTTGTACATCGTGAAAGTTCTACCAGACTTAGATGAATTTTAAATATGGACTCAAACGGTCCACTCCTTCGGCTACCTCCCACACAAAATTTCGGAAAAGTTCAGTTTCTATTCGCTGTCCCCCATACGTCGGTATAAGTTTCATAAGGGGCAAGTCCATACTTCCTGAGAAAATAGCCTGAAAGGTACAAACAACCTCTTTAACACCGTGTGTAGTGGTTGGAGCGC
The DNA here is from genome assembly GCF_047663935.1 of Musca autumnalis. Taxonomy (NCBI): domain Eukaryota; kingdom Metazoa; phylum Arthropoda; class Insecta; order Diptera; family Muscidae; genus Musca; species Musca autumnalis. The sequence continues at coordinate 8,118,557 of NW_027411644.1, read as the reverse complement.
AAGATAAATCTCGAACATATCTGCCGATTCGGTCCAAAATCGCGCCTTCGTAATATTTTGTGCAAACTTAGTTTAAGTTCGAAGATAAGCCATATCGGTTCACTCCTTCAGGTACCTCCCTAACAAAAGTTCAAAAATGTTCGGAAAACTTGTGCGCACGATAACTCTTGGTGGGAGTGACCGATTTGGTCCATACTTTATACATCCTAATATATCTACCAGATATTGATCAGGATCGAATATGAACTATATTTGTCCACCCCTTCGGGTACCTCCCACACAAAATTGTTGATAAGTTCACTTTAAGACCTGCTCTCTTAAAACTTTGCATCTCCTAATATTTTATCCAAATTTAGTTTAACGTCTAAAATAGCCCTTATCAGTCCTCTCCTGAGGGTATTTCCCCAGTTCAATATTTGTGTCTATGTGCAGTTTAGGATCTGTTCGAAGATCCTTTGGAAATGTATACCGATGATGTTCGTTTTGATCCTGTTAAAAGCAATATTATGTTTTCCTTGGGCAAGCCATGCTTCCTGGCGTACTGGTTCAAAGTTATACGATGACCCACTGAAATGACTAAAGGGCGCGATTTTTATCGAAAATATATGACTCCCAAAATAACTTCCACTTCCATAATGGACCAAGTCGGACCATTCCATTAAGTACCTTCGCCGCAACACTTTTGAACTTTAATCCTAATCCACATTTTTGTCGGCAAGTTCAAATGTCCAAAGAAAAAAAATTCTGAAAAGATCCTAAATACATTCGAGGTGGCCGTAGATGAAAGTTTAAATTCACATAGGCTGAGGGAATATCTCTGTCGGGAAAGCCGACTGATACTTTTTTACTTGTCAATAGAAAACTTCCTATCAGTTATAGAAAGTTCTGTATTAAATAATTTGAATACCAAACTACAGCAATTTGATTTGGCCAATGTGGACAAAATCTTCAATGTGGACAAATCTTGTCCCAAATAGAGAGCTACTGGTCTATGACGGCTATATGAAAATGTAGGTATATACCGATAATTTTCTGGAGGAAAATTTAAATGCAAACTCAGAAACATATGCATCGTACAGTGCTACGCCACGGCAGAACCGGATGAAAATGATATTAAAGATGACTTCTAAAATGAACTCGATGCAATTTCGAACTCCGTGCCTACCGGTGATATAAAAATTTGCATGGGCGATTTCAATGCAAATGTATGAATAGACAACGAGAATGGAAAAACGCGGCCTAAATTCCAGCACAAAAATATCTACAAATGTACGTGGGAATCACCGGTGAGCAAACTAATGTCCAGCCACGAAAACTCAAGCGCGAATATCATACCGTCAATCGGCCCGCCAAGTGACATATATGATCTGTTCTGACCTTGAGAGATACCTAAATGAAAGAGCAAATGAAGCCGAACCAGCATCGAATACTGGTAATTTAAAAGACGTGTATCCTGTCATACACATCCTCTATGTCCTTACCCCTTTAACATGGCAAAGCTCAGGATTTATCTTGGTGCATTTCTCATCTCAAGTGGACACTGACCTCGCCGTGGTGTCACCTGGGGAGCTGCCTTTAACACCGGAAGGAATGAAAAACAAACCCCTCTAAAGTTGACGACCGCCGCAAAGACAAGGAGGAACAGACCAACGATATATTCGAGCGCTTAGAAGAAACATGTGACCGTTGTCCTGCCCATGGCATTAAATTCTAGGCGATTTTAATGCTAAAATTAAAAAGAAGAATATCTTTGGCCCAACAATCGGGAAATTTATTCTCCACAGGGAAATATCTGACAATGGTATGAGGCAGGAGGTAGGAAAATATGAAATCAAATTGATCACGTTGTGATAGATGGGAGACATATATCGAGCGTGTTGGATGTACGTTCGTTCCGAGGAGCACACATAGACTCGGACAAACACTTTGTTGCAGCGAAGATACGTAGCCGGTTCAACGTAGCGAATAAAGTACGAACAGAGGCAACACGAAAGTTAAACATCGGTAAGCTGCAATTACAACAGATAACTACAGCCTATTCCACTCAACTGGTCCAATTGCTTAATCAAAGCACTACTCGACCCGATAACATATCAGCACAACAAATCCGCAAAATCCATACTTGGATACCAGAGACCTCCACCAAGGAATCCATGGTATTACCAGGAGTGTTGTGCTGCTACCGAAGTGAAAAATGGGACATATAGGGCTACTCTACATTCAGAAGCAACGCGTAGCGCACGAGGGAGGTATCGGGAGAAAAGGAGAGAGGAGAAACGTTTTTTCCGTAGGAAAAAGAGAGATATGGAAAAGCGGAAATGAGAACAAATCTAAATGTACAGGAGCCAGAATTAAGTCCGAGAGATCTACTAAAGAGTGAGACATCAAACTGATGGCTTTGGTACAGGTACATCCTCCTGTAGAGACCAGCAAGGTAATTTGGTAACTGATACAGATAGTGTGCACTGAAAAGGAAATAGCACTTTTCCAAACTGTTGGTACCAAAGACGACGAAGATACCGCAGATCCAATCCTAGAAGATGGTATTGAATGCATACCGCCCAGCCAAGATGAGGTAAAGTCAGCAATAATCCGGCTAAAGAATAATAAGGCAGCAGGAGCTGATGGCTTACCAGCCGAACTGTTCAAACTTGAGACGACACGCCGATACGGTGTATGCATCAGATAGTTAGAACCATCTGACAGGAAGAACGCGTACCCGATGATTGAAACCTAGGATAGTCATGTGTCCCGTCCACAAGAGAAGAGATGAGACTGTATGCTCTAACTATGGGAATATAAATCTTCTCCGTATTGCCTACAAGACAGTGTCAGGGATATTATGCGAACGACTAAAGCCTATGGTAAATGAAATAATTGGACCATACCAATGCGGTTTTAGACCTGGCATGACCACCATTGACCAGATATTTACCCTGCGGCAAATTCTGGAGAAGACCCAAGAGGTACAGATCGACACCTACTACCTTTTTGTCGATTATAGCCAGGCAGCCGACAGCTCCCTACACCCAAAGTTATTCAAAGCCATGCCTCAATTTGGTATCCCCGCAAAGCCCATTCGGCTTTGTAAATTACTTTAACTGATACTAGGTCCACAGTTAAAATAGGAAAGAACATCTCCGAACAATTCAGTACCAAAAGATGTTTCAGACAAGGAGACAGCTGTTCGTGTGATCTATTCAAAACAATGATACTACCCGTGCTAATGTATGGTTCCGAAGCCTAGGTACTTACGCAAGCAGATAAGGCAGTGTCTGATGTGTTTGAGAGAAAAATTCTTCGAAATCTGAGTTGACGGTGAATATCGATGTCTTATGAATCACCAGGTCATATCATAAGAACGAGCAATGATGTAAAAGGCGTATAAATACGGGCCACATGGCGGTACACGCATAACTGGCAGGCCAAGGTTTCGATGGAGCAAACAAGTGGAAATAGAGTTGGAAAGACGCGGTATTCCTAAAAGCGAAGCAACAAACAGTGAAAAATGGAGATCTTTTCATAGTTCGGCTTAGCGGTTTTTGAGTTATTAAGGCACAACGTACAGAAATTGTTCTATTATATATATGGGGATTTCTTAGTGAAATCGGACAATTTTTAAAATTAGGTTTTCGATTTCTTACATTTTTTGCTGTAGTTATGCTGCTCATCAGCAAAACATTTTTAATGAAAGGTTCCAGAGATATCGCGCCTTGAAAATTTCGAATTCTGCAATTATTTGTATGCAAAGAAATACTCATAACTATTTTAATATTGGTCCAAATAGAAAACATCTTTCTTTTATTTATTTTTTATCATCTATCTAATAAAAAAATAGAAAAAATTTGCACAGTGGGTTTGGATGCAATTTTCGCGATTTAATACTTAATATCAATTTTTATCAATGATTGTAAGCTTCAATTTTCTGAAGATTTTTTTTTTTGTATTAAACTACGACTAATTACAAAAATTGTAAGTCCTATTTGTTAGTGGGATTCGAATACAGTAGAGTCGCGATAATTCGTACTTCGATAATAATAAAAATAATAATAATAATAATAATAATAATAATAATAATAATAATAATAATAATAATAAAGTTAACGACGTCGGCGACACTGTGCCAAAAATTAATTCCGCAGCATAAGCTATTTCCACGATTCTTACTTTAACACGCGCTTCCGATCCAGTTACAATATTGCAAACCATGAGAAACAACTTTTGCATTATCAGCGTCTGCATACTGGCGCATGTTGGTGGAACATGATCCATGAGGCTAACGAGCCAACAAAGTTGGCTAAGAACAGTTAGTCTTGGCTTTGGCGTGTTCGAGTTTAGTAGTGAATTGATTAAATAATTTAGTTTGTTAATTTTGAAGTGAGATTTAAAATAATTGTAAATGTTGATTAAATAATTTTGTTTGTTAATTTTGAAGTGAGATTTAAAATAATTGTAAATGTTGAAGATAATTAAAAGTAATTTGTTTAATCCTTTAAAAGTGAATAACCTGTGTTTAATTTAATAATAGGCGCAGTTGGAAGCGCCTAAAAATTAATTTTTTTCAACGTGACCGATTGAAATCCTTTAACTGGCGCCCGAGAGCAGGGAACTGACTTCATTGTATAGTGGTCCTGTGAATTTTAAATTAATTCACAAATTTTAACTCCTCCTTCGCTAATCCGGTATTCCTGGTAATCAATAAATTTAAAAATAATTACAGAAGGTTACCGAGGTGAATGTGAAGCAACCCGTACCTTAGTAAGTATCCACGATTATAAAAGTGGATTTCCAAACAGGATAAATACGGACCTTCCGTGAGGAGTAAAAGGGTTTTAAACGGTCGCGTCGCGAACCACAGCCAAGACTCTCGAACAAAACAAAAATAAAAAAGAAAATAAAAAAGAAATTACATTTGAAATAAAAAATTACCAATGAAAACAAAAATAAAAAAAGAAAATTAAAAAGAAATTGTATTTGAAATAAAAATAATTACCAATGAAATCAAATTGAAAAAAAGAAAATAAATGAATTACAAATGAAATCAAATTGAAAAGAAAAAAATTAAAAGAAAATTCTAAAGAAAATCAAAATCGCAAGTGGAATATTAAGTTGAAATTAAATTAAAAATTGAAAGAAGAAATAAATCAAAATAAGTAAACTATAAATCTTTTGAAGAATATATTAAAAAAGGAAATAAAATAAAAAATTAAAGGAAAGTGAAAGTGAAAGCATAAAGGATCTGATTCATAAACTCCAGGTACGTGAACATTTTATTTTATTTTTTTTCCTCCTCCCCTTGTCAACAAAAAAATGGAAGAACTAAGAGCCACGGTAACGACTATGACTGGAGCCATAAATCGGTTTATGGAACAGATCAAGTTGGTAGAGGCTAGAATAGGGACAATAGAAGCAAGTTTGAGTAATAATGCATTGGGAAATGTTTTAGATAGGATAGAGCGTCTTGAAAGTAGGCAGGTTGCCGCAGTGTCACCGGTGGTCACCGACGAAGGATCCCTTCAACGACCACGAACCGAAACGGAGTTGAAAGATATAAGCCGCCTTCCTGATAGCGTAAAAGAATTGAGAACCTTTGAGGGCAATCCAACTCAGTATGTTTCCTGGGTTCATTCAGTGGAAACTATACTGAAGGATTTTGAAATAGTTAAAGACAAACCGATTTATCGTGCAATTATACAAAGTGTCCGCCAAAAAGTTATAGGAGCTGCAGACACAGCTCTGGTATCATACAATATATTCGACAGTGATTGGACAGAAATCAAACGAATACTTTCCCTTCACTATGCTGATAAACGAGATATTCAAACCTTGGAACATCAGCTTAATCAGCTTTCACAGGGATCTTCAAGCGTAGATGAGTTCTATTCGACAGTTAATCATCAACTTTCACTTATTATCAATAAATTAAAGACAGAATCCCACAGTGAGGAAACCATAAAAGCCTTAGTCGGAACGTACAGGAACAGAGCGTTAGACATTTTCGTACGAGGATTAAAACCGGACCGTTCCCGTATGATTATAATACAGCGGCCAGGAAATCTCCCTGAAGCGTATTCCGCTTGTCTGGAGTTGCAGAATCTAACCATGCGAAATAACATAATATATGCAAAGACAAAAACAAATGGTCCGAACCCCACTGAAATGAATTCTCGTCCTGGGCCTTCACGGCCTCCAAAACCATTTCATCGGCATTCGGGATGGCAGAATCAGAATTCTCGGCCTAACAATTGGGAATATAATAAGAATCCTAACTTTCGTGTAAATCAACATTCAAATTATGATAAGCCAGCATTACCTCCACGGTATCCGGCCATAAAAACACGAACCGATGGATGTCGATAGGACAATTCAATCTCGTCGGATAAATTACATCAATCATCCTAGGACGGCTGAAAAAAGAGGCGCATACGAAGTAAGCACAGGAAACAAACAATCTAAACTTTATCATATTGAAACTTTTTCTGATGAAGACCCCATGACTGAGAGTGGGTCAGAGACAGACGCTTGTCAGGAAGAAACTGTAGGCGAAATAAATTTTATGGGGGAAGGCCATCAAGCTTACCCTATATAGAATACCCTTCTGCTAATGGCGCTACTTTATGTTTTTTGATTGACACGGGTTCCAACAAGAACTTTTGCAACCGACGCTTATCACATGGTAGCATAACTTTAGAAAAACCAGTAAAGATTCGATCAGTAGGAGGAGATATTGATATAGATAGGAAAGTAATTGGACCATTTTTCAAATTTTTAGGAATAAGTGAACCTGTTGAATTTTACGTTTTGCCAACGCTGAAAACATTTGACGGAATAATTGGGGACGACACCCTTAAAGAATTGGGTGCTTTAGTTGATAGAAAGGAAAATGTTTTAGTTTTGAAAAATTGTTTTAAAATACCATTAAAAGAAAAAGTAACAACAGAGTCAAATTATGTATTAGGTGAAGAGTATGAACCAGAAGTTAGGACAAGAATAGAAAACCTTATTAATAAATACAAGCCACTTTTTGGACCACTCGATGGTAGTGAACTAGCATCAACGAACGTTCAGGCAGAAATCAGGACAAATACAGACGAGCCAATATATACCAAAAGCTATCCGTATCCAGTCTGCATGAGGGAAGAGGTAGAGAGACAAATACAAGAATTACTTTCGGAAGGAGTAATAAGACCCTTGAAGAGTCCATATAATTCACCAATTTGGGTAGTACCCAAGAAGCCAAAACCCAATGGTGAAAAGCAATATCGAATGGTAGTAGACTTTAAACGTCTAAATGCCATAACCATTTCAGATACCTACCCAATTCCGGATATTACGTCGACTTTAGCTAGTCTAGGTAAAGCAAAATATTTCACGACAATAGATCTCACATCAGGCTTTCATCAAATAGCCATGAACCCAAAGGACATTCCAAAAACTTCTTTTTCAACGGCAAACGGTAAATACGAATTCTTAAGATTGCCTTTTGGCCTTAAGAATGCCCCTGCTATATTTCAGAGAATGATAGATGATGTCCTCCGGGAGTACATAGGGAAAATTTGTTTTGTCTACATTGACGACATAATAGTAATTGGGGACAATATAAGAAATCATCTGAAGAATATAGATACCATTTTTGCGAGGCTCCACGAAGCTAATCTTAAGGTGAATCTTGACAAAAACATTTCATGAAAACCGAGGTGGAATTTCTTGGCTATATCGTTGGTTCTGAAGGAATCAAACCGGATCCTGCCAAGGTAAAGTCCATCGAAAATTTGTTACCCCCCTCGAACTTGAAGGAATTGAAGAGCTTCTTAGGAATGACTTCCTACTATAGGAGATTTATTCGGGATTATGCAAAAGTAGCAAAACCCCTTACAAACCTTACAAGAGGAGAACATGCCCAAGTAAAAGCCAGTCAGTCTAAAAAAGTGCCAATTACTTTGAATGACGAATCCTTAAAGTCTTTCAATAGACTAAAATCCATGCTTACTACAGCAGAGCTACTGTCTTTTCCTGACTTCGAGAAACCGTTTAATTTAACGACGGATGCCTCTAATACAGCGCTAGGTGCCGTTTTGTCACAAGGCGAAATCGGCAAGGACAAACCCATAGCATACATCTCTCGATCTCTTAACAAAACTGAAGAAAATTACGCCACGAATGAGAAAGAGATGCTAGCTATTATATGGGCCCTTGATAATCTCAGAAATTACTTATACGGAGCAAAGAAAATAAAGATATACACTGATCATCAGCCTTTGACATTTGCACTAGGAAATAGAAATTTTAATGCCAAATTAAAACGGTGGAAAGCGCGTATTGAAGAATATAACCACGAGTTGATTTATAAGCCTGGTAAATCGAACCATGTGGCTGATGCCCTCTCAAGGTTAAAAAGTGCCTCAAATTATTTGTATCACTCTTCTACTGAGACGGCTAGTGAAGGAATGACAACGAATTCGGATGAGACCCGAACTGCTTCAGAGGGGCGAGAGGACGATGATCTTTCTTCAGCGGCAACAGTTCACAGTGCAGAACAAGATGCCTCTGACTTGATACCCCATGTGGTGGTACCTATAAACGTGTTTAAGAATCAAATTATACTAAGAATCGGAATGGACATGACAGCGATTGAAGAACCACACCGTGGTTATACAAGGCATTTCATTTCCTCGCAAAATTGGTCGCAGGAAAAACTTATAACTTTGTTTAAGGAAAAACTTCGACCAAATATCCTTAACGGAATAAAAGCACCAGAAAGTCTTCTTGGTGACATACAGGAAATTTATATTGATCATTTTTCTAAATATAAAGTGAGAATAACACAGAGTCTAGTTACAGATATAACTTCGAAAGAACGTCAATTTGAAATAATCGAAGCCGAGCATAGAAGAGCTCATCGTAATCCCAGGGAAAATTGTGAACAAATTTTAGAGCAATTCTACTTCCCGCATATGCGCGCTAATATTAGGAAATATGTTGCTAGCTGTGATGTTTGTAATAGATGCAAGTACGACAGAAAACCTCCACAAATACATCGTCAAGAAACACCTGATCCCAAATTTCCATGCGAAATCCTCCACATGGATATCATGGAAATTCAAGGACAAAAATTCATTACCTGCATAGACAAGTTTACCAAATTCGCTAAATTCTTTGCTATTAAGGACAGATCATTGATCCAAGTGCGGAAAAAATTAGTTAAAGTTTTGCATTATTTCACAGTGCCAAAAATTCTTGTTACTGATAACGAACGCAGCTTCTTAAGCCCTTTAATTGAAACGTTCATCAAGTCTTTAGGTATTAAATTATATCTTACGCCGGTACAAAGAAGTGAGGTGAACGGGCAGGTTGAGAGACTACACTCGACGATAATTGAAATTTATAGATGTTTAAGGGCTGAATACCCCAATCTGTCAGTAAAGGAATTAATTGAAGTCTGTGTCGATAGATATAATAATACCATTCATTCAACAACAAAGAAAAGACCATGTGACTTATTTTTTAATAGAAATGGTAAAGCGAATTATGAAAACCTTTTATCAGAACAAAGGAAAGTTAACTCGGACCTTAGACTCTTACTTAAAAGACACATGACAACTCGTAATGCACGAATGAATAAAAAAAGGCAGAGCCCAAAAAATATAGAAAGGGTGAAAGAATATATGTTGCTATCAAAACAATCAAAGGAAAAAACAAAGCGTTATATAGAAAAGAAATAGTTGAAAAGGATAATAGGGTAACGGTGTTGACAAGGAGCGGAAGAAGGATTCACAAGGAACATATAAAGAATATAAATGGACAAAGTCCAAAGAAAAAAAATTAAATTGTAACAGCTCCTTTTTGTTTCACTCACTTACATATAAAAATAAAGCAAAATAAAAGAGCATCAGCTCAGGTATGTCAGTCTCCGGATGATGCACTAATACCATGGAATGGCGAGTTGCATCACGGGCTACAGATGCAATGGCGTCATGGTATGAGATCATCATTTAGTGTTCAAAGCAAACCAAGGAACTACACATAACCTGGCTGAACTAACATATTAACCTGAAATTGAAAAGTATACTTCTTATATATAACTAAATGAAAGAAAATCAGCTCAGGTAGGCAGCTTCCGGGTGATGCACTAATATTATAGAATGACGAGTCGCATCACGGGCTACGGATGCGATGGCGGTATGATATAAGGTCATCATTTAGCGTTCTATGTAAACCAAGGAACTATCCATAACCTAGCTGACAGAGAACCAAAACGTAATAACGAAGAATTGAAACAAAAAAAAAAAGAAAAAAAGGGAAACCCTTATTATTAAACTGAAATAAAATAAAAATATTAACTAAACATAACTGTCATAACAAGAGCATTCCTGTAAGTGGGATGGATAAATCGTACCCTAGTAGGTCGAGGGAGGCATGCATGCTCTCGACTAAACCGGACTAATACGAAGTCCCCATGGCAAGCTCGAGAAAAAGGACAGTCACCGAAAAGCAAGAATTGCAATGAGAAAAAATAAAAGAATAAAATATTCAAATCCAAAAAATCTTTGCAGTAGTAATTTCTACTGATTGTGATAATCAAACTTGGTCCATGGCTTAAGAGACTATTGTTTGTTCATTCACTAGAAAGCAGATAATTACTCTGAATTTGAAGATTAATAAGGAAATAAAAATGTATCAAAGAAAAATAAAGAAAAAAGAGAAAAATTTATATGTAAATTCTGAAAAAAGAAAAAAAAAGAAGAAAAATATTTAATCATTCTTCATCTACACATTTCATCATCATGACATCGCCCAATCTTTATTGATATAATTAACTTATACTATTTTCAGAAAGTATTTTTTATAATCATGCATCTCAGAATAATTGTCTTCATCGCATTCAACCTGATTGCTTTTGTGAATTGCCTGCAAATCTATCAGTACAAAACACCGCTGGTTTCTTTGAAGATTGGTAATGGATGGATAGTAGATGGGAACTTCAAGATCATACATGTCATCAACTTGGAACAATATATAGACGCAGCTGCAAATGTATCATATCTAATCGAACGACACATCCCGCCAAGTAAAAACAAGGAATTCATTTTACACCACATGTTACAGATGCAAGAACGCCTTAATGCATTGATAAATGTAAAAAGAAGAACGCTTAGATCAATCAATTGGATCGGATCAGCGTGGAAATGGGTTGGTGGAAGCCCTGATTCAACGGATTGGGATAATATACTAAGGAGTCAAGAAAGTATAATCCTAAACAATAATGAGCAATACAAAATTAACGAAGAGCTCCAGCAGAAGACCAACCAGGTTACAAAGAAGATTAATGAAATAATCAGCAGAATGAATAATATCACGAGTGGGAAAGACTATACCTTAATAGAACAAAATACCATCAACGAGGTCATTATTTTGAGGGATGAAATAAATGAAATTGTCCGAGCCTGCCAGTTGGCTAAGAGCGGAATTGTCAATACAAATTTGCTGGACCAATCGGAGATAAATAGAGTAATTGACGAGTTGGAGACGCTACCTTATGGCAATGCAATAGAGGCAGTGGAATATGGAACCCCATCAATTTACACGAACGGTTCACTACTATTGTACATCCTGTCAATACCAAAAATTGGGAAACAGTTTTATAATTTGCTTCTCACAAGAGCTACTATTGATGACGGAAAGCAAATATATCTGCCATTCGAGAGGGTCCTTGTTAGTGAAGCTGAGACTTATGGTATCAAGGATAACTGCCTTTTTATAAACAATTCGACAGTTTGTAAAAGATCATCCCTGGTTACATTAGAAGAAGGGGACTGCCTTAACACCATTCTCAGAGGCGGATCGGCGAAATGTAAATATAGACACACCCAAGAAGAAATTGTTGAATTATTGAGTGACAACGTTATCTACATGACAAACTACAAGGGCTTCATAGAGTCGAACAGCAAAAAAGAGTTTCTTAATGGCACATACCTTCTACAACTTTCCAATGAGTCGGTGACTATCGGGAATCATTCTTACTCGAGCACTTCCATCACGGAGGTTCAAGCCTTACCACCAGTGCTAGCAAATATTACACATAACGACCTGCTGCTTGACATAGAATATGTCCATGAGATGGGCCTAAATAACATCAACCGATTGAACCAGTTGGGAGTAAGATTTAATGGTATCATTGGAATTAACGCTATGTTCATTGCCTCAGTTACCTTTTGCATTGGATGGCTGTGGTACCAACAAACAAGGAAATTAAATCTCCCAAAGTTACGTGTCCAATTCCCCGCCGTAGATTCACAGATCTGCGGGACGCAGATATTTAAGGAATTGATTAAATAATTTAGTTTGTTAATTTTGAAGTGAGATTTAAAATAATTGTAAATGTTGATTAAATAATTTTGTTTGTTAATTTTGAAGTGAGATTTAAAATAATTGTAAATGTTGAAGATAATTAAAAGTAATTTGTTTAATCCTTTAAAAGTGAATAACCTGTGTTTCATTTAATAATAGGCGCAGTTGGAAGCGCCTAAAAATTAATTTTTTTCAACGTGACCGATTGAAATCCTTTAACTATAATAATAATAATAATAATAATAATAATAATAATAATAATAATAATAATAATAATAATAATAATAATAATAATAATAATAATATTAATAATAATAATAATAATAATAATAATAATAATAATAATAATAATAATAATAATAATAATAATAATAATTCATCGATGAATATTATATGAGCGTGGACCCCTAAAGATGCTATTCGTTTTTGGATCCAAAGCATGTCTTTACACCAATGCTTTGACATGTAATTATCACCAATGCTTAGGCATGTCATTTTCAACAATGCTTTGGCATATCATTTCCACCAACCCTTTCCAATGACATTATCACGTTGAGACGAGAGTTTTAACAACGTTGGTAGTGATTACGAGTCTCCGATCACATCAAGCCTATTCTTAATAATAAATCTTATATATTTAGAAAAATTTGTATAAATAAAAACACAAAACTCATCTCTATTGGGTGTTCAAATGCTGATTAAAAGATCGGATCTTTCACGACTTTCCTTGCATTGGTTCAAATGATAATGAAAACATCGGATATTTCACGACTTCGTTTGAACCAATGCAAAAGATGCCAAGAAATCACGTCATCGTATAGAACCCCTTCCTTCAAATTTTGCTGGTTGTCAATGATATCGGACCTACAGTTTATTGCCTACTCCGAACGGCGTGTCTTAAGACACCACTTGTAGGGAAGTTTTACATGGCTGAAATACTCAGGTAATGTCGCCAACATTACTGAGGGGTATTTTGCCTCCGTTGACAATTGTTTGATGTTGCCTGGCATGGGAATCGAACACACGACCTTCAGCGTGCAAATCCATATCCAATTCTGTATTACTATACGAATGTACTACATGAAGCTTTACAAAAGCAACTTAACAAAAGTTACAACATTTTGTGAAGCGCTGCCTCAGACAAATATTACGCATTTACTGGACCAACTGGATATCAAACGAATCCTTATGGCAAATGGCGAACTGCAGCCCATTATCCATTGAAATACGTAAGAGAAAATGTACATGGATTGGTCATACGTTTAGACGACCCCCATCAGAAATAGCAAGATCATGAATCGAATGGAATCTCCAAGGATACCGAAGTTAGGGGCGCCCTCGGAATACATGAATACGCTGTGTGAGACAAGAATACGAAGCGGCTTAACCTTAATGGAATCAAGTCAATATGCTATAAACAGATAGATGGAGAGAATTTGTTAATGCCCTATGTTCTTCGTGAACGTTTTATTTATGTGTATAATAATTGCAGATATATTGAAAATATACCCTTGGTTTTTTGTAAGATTTATGAGAATATACCTAAAAAGCATAAAACCAATGCAAATATTGTTTAAACCAGGTTCTAAGGAGGCCTGAAATCTAAAATTTTCTTTTTTTCGATAAGATTTTTTAATCCATTTGATTACAGTGCTTAGAAATTAGTAAATTTTTTACATTTCTCCACATCCTATAGCCGGTAAATCAAAAATCTGCATGTTGCTGAATTTATAAGAATAGCTTAAGGTATATTTTCAATAGGCCAATTTGTAGCAAAAACAACAACGAATGTCCATAATAACATATCACAAATGAAAAATAAATATTTATTTAACTCGCAATATACTGAAAAAATTACATTAAACAACTTACTACCCCAGTAACATGTTGTCAATCAGAAAATAAAACAATACTACGGACAGGCCAGAGACATTTGGAAAATTTCATGACACTAAACGAAAAGCAAACGTAAAAGAAAGCATTTTTTTTAAAAATGCCACTTTATATCTGTAACAATGTTATTGCTGTTTCTGCTGTCAATTGCCCTGTGTTGGATCATATACCACACTGACAGTCTTCATCATGGACAGTATATCGCCGGTATATCTTTAATATGCCAGATACAGTTATTTTTCGCAAAAGATTTTCAAACTCAGCAAAGACTGCAGAAGTAAGTTGGCTGGCCAACAGAGTAGCAACCTTTTTGTTAAATATTTATTTTTGTTCTTGTCTACACTGTTGAACCGTCTGAGGCTGTCGTCCGTATGCCGTTGACAATCAACAGATAACAACTTGAATGGCATGCATAAGAGCAGACGTTGACTCTTAAAAGGTAAAATACTTTTTTTATATTTTTCACCATTCCCGTCATTGTCCATAGTTGTTGCGTCTTGCTTTACCTCTTTCTTCTTTCACGGGTTTTCCACTTATCGCTGAATGTCAAAAAATTTCGTGAATTTTTTGTCTGTAAATCATTGGTTGATACTTAGTCATCATCATCGTCGTTGTAGACTTCGCTAGTTTTCGTTCCCATAGCCATTAGTCAGGTGACAAAGATATAAGTGTTTTGCTTGTGAAAAAAGGACATTGTCCTACTTCACTGCTGTCTCGGTTTTCGACTTATTTTCTTGTTCGTCTTATTCAAAGAGAGATTTTCCCCTACATAGCATTTTTTAAGCATTCCAATGATGTTTAAACGTTTAATATGAATATAAGGGTTATAACCAAAATATACCACGTCATTAATATTGCACGGTGCTCTTGAACCAACTTTGAATGAAAGGAGCTTACACCAGGGAAGTTTTTGCGGATTCTGAAACTACGAGGGCGGTTCGGAAACTTCTTAGCCTATCAATGAAAGAGAATAGTTAGTTTTTCAAAAATATTTTTATTTTTCAATATAATCTCCTGAAACTTCAATACACTTAGTCCAACGCTTTTCTAGCAATTCTATCACTTGATTAAAATAGTTTTCCTCAAGGTCTTCAAATAGTGGTTTACAACTGTAATTGCATCTTCATTTGAGGTATAACGCTTGCCAGCAAGGATTTTTTTTAGATTTGGAAACAAGTAAAAGTCACTGGGAGCTAAATCAGGGGAATAAGGTGGGTGGTCAAGCAACTCGTACTTTAATTCGTTGATTTTAGCCTTTGTTAAAACACTCTTGTGCGCTGGCGCGTTCCCTTGATGAAAAATTATTTTTTTGTGTTGTAAGCCAGGACGTTTTTCTCGAATTTGTACATTTTATTCATCCAAAAGGTTGCAATAGTACTCTGAATTTATTGTTTTACCCTTTTGAAGATAGTCAATCAATAAAATACCTTTGAAGTCCCAAAAAACCGTTGCCATAACCTTACCAGCCGATTGAATTGTTTTTGCCTTCTTTGGGGCACTTCCTCCAGCTTCAGTCCATTGCTTGGATTGTTCTTTTGTCTCTTCAGTATAGTGGTGGATCTATGTCTCATCAACAGTCATGAAACGACGCTTAAAATCCATTTTATTTCGCTTAAAACGATCCAAACAAGCTTGAGAAATGTTCATTCTTATGCGTTTTTGATCGACTGTTAACAAATGCGGCACCCATCTTGCAGAAAGCTTTTTCATCTGTAGTTCTTCATGCAAAATTAAATGGACTCGATCATTTGAGATGCCCTTGATATTAGCAATTTCACGCAGTTTACTCGTCGATCATTTAATACCATATCAAGCCCTTTGGCTACAATTTCTGTTGTTGTTGCTGTTTTTGGACGTCCACTACGTGGTTGACCACGTTTAAATTCAGCAACCCAATTGTTTACTGTTGCATATGAAGGAGCACTTTCACCTAACACATTCACCATATCATTATGAATTTCTTGTCCCGATAAACCTTTTTTATGTAGATATTTAATGACAGCACGCATTTCTAATTTTTCCATTGTAAAAAATTGCGGATGCGTCTTTTTCTATATGAAGGAGTTGCCAGATCGAAACAAAATTTAACATGTGCATAACAGAGATGGAAGTTTCCAAAACACTTAACTTTTTTCTGTTTATACCGCGCTTTTTGTGCTAGGCTAAGAAGTTTCCGAACTGCCCTCGTACAATGTTCATAGATGAAAAAAAAAAATAAAAAATAATTTAAAAAAATTAAGATTCAGTGTTTTATTTAGAAATGCACTTAAAACTAGAAAATAATTTATCGCTTAGCCTCAATAAATATATACTTTCTTATGATGGAATCTCTCAAATAAAACGCTAGCCGTTTAATTTTGCCACCATTTATAATTTAAATGCAAGCGTTTTATTTGAGAGATTCCATCATAAGAAAGTATATATTTATTAATAAGCGATAAATTATTTTCTAGTTTTAAGTGCATTTCTAAATAAAACACTGAAACTTAATTTTTTTAAATTATTTTTTATTTTTAACTTTTTAGTAAATACATTTTTTTGACCACTGAGAACAAAATTATAGTCAATTTAGGCCGAACATTTAGATAAAAACTTTAAAATGCCTGAAATCGTCTAGTACCGTTATCGTCTATGTTCCTAATTTTTGGTGGGGAAGTTTCTGTACCATTATGAACTCCAAATGCCAAGTTACAGCCAATTCTGGCTAAAAATTAAGATAAGATCCTTAAAACACTTGAAATGGGGTGGTACCACTATATGGGGGCTATACCAAACCCTGGACCTATGTCAAAAATTTTTGGTGTGGAAGTTTCAGTACCATTGGGGACTCCAGATGCCAAGTTACAGCCAATTCGGCCTAAAAATTAAGATAAATCCTTAAAACACTTGAAATCGGGCCGTATCGCTATATGGGGGCTATACCAAAACCTGGACCTATGTCCACAATTTTTAGTGGGTACGTTTCTGTACCATTGAACCCTGGTTGTCAAAAAACACCCAATACGCGCTTAAAATGACGATAAAATACCGCTGGATGGGAGCTACAGGAAAAAATGGACCCATATTGGTTTTGGTTTCATATTCATGTATTGTCATCCATATCTGAAAAGTGTGCAAAGTTTTAATTCGCTTGGTCAATTACAACTGTGTTAAAAATGAGTTACCAGATTTGAAAAGCATGTAAAATTGAACACTTTACAACACTGTAGAAATGGACAAATATTGGTTTTTATTTCATATTCATCTATTGTCATCCAAATCTGAATAGTTTGCAAAGTTTTAGTTCGATTGGTCAACTGCAGCTGTGTGAAAAATGAGTTACTAGATTTGAAAAGCAAAATACCGGAAATCGGGTGGTACCGTTATATGGGGGCTATAGGAAAAAATGGACCGATATTGATTTTGGTTTCATATTCACGTATAGTCATCTAAATCTGAAAAGTGTGCAAAGTTTTACTTCGATTGGTCAACTGCAACAGTTTTAAAAATCAGTTACCAGATTTGAGAAGGGGGTTGAGTTAGACACCGTAAAAACACTGTAAGAATGGATCAATATTGGTTTTGATTTCATATTCATGTATTGTCATCCGAATCTGAAATGTGTGAAAATTTTAAGTTTGATAGGTCAACTGCAACTGTGTGAAAAAATAGTTACCAGATTTGAAAAGCAAATTAGATAAAACACTGTAAAATAGTGTAAAAATGGACCAATATTGGTTTTGATTTCATATTCGTGTATTGTCATCCAAATCTGAAAAGTGTGCAAAGTTATAGTTCGATTGGTCAACTGCAACCGTGTTAAAAATGAGTTACCAGATTTGAACTAAACACACACCAAAGCAAGTTAAATAAAACACTGTAATAAAAAATAAAAAAATCGCCGGATCGCTTTTTATATAAATCGCTGTCAAAGTTCACATTTTTAAGAGTTTTTTATGTTTTCAAGATTTTGCTTGAAAGCCGCAAGCCCTATCAAAATGGAACTAAAGCAAGTAAAAAAGTATCGATCGGCTTTGCCGACAGAGATATACCCTCAGCCTGTGTGGATTGAAATACTTTATTTTTCCAAAAAAAAAAAAAAAAAAAAAAAAAGAAATGTGTGGGCGTATGAACTGACAGAAATATGGATTGGATTAAAACTCAAAAATTTGCGATGGATACCGATATATAGTGCTTTAGTACCATACTAGCCTACGAAAAGCATAATATCGGGCCACTAGGGAAACCTTCAGTAAAAATGTCCAAACGATCCTAGAACAGACCCTCAACTACAAAAAAATGTTGAACATTTGTATGAGTGGTACCCCAAGGATAGGACCGATAGGGCCCAAACTTGAACAAAAACTAAGTTTGGACAACAAATTTCGAGATCGAAAATTTTGACCAAATCGGTTGCTACGTTTGTGAGACATTTGTGGGAGAGGTACCGGAAGCAGTGGACCTATAAGCACTACCATCGAATTTAATCTAATATTCGAAGAAATATTACTATATCCAAAGTGTGGACGAACGCAGTATTCGGTTCGAATACTACATATGGTGCCATAGGGTTTTTTACAACTTCGGGCTGTCTCTCAAGAAGTATGGACTTGCCCCTGAAAAAAAAGTTTACTGACGTAATTGAGACAGAGAATGCAAGATGCGTCAACAAAAATCAAAGTGATTCGAGAACAGGTCTTAAAGTGAATTTATCCAAAATTTTGTGTGGGAGGTACCCGAAGGACTGAACAAAACAAATGTAGTCCATATTCGAACCTGATCTATATCTGGTAAATATATTAGGATGTGTAAAGTATGGATCAAATCGCGCACTCCCATCCAGAGTTATCGTGCGCACAATTTTTCCGAACATTTTTGAACTTTTTTGGGGGAAGTACCTGAATGTGTGGACCGATATTCCTTATCTTCAAACTTAAACTAAGTTTGCACAAAATATTACGAAGGCCATATTTTGGACCGCCTCAGTAGATCCGTTCGAGAGTTATCTTGCGCTCCAACCACTACACACGGTGTCATAGGGGGGTTTTGCCCCTTTAAGGCTAGTTTCTCAGGAAATGTGGACTTGCCCCTGATGAAACTTGTACCGTCGTATGGGGGGCAGTGAATACAAGTTGCTGCAATAAAAATCAAAGCGATTCGAGAGCAGATCCTAAACTGAACTTTTCCGAAATTTTGTGTGGGAGGTACCCGAAGGGGTATTACTCTGGTAGAAAGTTTATGCTATACACGTGTGGACCAAATCGGTCACTCCCTTCAAGAGTTATCGTGCGCACAAACTTTTCGAACATTTTCGAACTTTTGTGGGGGAGGTACCGGAAGGAGTGGACCGATGTAGCTGATCTTCGAAATTAAACTAAGTTTAGGCAAAACATTACGAAGGCCAACATTTGAACCGAATCGGTTCATCCGTTCGAGTGTTATCGTGCGCTCCAGCCAGCAGGACAGACGGACGGACATGACTAGATCGACTCCAAATTGTCTGAAACACATTTCGTCCAAACATACTTGGGGTCTAAAACCATTATTTCGATGAGGCACATTTTCATCGTATCAAAGTGTATAGCCACTTTAGCCTAAAGGCTTAGGGTATAAAAATGAAATGTTGTAGCTTTTTACATGTTTCAAGAAGTGTGTACTAGTCCCTGATGACACCGTTTGTGTGTGGGAGGTGCCCGAAGGAGTGGACAGATTTAGTCCATATTGGAACCTCATCTAAGTCCAATCGGTTACTGCCTTCAAAAGTTATCGTGCGCACAAATTTTCCGAACACTTTCCAACTTTTGTGGGGGAGGTACCCGAAGGAGTAAGCCAATATAACCCATCTTCGAACTTAAACTAAGATTGGACGAAATATTACGAAAGCCAAATTTTGGACCGAATCGGTTGATCCGTTCGAGAGTTATCGTGTGCTCCAGCCGGCCAGATAGACGGACGGACATAGCTAAATCGACTACAAATTGTCTGAAACGAATTTCGTCCAAACATAGTTCAGGTCTAAAACCTCGTTAGCATAAATGCTGAGGGTATAAAAATGATTGCAAATTTTGCGATGAAAGCTCTGAAATATAAATATTTGAATTGGATTGGATATTCAAATAAAAACACCGACTTTTGAATCGTTTATATGCAAATGATTAAAGTTATGAGTTTAAAATTAGAAATGCTTTAAAATTGTCAATCACATGAAACCAATTCGCCGATTAAAACTTGCCTGCTTCCGGTGCCAAACTAAAAATTCGTTTTCGTAAACAGTTTTTAAGGAAAAATATCACCTTTCACATACATATCCGTCCTTTCGGGTTCATAATGCGCTCTTAATGCGCTTTAACTTCAAAAATAATTGTTCACTGTAGTATTTTTCCTTAAAAACGTGAAACCCTTCATTATACCATTTGTCCTGACATAACTATCCTGTATATGTTTTCCATCTCTTACAAGTCCTCACATAAACAGACTTACAAAAAAGAAAAGAACAAAACAAAAGAAACAACATTTCTGTCGATACGCCTTTTTGTTAAAGAAAACAATGAACAGCGCTGAGATGAAAATGAACGAACATTGTTTATGAACAACAACAGAAGGCAAAAAGAACCGCTCATAACGACAACGATGAACTGAAGGAACGAAACAACACCATTTGTCCTTAATTGTCTGAGACAAGAACAAAGCCATGGAATGAATTTGGTGACAATGGCGATGTTCGTAATTAAAAATTCGATCAAAATGGTAATGAGGCCATTATCAACGAAATGAAGCTGCAATTTCTTAATTTTTAACAAATGTTTAAAAAAAACATTGGCATGGCAAAAGTTAAGAACTCTTAATACAGAAGAGACGTTCGTATTTTTGTACAAAGAAATTAAATTAAATGGAAAAGAGGCAATAAGAGATGTACTCAATAAGCAATGGCCGGCGGAAGTGTATTTTGAAAATGAAGTCTTCAGGTTGTTGAATAGATTTTATGGTAAGTAAAGATGTAATAATGCAATTTAGTGTGATATTTACATGGAATATCCTGTCTGCCAGGAAACAGGTAAAAACGAAAAGTTTAAACGGCTTAAAGAACTCCTCTAAAACAAGAAATATAGGCGTTATCCTTTACGAAGGAAAAAACAAACAAACACGACATTATCTAAAAACAGACAACTGAAAAGTGACTTATCAGTATCTAAGATCCCAAAATGCCCATTTACGCCTAGTATACTGAATGGTTATACCAAAATGCAGGTTAAACAAAATATTTATTAAATACTCGTATCCAATACCCAATTACTTGTTGCAATTTGGAGAAATGTGTTATCCCCTTCAACATTTTTTTCACGCTATGCGCAAACATTTAAACAGTGTATGCCATATAAGCTGCGGCATTAACTTTACATCTTAAATCTACACGATAACATGAATTGGAAACTGCTAGCCCCTCTTAAAAAGCATTTTAAATTTATTTTCCGAAATTTGTCTTTTTACCCGGTTCCATTAAAGTCTTAAGGAAAATTAAGCAACAAAAAAAGCTTAACAACATTAAGTAGCTATTTGTTTTCTTTTAATCCCTTTGTGAAATTGTTTGTTCAAGGTAATCTGATGCAACAAAAAAGCAAATGAAAATAAATTACAAACAAAAAGAGAAAATAAATAAGAGCTATTTAGGGTGTTTTTTTTAATATATTATTTTAAAATGAATGAAGCTTCATTT
This sequence comes from Musca autumnalis, assembly GCF_047663935.1. NCBI lineage: Eukaryota > Metazoa > Arthropoda > Insecta > Diptera > Muscidae > Musca > Musca autumnalis. Next base: position 8,096,623 of record NW_027411644.1, on the reverse strand, counting down.
AGCAAAGCTTAACAGTTGTATTTAATTCTCTCCATTAGAGTAAAAAATGTGTGATAATAATTCTGAAATTAATAACAAATTGCAATGCTCTTTTATTATTGACTGTGGTTAATCTTTCATGGCAATTGGTCAAATTGTGATTTAAATTAATAATTGTGGTAAACACGCACAGAGATATGTGTTGGGAAATCTATATTTAATTGTGGCCAATTAATGAAATTAATCAATTTGACATTTGTTTTGCGGCGTTGTGAGGCATGTGATGTGTATAAATAATTCGGTTAAATAATATCATAAAAATGTGTATTTTTGTGCATTAAATTTTCAAACAACAAAAAAATCATTAATTTAAAGATATTAAGTGGCACTATATATTTACTAGGGTTATAACTTTTTTACAGCCTCATATCCCTGTATCATAGCATGATGAGTTTCTACATAAGATTACATAATATCTTAAATATGAGTAGACAGCGGAATATGACATATACAAAATTCATAAATTTTTGCATATGCAAAATTTATGCATTTTACATAATTTTTTGCATTTTACATATTTCAACAACACTATGCAACACTGAAAATGCAAACAACTTCTAGTATGATTTTTTTGAAAGTACATATTGAGACTACAAAAACCCTAGTAGGGTTTTGTCCTGTCAGATCCATTTTGGATTTTATGGCCTCATCTAAACCGGGCTAAGTCTACACCTTTTTGCATTTATCAGGCCTTTATCTCAAAAACCAATAGGTATTTGGCCTTGCAGTCTTTAGCAATATTGTAGCCCTATACTAGTAGAACTTATCTATTAAGAAAACCACATAAGAAAAACTCCATCTAGGGCATCAAAATCTATAAAATATAGAAAATTTTACATAATTGCTGAAATTCTGGTCAGTATCGCCTAAACTATTGGAAGTTGAACCAAGTAACCTTTTGCAAAAATCTTCAAAAAAAAGTTCTCTCTTTAGAACATTCTAAAAACTTCATGTTGTTTCAGCGGTATTTTCCATCATATCTTTTACAACACGTATTTCAAACACAGTTCACACCAACAGTTTATACTCGCACTTCGGATTTCACCACATTATTGACATTTTTATTAAATCGTCGTAGAAAAATGTACTAAAATCAAGGCCATAGAGGCATTTAACAACAATGAGATGTTTTGGACAGTTGTGTATTACATTCACATATTTTTTCAAAAGAAAGTATTCAGAAAAAATGATCGGTTTTGGAGAAACGCACACTGGTCGAAACCACTGATCTAGCGGCGCAAAAGTCAAATATTGCGAAATATTTTCCATTGTATCGATTACAGACACTTCGCAGATAAAGATTTTGCTTTTTTAATTTTTGTTGTTGTAAATATTCACTCAGTTATTCACTATCAAATGCAAGAGTTTTTGTTGCATCAGATTTTAAAAAATTGTTGCAAAAAAATTAACTTCATATTTGTTTAAATGTTAAATGCATTCGTAATGAAACTGGACAAGATTTATATTCAATTAATAGCAGAGGGTGAGATTTAAATTATAAAAATTAGTTGGGGTCTGGAGGTACTTAATTATATAGCAATACATTTTCAAAAAATTCAATTTTTTTGTGTTTTTATGGGTTGTACGCGCTTGTTCCATAGAGTGCATCTTGTAAACTTAGCCGAACTTAGGTTCGATTATTTGTTGGGGAAAGAAATTGGACTCTCTGGATACGGAATAACCATATTTGGACTGCAAATATTTGCAAATCTTTTGATGACTGCACTTTTAAAAAAGGGATTTTGCATGAAATTCATACAAATTTAGCTGTGCATTTGTATGGGAGCTAAATCAAAATATGGACCTATCTTGAGAAATGTTTGCAAGGAGGATTTCTACCCCCGGAGACACTATAATACCATATTATAGCTAAATATGTTATTAAATATGGGATAACAAGTAAAAATTCAACGAATCAGGGATACCATAAAAGGGGCTACATCGAAACATAAATCCGTGTTGAAAATGTTTTGTAAGAAGATTTTATACGCAGTGAGAACACGGAATGCAAAATTACAGCCAAGTTGATTTAAAAATGTGGTCATGATATTCAAAATACCTTAAATTGGGAGGTACGGTTACATGGGGGCTATATCAAAACGTGCACCTATGTCCATAATTTTTGGTGAAATTATTTTGTGGCCACTAGGAACCCTAAGTACCAAATTACTGGTAATTTGCTACGAAATTGTGGCTTAAATCCTCAAAATACCGAAAATCTGAAGGTACCGTTATATGGGGGCTATACCAACACATCAGCCGATATTGTTCATATTTGGCCCATTATTACCCACAGGTACAAGCTGAGTTTGTGCCAAATTTCAGTGACGTATCTCAATTCGTTTGTAAGTTATTAATTTTGCGCCGCCAGATCAGTGCTTTCGACCACCGTGAAACGGTGCGAAATGTATAAAAATTGTGGAATTTTTGCATATATTTTGGAATTTGAAGCAATAAATGTAGTTTTTCGAGTTCATTATTTCTCCAAATATTTTATTCTTCTCCTTATCTACAAATTTCCTTCAGAGATCAGAAGAAGAATCGCATTGGTTTTAGAGATATAGCCCAGAATTTCTTTAAAAACTCAATATTTAACCATGTTTAGATGGGACCAAAAAACCCGACTAGGGTTTCCTGTCATTTGGGTCTGTACTTTCAAAAAATTCTCTCAAAATGTTTGTGTGTACAATTTTTCTGTTTACAATTCTCTTCAGAAAAATCAATAAAATAGAGAAATGTATGACCACAGCCACAACCTTGAAAATACCGAAAATCGGGAGGTATCGTTCTATGGGGGCTATATGAAGGCCTGAACCTAAACCGAGAAATTTTAGGTGGAAAATTGTTTACACCCGAGAAAGAATTAATACCAAATTACAGCCGTTTCGAAGGGATATTGAGGCCACAACTTTCAAAATACTGGAAAACGGGAGGTACCGTTTATTGGGGGCTATGTGAAGACGTGGACCTATACCAACAAATTTCAGGTGGAAAGTTTTATACCCCCAAGGAAAACTTAATACCAAATTTCAGACATTTCGGAGGGATATTGAGGCTACAATAGGCCGGGGCGATTTGAAAACCTTAATGGGCCCTTCGGGTTTCTGATTCCTGGGATTGAACTGTGCAAAAAAGTCTACTGGACCATATGTCCACGATGAGCCTCCCGATTTTGACTTTAAGTTTTTTTATTGACGTTTTTGGATATTTTGGCATATAACAGCCAAACCATTGAGATTTTCGATCCAACAAAAATACAAAAATTCAAATTTAAACGGACATATCTCTTTTTTCACAACGGATTTCTAGTGATCCATCTTCCTTTTAAAGGGGTGAATAATATTTTTAGAACAAGTTATTATTTGTTTAAATCGGTTAACAAATGGCTAAGTTATAGTGGTTTAAGTCTGAAACCCCCCTAAAAAAACTATAACTGAATTTATCATAATTTTCAAAAATATAATGTTTTTTTGTTTTGTTCAATAATTATTTTCAAAATTATAAGAAATTCTGAAATGGCTGAAATTTGGCCATTTCGGAGGGATATTGAAACACAACCTTTAAAATACCAGAAATCGGGGGTACCGTTTTAAGGGGGTTATATGAAGACGTGGACCTATACCGAAAATTTTCAAGTGGAAAGTTTCATACCCCCAACGAAGACTAAATACAAAATTTCAGTCTTTTCGGTGGTATATTGTGGCTACAACTTTCAAAATACCGAAAATCGGGAGGTACCGTTCTATGGGGGCTATATGAACACGTGGACTTATACTGACAAATTCCAGGTGGAAAGTTTTATACTCCCAACGAATACTTGATACAAAATGTCAGCCATTTCAGTGTGATGTTGAGGCCACAACTTTCAAAATATCGGAAATCGGGAGGTATCGTACTATGGGGGCTATATGAAGGCCTGAACCTAAGTCGACAAATTTTAGGTGGAAGACTTAATACCAAATTTCAGCCACACAAATCCTTGTATATATTTTTGCATATGGTTTTGCATATGCCCATTTATGCAAATATGTAAAAATATCTCAAAATATGCATTTCTGATAAAACGAGTTTCTGTCTAATCAGATTTTCTATACGACCATCCTAACCATGTATGCATTTACATAGGATCCCCTGTCTAATTATAAGGTGATTCGGTGAAAAAAATGATTTTATAATTTGAATTTATCAAAATTATGGGATTTTTTTTAAGTCACTGCACTATAGGTAATTTGCCCTGTTTTTTAGACAAAAATTAATAACAGCGGAATTAAAGAATTTTGTAACTTTTTAAATTATTTATGTGTAAAAGTGAGATAAAACAAAGATATTTACAGATAAATTCGGATATAATGAACAACGGTTATAAGCAACTTCATATATAACGAACAAAGCTATTTTTTCAATGCCATTTTCATTAGTTTTCTTATTCATAACAAACTGATGAAAACGATCACGGTAGTAAGTAGATTTTCCAACAAATTGTTACTACAGTTTTGTATATTTTTTGAATATACGTTAATAAAGACGAGTTTAGTACTCCTTTAAACCGTATCAATGATTAATATGTAATAGAGAGATAAAATAAAGCTTACTACTACCGCACCGTTTATAGAAAACCACGAATATACCGAACAATTTGTCGTCATTACTTATTTTACTTGCAATGAAATTGTAAACAACAATTTTCTTACATTTATTGTTTATTTCCTCAAACCAAACTTCCACATTTTTAGGACTTTTTATTGAGAAGTAACCTAATAAAATCTCATAAATGTCAAAAAACAGGCAAAATCGGGTTTTGAAACCTAGTAATACCATTGCAGAAGACTTTCAGTAATGTGTTGTAGGTGGCAAAATCACGGCCATACACGACCAATTTAGTATAAGTCTATATGAAATGAGTTTAAGAAAAATAAAATATTTATTTCTGACTTTTTGTGTTTTTGGTCGCTACCCAAAATGTTTAAGCTATATTATATATTAAATAAATTCCTCTCGCAATTGCCAATCTATTCCATTTTACATATATTTATATTTGGTTTATTTTTCCGCGGTTTTAAATACATTGAAATATGCCTTACAATATATATTTTTTTAGTTCTTCTTCGAAATTCTCACTTTGACTGCAATTTAAACCGCTATAATGACGCTATTTTGATAATATCAATAAATCAATAAATTTTGGCATGCTCTTTTTTCAATGCCGACTAAAAAAATTATTATTATTAAAAGTTGCAAAATCGACTTTTTGCTTCAAAAACAGGGCAAATTACCTTTAGTGCACTGTAGGCAGATATATAACTGAAAATAAATTTTAGAGCCCCATGAGATAACCAAACTAACAAAACATTTGTTTCTCACTAATGTTATTTACTTCGGAGAATCATACAAATGCCGTAAACGCTTTTTTTCAATGATATAATTTAAAAAAAAAAAACAAGAAAGCAAAGACTATAGTCGGACGGACCGATGTGATACCCTACACCACTACCCCTGGAAAATAGCTTTCAGCAAATCAAAATTCATTTATGGAACAAAAAAATAACTTTGTGGATTCCGCCGCCTTATCACATCAAGCTTAAATAATAATATAATAATTGTTCCACATACATCCCATAAGGGACAAAGGAGACTTCTCTCATACCAATGAGTCCACCCCGATTCATATTTCCTGATATGGGGACCTACAGTTTATCGTCGAGTCCGAACGGCGTGCCCTAAGCCACCACTTGTAGAGAAGTTTTACATGACTGAAATACTCAGAAAATGTAGCCAACATTACTGAAAGGTATTTTCCCACCGTTTAAAGTTACCTGACCGGGGAATTGATCAAATGTGGCGAAATACCCCTTAGTAATGCTGACGACATTTCCTGAGTATTTCTGCCATGAAAAACTTCTCTAAGTGGTGTCTTAGGGCACGCCGTTCGGACTTGGCGGTAAATTGTTGTATGTATAAATCCCAAAATTATACGACAGGAGGAGGTCAGTGGGTGCCTTCACCTTCACCAACATTAATATTTCAAAAAAAATTTAACGGTAGCGACACCGAGTACATTTTGAAAAAAAAAACGTGGCGAAGCGACCCCATGCTGCAATATATCACACCTGTTCAACAAAAAGGTAGTATCTCAAACGTTTCTATTTTTCAGTAAAGACAAAAACTGTTGGTACATAAGTAGTAGTATGAAAAGTGAAATGCCGGTATTTTTGACGAAAGAATAAACAAAGAAATAGCAGATTTTTACAGTGGGTAGGTTAATTCATTTTCTTAATAAAAAGTTAAAATTTTTAGTTACTACCCTTCTGTTGAACATGTGCGATATGTATAAAATTGGACAATTAATACACCTGGGCTACACGTAATTCGCAATAATGCACAAACTGGGAATTTCTCTGTCATGATAGACGCAATTATAGCATGGAAGGAAAATGTGGTTATCTACAGAAAACCCACTTTATATTAGGCAGTAGCCTCGTTATTTACCAAACTCATTATTGCCATTTGTATCAGTGGAAAGGTCAGTGGTTCTTTTTCATATGTAAGCTACTTTGGCGGTATATGCCCTCCAGAAATTAAAATATAGACCAAATATAAAATGTTTATATTTTTCATACAAAAGTAATGGTCCATTTCACCCGCTAAATAATATCAGATCATCATCCAAAATTTAAGGCACCTTCGTCGACCTAAAGTCTTACCTCGTGCAAAATTTCGTGACTACTGAGTTATAATTGCGACCTCTAGCGTGTTTATTATTACACCACAAACAAATAATTGGACATATAAGGCTGTAACTCTGTTATCTTATCATGTACACCAACACAATTGGCATCAATAGAAAGGTCAAAAGTTTATTTTCCAAGTATATCTTACTTACCCGGAATATGTCTTCCCAGAATAAAGATATAAGCTGTATATTAAAAATTTTCACACAAAAGTTGTGGTCCATTTAACCCTCTACATATTATCCGATCATCATCTCAAATTGCAAGCTTCATCTTCGTCATATACCCTTACCTTATTTAAAATTTCGTTGATCGGACTATTATTGCGACCCACAGAGCCGCAACAAAATTGGATAAATATTATGTTTTTGGTCCATTTCACCAGCTAAATATTTCACGACCATCACCAATAAAAATAGGGATCTATTCTGGTCTGAACCCGACCTTCATATATAATTTCGTGATGATCGGCCCATAATTGCGGCCTGGAGTTTGATTACAACTTATAATGGACAGACGGACGGACGGAAGGACGGACGGACACACATCTCAAAATAGCTTTATCTCGTCGAGATATGAAGATTGGTATACCACATTGGGGGTCTCCGACGAATATTTCGCTGTGTTACATAAATTTTTACCAAAACAAACTTATAATACCCTTTCCACATAGTGGTGTAGGGTATGAAAAAAAAAACAAAACAAAATTTTTTTCAAATTGGTTTGTGCGTGAGCTTTTTCAATATTTGAATGGAATTAATGTTATAGTACGTTTGTATATAACCGGATATAACTGTGCAACATTCTTTAGGTAATCTTATGCAAACAATTGCAGGTAAAGGTTTTTTGAAAGTACAAACCCAAACGACAAAAAACCCTAGTCGGGTTTTGTTGTGTCAGATCCAGCTTGGATTTTATAGCCCCATCTAAACATGATTAAATATTGACTTTTTAAAGCAATTCTGGGATATATATTTGAAACCTTTGAGAATCTTCATCTCACCTCTGAAGAAAATTGGTAGATAAGGGCAAGAATAAAATATTTGTAGAAATAATGAACTCGAAAAACTACATTTCGATGCCTTACTTCCTCAACCTCGTATCTTAAAAAAATGCGATGTTGACGGTTCTCTAAATATTAATTAAATATATTCTCGTATCTCATTCACTCCTATTTTCATAACTGCCTCAAACTCGTATCTTAATACCTGAGGAATGATGTCTGACTGACAATCAATTCCCAGGCGAAACGGCGGAAGCTAAGGCCATGAAATTTTGGGTGAGTGTTAGTCATGGGGCGTAGATGGTCGATTTGACTGGGTATTTGAAAATTACGGAAAGTACTTAAATGTACTAAAGTTTGTAAAATTTAAGTGACTTACTGGTAATCAACGTCGAGGCGAAACGGATAAATCTAGAATCGTAAGAGAAAAGTACTAAAATGCACAAAAATTGTACCTTTCGTATTAGGCGAAAGAGTAGAGCTAGAATTCTGAGCGGAAAATTGGGACACGGACGGAGTGCAAGATAGTTGTATTAAAGGGCTATTGGAAATTAGACCAATAAGTTTACGACAAGTACTAAATGGTACAAAAAGGGTGCGATTTGTTATTATGTGAACGCATAAAGTTAAAATCTTCAATATTGATATGGTAATATAAGGAGGTGATTCGGTAATGTGTACAAATATATACGAAAAGTACTAAATGGTACTAAATTTACTACTATTTGGCATTGAGTGAACAGATAAAAGTGGATTACCTACATACATACGTTTCCACAATACCCCCGAAGGACAAGGGGGACTTCTCTCCCATCAATGAGTGCACGCCAATTAATATTATCTTAATAATGTAGGAGGACCTACTTCTTATCGCCGAGCTCGAACTCTTACGACACCACTTTTTAGTGAAGTTTTTCATGGCTGAAATACTGAGGAAATGTAAGCCGACATTACACTGAGGGGATTTGCCACCGCCGAAAATTTTATGTTCTAGTCAGTTATTGAACCGCAGACTATCTGAGTGCAAGGCGGACGTGCTTACCACTGCACCACGGTGTTTTCCAATGCTTATGCAATAGTTACCATTAAAGCAGATAGTCTTTATGGTGGTAAGTGGACGGTAAAAGTGGAATAATAACACATTTATTGTCTACGTCACTGATTGAAATACCACGAACAAAATAACCAAATTCTGACAGAGCAGCGTGATAGAAGACCAAAAAAGGGGAGATCCTTGTCTTGGCGTTTGTCCCTATCATGTTCAATTTTGCTGTTATGGGCCCCCAAAGATTAGATTTGATTTACTGCTTCAAACTTGCATCTCAATAAATGCGCTTTATGCTTAAACTAAAAAAAGATTAGCATATTATTCCTACTAATATTTGCATAGATGTAATTAATTCACTAATAATTGCCCTTTACACTTTTACCCAAACACCCATGTATCAAAAGACAAATCGTTTTTTGTCTCTCCTGAAAAGTTGTACTTTTTGAGATATGAGGTTGAGGAAGTAAGGCATCGATTTATTGCCTCAAACTTTATAAAATATCTAAAATTTCCATAATTTATATACATTATATCTCCAAAACCGTTAATTTTTTCTTAATGTTTTCTTTTGGAAAAAGTTACCTGGTTTCGCTGTTGGTTAAGCAGCTCTTCAAACGTATCGACTGTCGAATGGTTTCTCTGTCCTAGAACTTTTCATGAAGAAATACATTTCACCGGCCAAATATCCGTTAATGTATAAAAACACATTTGCATTTGAAAAACGAAAAGTTCTAGGACAGAGAAGTCATTCGACAGTCGATACGTCTGAAGAGCTGCTTAACCAACAGCAAAACCAGGTAACGTAATTTGGTGACTGTGTGGGTTCGAGTCCTTGGCTTTCCTTTTTCACTTGCAACAAATTTCCGATCATCAAGCTTAACTCTAAAAGAGAAAATTAATAAAAATCATTAAAAATTATCTTCGCTCTAACAGAAAAAATTACAAAAAACTTTTTTTCATTTCATGAATTCTTTCAAAAAAAAATATTTTTTTTAATCGATTTGTTCGTAATCTTTTTTTATATTTCAATGGAATTAGCATTATTTAGGCAAACGTTCATTCATCCGTGCTACAGGAAATCCGTTTTGAGAAAAAATGTCGAAAAGTCATAATCCTAATACTTACACACCTGAATAAATGCATAATCAAAGCTATTCAAAATACTTTTGCAGATATGCCTTGAAGGTAATACTTTCAATTACATAACTATTCATTTGCTAGTTTGCTTTGTAATCGCCCAAATCCAACATTGCTACTTTGAATTTTTCATTGTTGTAAATAATTGTGGCCGTTCTAAACAAATATTAATTTACGGCTGCAGGTAATTAGCACATTTTTCAATGAATAACTAAATCGATGTATATTAGAATGCTTAAGCGTCATGCTGAAATCATGTACGAGTATAACATTATTATTTTAAAACATATAAACCATTATTTTAAACATATGTAATTCAATAGTAGACAAATACGAAACGAAAAAATCTAGAGTTGGGCAATCTCGTTCAATTGAACGATCCGGATCACTATCTCGTTCAATGGACACCGGTAATTCCTTTGACAAAACTGCGAATACTTAATTTCACACGTTGGTTTTTATGATGTTACTCATTCGTCTTTGATCGAGGACAGAAATCCGGATCGTTCAATTGAACGAGATTGCCCAACTCTAAAAAATCCCATTTTGGTTGACATTCACGTACGCAGAACATTGCGTATTCGCTATGTATTACTGCATTACCCATACGCAATATGGCACTTAAAAAAGTGACAATTGCGATAAAAATAAATATATACTAAAATCATTAAACAAAATAACACAATTTCTAAAGACTTCAGACTTTCATAATGTTGAGGTTAATAAATATTTTAAGTTTGAGAATTCTTTTATCTATACACTCTAATACAAATACGTCGATATACATAAATATGTATGAGCTTGTGTATGCTTACATTTTCAACTATATCGTTAATTAGGAAATACGTGTTTGCCACTGACAACCTTGCTATTAATTACATATCTGCGGCTTTACCCGAACAATGAACCTAGTTATTCGGCTCACTTACAGAAAATTTGTTTAAGCACACATTTTCGAAGAATTAAATGGTAAATTAGATACGGCAATTTAACACATATTGAATAGGTGTATCATGTGTATGTTTGAGTGGGATAACAAATGTGATAAGTTTCGTTGACACTGTGGGTGTAAAATGATGAAATGCATATTACATTTATAATTCTGATATTTTAGATTTTAACACATATATAAAAACATTGCACAATGAAAACATATAGAAAAGAAAATCAAATCTCTCCAGAACTGACGGACCCGCAAACGTTACCATGATGTTGGAATGACCATGCAATCACATGAGATAGCCACATCAAATTCTACTCAACTCCATGCAAACAGTCGCAAAATTCATATTTCGATACCATAGACCTTTACCTAGGAACCCATACGGTGCGCCTGAACTAATTTTAAATGAAAAGTCTTTACACCTGGGTAGTTTCTGCGGATTCGGAACCTACAATGTTCATAGTTGAAAAAAATTAAAAAACAAAGAAATCAAAACAAAGAATCAAAATTAACATTTTTAGGATCGTTTTTTAGGTTTTCACGATTTTGCTTGGAAACCGCAAGTCCCACCAAAATCGGACTAAAGAATGTGTTGTCAGAATTTTCACTGCTACAACATTTTCTTCAGTCCAATTACGATGCGACATTTTGTTTCTTTTTGGAGTTTTCTCATCTATGAACATTGCTGTTTCAGAATTCGCAAAAACTTCCCAGGTGTAAACGGTTTTCATTTAAAGTTAGTTAAGGCGCACCGTGCATGACATTGTTTTATAAGGAAGCGATACAGCCAGAGCATTGTCCAAATTTGAACTTTTATATTTCAAAAATGGTAAAACCTGGGAGAAAGGCCAACCTTGTAGAGAATTTTTACTCATGCAACAGTTTCTCTAATCATATTTCGATAGGACTTGCGGTTTTCAAGCAAAATACTGAAACCCTAAAGAAAACCCAACAAGTAAGAAAGTATCAGTCAGCTGTGCTGACGGAGATGCACCCTCAGCCACTAACCAAAGAAAGAAAAAACCAAACCAAACACAATAACTATGCCGTATATGAAATATATTGATATTGTATCACGAATTTGCTTTAAAATCTGTAGGTATCGTAATGCGGGGCTATACCAAATCATTGGCATATGCCAAACATTTTTAGTAACCAAACCTCTTCATAAAGGACTCGAAATATTAAATTTCGGTTAACTAAGTTTGGAAGAAATTTTTGAAAAGGTTTTAGAGTTATCTTGCACAATAGCCATTTTAGTATGTGCCGACAGGGGTTTGGAGCTTTTGGGCCATTATCTCAGGAAGTATTGACTTACTACGGAAAGAAATTTACCTTTGTAAATGAGGCCGCTACAACAACCTACTGAAAAAGGAATCAAAACGACACGAGAGGTGCTCTTAAACTTCACTTTTTCCGAATTTTGTGTGGGAGGTACCCGAAGGAGTGGATCGATGTAGCCAATGTTCCAACCTGATACATGACTGGATGAAATAATACGATGTGTTAAGTCTGCACTGTGGCCCCTTTACCACTGTGGTGCAATAGTTAGCACGTCCGCCTTGCACTCATAAGGTCTGCGGTTCGAATCCCAGTCCAAGCAACATCAAATTTACAACGGTGGCAAAATTCCCCCTCAGTAATGCTGGCGATATTTCCTGAGTATTTCAGCCATGAAAATCGTATCTGCAAGTGGTGTCGTAAGACGCGCCGTTAGGACTCGGCGATAAAAAGTAGGTCACATATCATTGAGCCAATATGAATCGGTGTGCACTCTTTGATTTGAGAGAAGTCTCCCTTGTCCCTTCGGGGATGTTGTGGGCACATATGTATGTATGTAAAGTCTGCACCAATCAGAAACTCCCTCTAAGGATTATCTTGCGGATTTGTCATTTTGGTTGGTGCCGTCAGGGTATCTTGGATCTTTAGGCCAATACCTCTGGATGTATGGACTTGCGCAAGAAAAACTTGTACCAACGTAAAGGGAGCCCTAAGGACAACTTACTGAAAAAATTTCAAAACGATCCGAGAGGAGCTCTTAAACTTAACTTTACCCAATTTTGTGTGGGAGGTACCCGAAAGAGTGGACTGATATAATCCATATTCGAACCAGATATATATCTGGAAGGAATAATACGATGTCCGAAGTTTGGGTCAAATCAATTCCATCGAGAGTTATCTTTCAAACCATTTTGCAGGAAAATTTTGAACTTTTGTGGGGGAGGTACCGTAAGGAGTGGGCCGATATGGCGCATCTTTGAACTTAAACTAAGTTTGGACAAAATATTACCATACTAAAAATTTGATTTGAATAGGTTGATCAATCAGTTCGAGAGTTATCGTGCGCAGAAGACGGCAGACAAGCGGACAGATAGACAGACGGACATAGCTAAATCGACTACAAATTGTCTGAAACGAATTTCGTCCAAACATACTTGGGGTCTAAAACCGTTAATTCTATAAGGCACATTTTTGGTAAAAAATTAAAAAAAAAAATTAAAAAAATTTTGACAAGCACATTCACGATTTTTGTTACATGGGTTAAGAAAAAAATAGTGGTTTCAAATATGTTCGCGTTCACAAAATTGGATGCTGCGCCCAAAAGTTATGGGGGGTTTTATTCCCTTATAAAGAAAAAATATTTAAAAATTCCCTTTGTGTTGCAATACCAAAATGTATATATAAATCGGTAACAACATTTAATATCTATCCGTAGACGCCTAAATATTAGCTAAATTTATTTTCATTTTCGCGGAAAATCAAAAAATAATGAAGGAATCTTGGAGTAAATTTTATTTATTCTTACTCAGAGTCCATAAAAATCTCTAAAAAATAAACTAAAAATACGTACAGAATCTTGACAATGTCCAGAAAAATGTGAGACCAAAATTTTATTGATTAGGATTTTAAATTGCATATTGCAGCTACAACAAAAGACAAAAGTTTATTGTTGGAACATTATTTCAAGAATATATTTTTTGGTTTAATACGAAAAATTTGAGAAAATTTTTTTGGAGTTATTCTACTATTTCGCTAAATTTCCTAACAAAACCTGAATTATTTTGCTAAAACCTCTTCAAGGAAAATAGTTTATCATCGTGAAAGTATATTTGCATAGTGTGATAAGCAATAGAATTAGGAAATAAAGAGTGATATTGATATTACAATCAAAGAAAAAACATAAAAGTTAAAAACCGTATAACGCGCGAAATAGTTAAAATCAGTTGAGGCGCATGTGCTTTTCGCATAGAGCGAGTGCATCTCTGTCAATATGTTTGCATTTTTCCATGTTTCATTTAACCGCAAAAGTGTGCCACCAGTTGCATCTTACTACACCAAAATGCTTCATGTGGGTAAAAATAACGCGATGTTCATATGATTATAAGGCGCATCCGATTTCAGTGACCCCCTGTTAAAAATACGTCAATAAGACAAATTTTATACAGATTCGTCAAGAACCGCGGATGTGCTACCTGATTCTATTTTTGGTTAAATACGAATACTACTCCCGAATCTCTGAAATTCATGACACACCTTTTTGACAAATATTATAATCGTGTATAAAGGATTCCATTTATGTAAAAAAATTTAAGGGAAATCGCGGTTAAGTATGCGGATTAGTCAAAATAAAATTTTGCTTATTTTCCTATTTTCAGGGTATCTATATCAGCGGTTTCAGTGGATGGATTTGATCGCGGTAGGGCTCAGTGAATCCGGCGCGGAAAAAAACTAAAATCACGCGGGGTTCAAGGGTACCTGAGTCATAGTTGTAAATTTTGAAGCCAAAAAATAGGGTTTTAAAGAAAAATTACGCACCAAAAATTCGACTTTGGACTCCTATTACTAGGGAGCTGTGGGGAGCACTCTCATGAGATATACATCAAACGACGTGGAATCACGAGTTCTACAATCCAATAAATAGATTAGGTCATTATCTGGTTGCGCCCGCCAATTATAAGAAAAATTCAAAAAACCCCGATTTCAAAACTTCAAAATGTCAGCATCGATTTAAGAGGGATGCACTGTATATATCGAGAAGTCACACATTAGCATCATGTTGCCCAAGGGGTATTCTTCAATCCTTTCTTTGAGCTCAGGTCTGAATTTTCCCTCGTTTGACCAGAAATCAAGAAAAAAACACAAAAAAGCTTGCTAACTTCAACACATTTTTACCCATTTTTTTATATTAACACCAACGCAGCTTCCACGAAAATTATTTGTTATGGTCCATATTATAAGATCGTGGCTAAAACACTTCAGTTCATGTAAATATATTCATATTTTATAAAATATATTAACAGTTCGCGACTTATTAAATGGTGAACCTCAACTTCAACGATTGTAAAACATTTTTGAATATTACCATATACCCTTTGTAGCCTAAAGGCTGAGGGTGTAATTAAGTAAAAATATTGAATAATGTGGGCGTGCTCCTAAAGACAACATTTTTTCCCACTTTTGGAAAATACGTAATTTTTGCAAATTTCTGGAGAAAGGAATAGCTATTTCTCGGAAACTATAACAGATATTGTGTTCATTGGGTAGGTAGGACGGTTGTCTTCAACAGTTTTACTAAATTAGCGTAGCGTTTACACGAAGTGAGCTATTTTATTTTTTTCTGGTACTAAATTCCAAATTTAGTGGACTAGAACTTTTAAGAAACAACATGGAAAATAATGGGGCTGAGGGCGTCCGCTTTCAGCCCATATATTTCTGTAACCATACCGATACATCCCTTTAACACTTCTTTAAATTTTTTGAAATTACACACGGCGTGCCTTAACAAATTTAAATGGAAGGTGCTTACACCTCGGAAGTTTTTGCTGATTCTGAAACTACAATGCTCGTAGATGAGAAATATCAAGAAACAAAAAAAAATCGCCGGAGGGATTTTCATATAAATCGCGATTTAAGTTCACATTTTTAGGGGTTCTTTAGGTTTTCACGATTTTGCTTGGAAACCGCAAGTCGTATCGAAATGAGTCTAAAGAAAATGTTGTAGCTGTGAAAATTCTCCATAAGATTGCTCTTTATGATACTTACGTAGGTGTTACCGTTTTTGAGTTATAGAAGTTCAAATTGAGACAATGCACTGACTGTATCGCCTCCTTATAAAACAATGTCATTAGTGCAATTTTCCAAATAAAACTTTTATATCTTGAAAATGGTACAAACTAGGAAAAAATAAATCATCCAGTCTTGTAGAAAATTTTCAGAGCTTCAACATTTTGTTTACTCCCATTTTGATATGACTTGCGGTTTCAAGCAAAATCGTGAAGATTTTAGATAAAAACCTAAAAATTTTAATTGAACCTCTATATCTCAAAAACGGTAAAACCTACGAAAATATCATAAAGGTCAATCTTGTGGAGAATTTTCACAGCTACAACATTTTCTTTAGATACATTTCGATACGACTTGCGGTTTCCAAACAAAATCGTGAAAACCTAAAAAAACCCTAAAATTGTGAATTTTGATCGCGATTTATTTAAAAATCCCTCCGGCGATTTTTTCTGTTTTTTTTATTTTTCTTATCTATGAAAGTTAGTTAAGGGGCACTGTGCATAATATTGTTTTATAAGGGGACGATACAGTCAGTGCATTGTCCCAATTTGAACTTCCATATCTCAAAAACGGTAAAACCTACGGAAATATCATAAAAGCCAATTTTGTGGAGAATTTTTTCTGCTACAACATTTTCTTTAGACCCATTTACATAGAACTCGCGGTTTCCAAGCAAAATTGTGAAAACCTTAAGAACCCCTAAAATGTGAACTTAAATCGCGATTTATTTTAAAATCCCTCCGGCGATTTTTTTTGTTTCTTGATATTTCTCATCTACGAGCATTGTAGTTTCAGAATCAGCAAAAACTTCCGAGGTGTAAGCACCTTCCATTTAAATTTGTTAAGGCACACCGTGTACATGGTTAAAACAATGAGTTTTTCCATACCGTTTCCAATATAAATTTGAATATGAGTCTTTATATGAATTATATAGGTTTTGTGAAAACTCAAGGAATATTTTTTGTAAACAAAGTTTAATGTTTATACCCTATGCAACATTTTGGGAGATTATTATACGTTGGGTTTGGACAAAAAGTTTCTAACGCATCGAAATAATGGTCGTAGACCCATACTTATAAAGTGTGATCCATTTAGAGGTTTCTAATTTCTTTAAAGAAAAAAAAAACACAGAAAAATCAAACTGAATGGACAATTTAATGACAATGGAACATTTAATGACATTTATTTTTTGCAGATTATGTCTAACAAGTATTGGCCGAGGCTACTTCTCCGACGGTCCCTCCGTCGAGTCCAATTTTCAATGAATCGTTCAAGCTTTTCGACTGGTAACTGGCGAATGTCACTTATGATGCTTTCACCCAAGACTGGAATCGAAGCAGTTTTATCCGCATACAATTTTGGACAGGAAAAAGTCTAATGGAATGATATGAGACGATCTTGGTGGCCAATCGACTGGTCCAAAACGTGCTCACTTAAGTCTTCTTTCAATAAATCCAATAAATCCTTTGATTGATGCGATGTGTGGGAAGTGGCGCCGCACGTTGGGGCAAGATTGAAAAAAAAACGGGTCTTAATTGAAAAATTGAAACACAAATTTTTGATAATCTGTCTTGACAGGGTTAACGAGTACAAAATTCTACCTCACTAGCCAAAATAGCAAAGTCGTATGTTGTTTACTTTTCGTGTAGCACAGTGTTAAAGTTGAACATATTTTTAAAATTTAAGAATCAGGTGAAAATTATTAAATTTTGCTGCTTTTAAATCGTCATAACGTAGTTTTTGCTACATAAACTTGGCATTTTCAAAATGGATATTTCAAACAGAGGTAATTCTTAATATTTTTGGAAAAAATTGTACTGAAAAAGTCTTGTAGAAATGTGTTTAAAAAATTCGTCTAAATGTGCCCAGATTTTGCATAATTATACCCTACACCACTATGTGGGGAGGGTATTATAAGTTGGTTTTGGCCAAAAAGTTTGTAACGCATCGAAATAATGGTCGTAGACCCATACTTATATATACCAAAATGAATGTCTCGACGAGCTGAGTCGATCTGGCTATGTGTGTCTGGCCGTCAGTCCGTCCGTCCGTCAGTCCGTCCGTCCGTCCGTCTGTCCATCTAAACCTTGTAATCACGCTACAGGTCGCAATTTTGATCGGATCGTCACGAAATTTTGGATGTTGATGGGGGTCCCGGAGGGGAAGAAGCCTATTGATTTTGGTGATAGTCGGATAATATTTAGGGGTCGGAATGGGCAAAAAACTTATGTGTATAAAAAGACATCGTTTTTTTCCAAAGCGAATATCTCAGCTTCTATACGGGGTATACCAAAAGCAAAAACTGACAATAAAAGTAGAAAATATCACCTTTCTAATGATGTAAAGTAGGTTCTCGTAGGTGATCAAACAACGAAGATATCACAATAGTCGCAAATAAAACCCAAATTTTCATTTTTGCAATTTTAATTATAATGACGAATATCACAGCTTTGGTTGGGGACTTTCCAAAAGCAAAGCCTGGCTGTGAAAGTAGAAGATCCCATCTTTACAATGATGTAAACTAGGTCGGCGTAGGTGGCCACATAACGGAGATATCACCATTTTTTCATTTTTTTGTAATCACGCTACAGGTCGCAGTTTTGATCGTCACGAAGTTTTGGGGGCTAATGGGGATCCTACAGAGAAAGAAGCCTGTTGATTTTGGTTATGGTCGGATAATATTCAGGGGTCGGAATGGGCAAAAAACTTATTTGGAGAAAAAGTCAACGTTTTATTTCAAAGCGAATATCTTCGCTTCTAAAAGGGGCATATCAAAAGCAAAACCTGCTAATGAAAGCAGAAAATATCACCTTTACGATGTATGGTAGGTTGTCGTAGGTGATCAAACAACGAATATATCGCAATAGTCGCTTATAGAACCCAACTTTTCATTTATTCGATTTTAATTCTAATGACGAATATCACAGCTTTGGTTCGGGACCTTCCAAGAGCAAAGTCTGACAATGAAAGTAAAAAATCCCATCATTACAATGATGTAAAGCAGTTTGGCGTAGGTATCCAAATAACGGAGATATCGCAATAGTCGGTAATACATCCCATTTTTCCACTTTTTTGGAAATCACGCTACAGGTCGCAATTTTAATTGGATCGTCACGACATTTTGGATGTTATTGGGGGTCCCACAGAGGAAAAAATCGTTTGATTTTTGATAATGGTCGGATGTTATTCAGGGGCCGGAATGTAAAAAAAAAATATTTGGAAAAAGACCAACGTTTTATTTCAAAGTTAATATCTCCCTTCTGTAGCATGGTAGAACAAGAAAAGGTAGCAGCAATACCCAGCTGACTGAACTGGGTTGTAGTGTTAGTGTCAAATTCCATACGACATTTTATGTATTTATTTCTATGTTCGATGTATATTAGGGATATATATTTTTGAAGAACAAATTTATTCATCAGAAAAAAAAAACTATATCCCATAAAGACGGCTTCAAATCATTGACATGTAACCTCCTCCAGGTCCGAACGACATGCCGCACACTAAAACACCTCTTATAGAGGCGGTACAATATTTGTTAATATGTGCCCTAATAAATATGTGCTTTTTTGTTTTCAAAAGCAAACGATTGAAACAGCTTCTCTTTTTTCAACGACCCGAAACATTTTTGCAAGTATTCTACTTTCTGCGAGAAATTATGCATTTAGTGGAAACATTCAAATTGAAAATCTAACGAGTTTTCATTCATGGTTTTCAAAATATTCAATCAAATGTGAAAAATTATTAGTTTTTTAAATTCCAATAATTTATAGGCATTTCCTTGTTTTGTTTACATGTACGTTGACACTAAGGTTTACAAACAAAAACAAATTTCAATGTGGTTGTTGTTGAGTTGTATTTGTTGTAGTATTTACTTTACCTTATATTTGTTCTACCATGCTTCTGTAGGAGGTATATAAAAAGCAAAACCTGGCAAGGAAAGAAGAAAATATCACCTTTACAACGATGTGAAATAGGTTGTCATATGTGGTCATATCGCAATAGTCGGTAATGCATTCCTTTTTTCATTTTTGTGCAATCACACTACGAAATTTTGATCAGATCCTCACGAAATTTTGGGGGTTGATGGTGGTCTAACAGAGAAAAAAGCTTATTGATGGTTGGCATACATCCCACTTTTCCATTTTTTATTTGGGTTGTACAGTCGATGCACTTAAATGCGTTTCAAAAAAAATTACCTGTGTTAATGAAGACATTCAGAACAAAGGCGCTAAGCTATCCCAATTTTAATATTTTGAATTTTATTAGTCAAAAGCTTATGAACAGGGGTAGTGGTGTAGGGTATCAAATAGTCGGCCCCGACCCGACTATTGCCTTGGCTCACTTGTTTTTAAATGTATTGGAGTATAACAAAAAAGAGTGTCGAGAAGGTCGTGAGAATTTTTTTTTTGTATTTTTCTCTTGATTGTTTTCTTTGATACTGCGCAAACAAAACTTGCGTCTTGCTTGCGCATTTTGAGTTATGTCAAAAAT
This sequence comes from Musca autumnalis, assembly GCF_047663935.1. Classification (NCBI taxonomy): domain Eukaryota; kingdom Metazoa; phylum Arthropoda; class Insecta; order Diptera; family Muscidae; genus Musca; species Musca autumnalis. Next base: position 8,076,170 of record NW_027411644.1, on the reverse strand, counting down.
GGTGGAAATAGCTGTGGGTCAAATTTTTGCATTTTGGGGTTTTTGTCTTCATTTTCCCTGTTATTGTTGTACAGTATGTCGTGTTTTGGTTTAATGCCTGTGGTCACCCTACATAAGACAATGTGTGCAGGTCCACCATTATGTTATAGTTACTATATATAATGATTTATATGAAATGATGGCGATGCACAAATGGTGAAATCGCAAAAAATGGAGATTAATTAAAAAAATTAAATTCGGTTTTTGGTATGACTGTTGTTACATGGTAATAATGGACAAAATTCTAAGTCTTTAACCAAAATGTCAAGATCATATATTGTTTACTTCTACAGTTACACTGTGATAAAGCTAAAGAATTTTTAATAATTTAAAGAGCACCATAGAAATTTAAATTTTTTTGGTATATAAAGATTAATATTTTTTTACGCATCAAAAGTGCCCTTTTTAGAATGGAATCGTCAACTTCAGTTAGAAATCAGAGTCTTAGAAAAATATATTTATGGCAAAAGAAGTTTAGAAGCATATTAAAAATTAATTTAAAATGTATCCATTTTTCCCTATTTTTTGAAAAGTATTTAGAGCCAAAAAAGTAGCGGAATATTTTATATGAAGGTTATTCCAAAACGAGAATATATAGAGACGATGTTTGATAGAAATATTTTCAATCCCTTCAAAATGCACAATTCACAATCTGAGCTAGTTTAGTTGCAATATATGCATAAAATATTCGAAAGCCCCCAAATTTTACTGTATCTCTATATGGGGCCTATACCAAAACATTGACCTATTTTTACAAATTTTAGGCATTCAGAACTATAAATCCTAATTTAGAGATAAATGTACTAAAAAATGTGGTCAAGACCCTCGAAATACATAAAATCGGGAGATACCCTTGTATGGGAGCTACACTAAAATATTGACCTAACTTAATAATTGTTTGCCAAATATTAGCTTAACCAATAATTTATCATACTAGAAGATTTTAGATTCATCAAATAAGAAATGTAGGCAAAACCGTAAAAACACTTCATAGTTTTTATGGTACCCACTTATGAGGGCTTCGAATATACCTCTCCAATCCCTCAATTCGCACCCAAAACCACGGTGTGCCTTAACCAAATTTAAATGGAAGGTGCTTACACCTGGGAAGTTTTTGCAGATTCTGAAACAACAATCCTCATAGATGAGAAATATCAAGAAACAAAAAAATCGCCGGAGGGATTTTCAAATAAATCGCGATTTAAGTTCACATTTTTAGGGGTTCTGTAGATTTTCACGATTTTGCTTGGAAATCGCGAGTCCTATGTAAATGGGCCTAAAGAAAATGTTGTAGCTGTGAAATTTCGCCACAAGACTGACCTTTATGATATTTTCGTAGGTTTTACCGTTTTTGAGATATAGAAGTTCAAATTGAGACAATGCACTGACTGTATCGCCTCCTTATAAAACACTATCATGCTCAGTTCGCCTTAACTAACTTTTGATGAAAACCGCTTACACATGGGAAGATTTCGCGGTTTCTGAAACAGCAATGTTCATAGATAAGAAAAATAAAGAAAACAGAAAAATCGCCGGAGGGATTTTTAAATAAATCGCGATCAAAATTCACAATTTTAGGGTTTTTTTTAGGTTTTCACGATTTTGCTTGGAAACCGCAAGTCGTATCGAAATGAGTCTAAAGAAAATGTTGTAGCTGTGAAAATTCTCTACAAGACTGACCTTTAGATGTTTTCGTAGGTTTTACCATTTTTGAGATATAGAGGTTCAGTTCAAATTTTTAGGTTTTTATCTTAAGTCTTCAAGATTTTGCTTGGAAACCGCAAGTCATATCAAAATAGGACTAAAGAAAATGTTGAAGCTGTGAAAATTCTCTTCAAGACTATATAATTTATTTTTTTCCTAGGTTGTACCATTTTCAAGATATAAAAGTTTTATTTGAGAAATTGCAGTAATGACATTGTTTTAAAAGGAGGCGATACAGTCAGTGCATTGTCTCAATTTGAACTTCTATAACTCAAAAACGGTGAAACCTACGAAAGTATCATAAAGGTCAATCTTGTGGAGAATTTTCACAGCTACAACATTTTTTTAGGCCCATTTACATATGACTCGCGGTTTCCAAGCAAAATCGTGAAAACCTAAAGAACCCCTAAAAATGTGAACTTAAATGGCGATTTATTTGAAAATCCCTCCGGCGATTTTTTTTTTTTTTGTTTCTTGATATTTCTCATCTATGAGCATTGTGGTTTCAGAATCTGCAAAAACTTCCCAGGTGTAAGCACCTTCCATTTAAAATTAGTTAAGGCGCACCGTGAAACTGTGTTCCGTTATATTGATTGAAATGTAAACATTCGAAAAATATTAACATTAGATCACTCAAATGCTTCCCTGAATTAATCCACGTTTTTTGGAATCTTGCCCCAACGGCGCGCCATTTTGTTGAAACCAAATATCGCTGAGATTACGAGCTTTAATTCCAAACATCAAATAGTCGATTGTCACGACAATAACGGTCACCATTGACGATAACGTCCTATCCGGCATCATTTTGAAGAAATAGGGTCCAACGATTCCACCGACCCACAAACCGTTGCTTTTTATACCCTCAGCATTTATGCTAACGAGGGTATATACACTTTCATACGGGCAAAATGTGCCTCATCGAAATAATGGTTTTAGACCCCAAGTATGTTTGGAAGAAATGTGTTTCAGACAATTTGGAGCCGATTGAGCAATGTCCGTAAGTCTGTCTGTCTGTCTGTCTGTCCGTCTGTCTGGCTGGCTGGTGCGCACGATAACTCTCGAACGGATGAACCGATTCGGTTCAAATATTGGCTTTCGTAATATTTTGCCCAAACTTAGTTTAAGTTCGAAGATGGGCTATATCGGTCCACTCCTTCCGGTACCTCCCCCACAAAAGTTCTAAAATGTTCGGAAAATTTGTGCGCACTATAACTCTTGAAGGGAGTAATCGATTTGGTCCATACTTTGCCCATCGTAAAATGTGTACCAGACTTAGATAATGTTTCAATATAGGCTCAATCGGTTCACTCCTTCGGGTACCTCCCACACAAAATTTTCAGAGAAGTTCAGTTTAGAGCCATCTCTCGAATAGCTCTGATTTTTGTTTTAGCAACTTGTATTGACTGCCCTCCATACGACGGTACAAGTTTCATTAGGGGCAAGTTCATACTTCCTGAGAAAATAGCCTGAAAGTTGCAAAAAAAGTCTATGACACCGTTGAGGTGGTTGGAGCGCAAGATAACTCTGGATCGGATCTGCCGACTCGGTCCAAAATTTGGCCTTAGTAATATTTTGTCCAAACATAGTTTAAGTTTGAAGATAAGCCATATCGGTCCACTCCTTCAGGTACCTCCCCCACAAAAGTTCAAAAATGTTCGGAACATTTGTTCATACGGTAACTCTTGAAGGGAGTGGCCGAATTGGTCTATACTGTACACATCCTAATATATCTGCTAGATATAGATCAGGTTAAAATATGGACTATAATTGTCCACTCCATCCGGTACCTCCCACACAAAATTGCGGATAAGTTCACTTTAAGACCTGCTATCGAATCACTTTTTGCTGAAGCAACTTGCATTCGCTGCCCCTATGGCACCATATGTAGTGGCTGGAGATCCACTTCCATAATGGTCAATGTAGATCCATTCCTTTTAGTATTTCCTCCGCAAAACTTTTGATCTCTAATCCTAATGGACATTTTTGTCGGCTCAAATGCCCAAAATTTTTAAAAAAACCCTAAATACATATGTTTTTTGGAAAAAATTTTTTTCAATATACACAGGCTGAGGGTATACCTCTGTTGGCAAGGCCGACTGATACTTTTTTACTTGTTCTGGATGAAGTGGCAGCTCATGAATGAAGAAGTTGCTCTTCTTCCCAAATGTGGCAATTTTGGTTCTTTACATACCTATAAGGCTAGAAGTGTGCCTCATCACTGAACAAAATTATGCCCGAAACACACTCCCCACATAACGCGAATTTTCGTAATAAAGTTGAACGATTTGTAAACATTGTAGAGGCGTGAGCTTTTCCATGACAAAATGTCAAACAGTACTAAACAAAAATAACATGAACACGTGACACGACTCACGCGTGATCTGTCAATAAAGGCTGGTTAAGAAGTACCTCTTGTTGGATCACCCGTTATATAACAAAATTAATGTCTAGACGAGCTGATTCGATGTGTGTCCGTCCGTCTGTCCATCTAAAACATATAATCACGCTACAGGTTGAAATTTTGATCGGATCGTCATGAATATTTGGGGTTCTTGCAGGGGAAAAGGCCTATTGATTTCGGTGATGATAGGAAAGTATTCAGGGGTCGAAATGGGCAAAAAAACTTATGTGGAATTTCAATTGTCATGTCAATTACCAAAGCTCCGTCTGGTGGTTACAGGTTGCTATTTTGATCGGATCGCCACAAAATTTTGGGGCTGATGGTGGTCCCAGAGAGGAAGAAGACTATTTAGTTTACTGATGGTCGGATAATATTCAGGGTTTGGAATGGCAAAAAAGGTACGTGGTAAGAAGTCTACGTTTTATTCCAAAGCGAATATCTCCTCTTCTATAAAGAGTATACCATGAAAGAAAACATCAACTTCACAACAATGTAACGCAGGTTGGCGTAGTCGGCCAAACAACGGAAATGTCGCAACAGTCGCTAAAACAACCAAATTTTTTCATTTTTGGGATTTTAGTTGTAATGACGAATATCACATCTTTGGTTGGAGACGTTCCAAAAGCAAAGCCTGACAATGAAAATAGAAAATCCTACCTTTGCAATGATTCAAAGTAAGTTAGCGTATTTGGTGAAACAGCGAAGATGTCGCAGTAATACATCCCATTTTTCCTTTTTTGTAATCACGATTTTGATCGGATCGTCACAAAATTTTGGGGTTAGTAGGAGTTCCAGTTTGGTGATGGTCGGATAATATTCAGGGGTCGGAATGGCAAAAAACTTATTTGGAGAAAAATTCAAAGTATGAAGTAACTTTGACGTTGAATTCCTCTGCAACTACTAAACCGAATTTGGCCGTTCTTGATGTATTGGTAAATATATAAAAATATCTCTATTCGTTGAAAACTTACAGGGTTTTTACAAGAAAAAAAAAAAAACGATTCAGAGACCATAGGTGGGTGGATCAGTAAAAGAAGTAACTAATTCCTCTATGAAAGTTGAAGGAGAATCTGCTAAAGTGGGTCTGGTAGTAAGCGGCGACAAGACCAAGCTAATGGTATTGTCGCGCAATGCGTCCCTAGAACTCCTATCAACTGTGAAAATTGGTTCATATAATTTTGATTAAAGATTTCGTCTATCTTGGACAACCATAACACAACAAACATCATCAGTTGTAAATAAGAATATACTTGTCGATTAAAAAACACTTGTATTCAGTTGTATTCATCTAACATAATATTTACCTTCAGTTCGTGACATGAACAGACCCATTTTTGTAAACTAGGAAACTACTACTGCAATTGAATTTAATCAGATTATACCTTTAACACTTTATACCTTAGTCAGTGAAATAAAAAACACACACATACATAAAGAACGTGGTATGAATGTGTGTATGTACATTATACAACAATAATTTTATATCACAAACTCGGTTCAAATTAATGTCCAAATACATACTAACACCTTGGCCATTGGAAACAGTTTTTATTTTGGTTCATTCTTCAACTTCCACAATATTTGTCATTATTTCTCGGTTGATTTCAATATTCGTAAAGTGAAAAAATATAAATATTCATTTGCCATTTGTCCGATCCATGATTAAATAACAATCACTTTGTGAAAAATAAATGAAAACAATCAAAAATCTCTGGTGAAAAGAGCAACAGGATGCCACAGCAGGACAAAAACTAAAAAAAAAATATGTTTGGGGTCCAGGGTGTGGCGAGCTGTTCAAATATACTACCAAAATGTTTTCAATTTGTGTAAAAAATGTTTATTGCTTTGTTGTTTTTCATAAACTCCGTTTTATTTGCCAATTGTCTCACTGACAGAGTGTTGCTATTTGCAGGAAGTTCACTACATGAAAGAGTAACAGCTCTGTGACAGCAGTCGTGCCAATGTGTGGTATCTCTGGGTGTGTGTATGTTTTTGTGTGAAATTTAAAACCATTAATACAAATATATCACCGCTACCGATACAACAGCCACTGCAACAAAACAACAACAAGCCAATATAACTTTGTGGGCTATTAAAAGTAAATTCAACCAGAAACAAACAACAAAATTATGAGAGGATTAAGTCGACCAACGAGTGTTGTACATGAGAGTGTATGAGTGTGTGCTAGTTTAGCTGAATGTATGGTCCATGCATTTGGATGCTAGATAAATTAGAGAATTTCAAAATGCAGGTGGTTTACAGAAGATTAGGGATTTTAAAATTCATAATCGTTATTTATTTAAAAAATGAACTGTACGTTTATCGGCATGCTACATCATATTCTGAAAAGTGAAAAAATCTGTATGTATTTGGATGATCAAAATTGTATTAGCAAAAGTCGAAATTAATTTTTGTTATATAGGAATGCTTTTGCAGTGTTTAATGTATAGTATACCTGATTCGATACATAGGTACCAACATATTAGTATTATGTATGGCGATCCCGAAATCCCGGTTTTTTCTTGATATAGCAAATTTCCGAATCCAGGGATTTCTTTCTTTCAGGACCTGGGATTTTAGAAGTTACTTATTTATGGCGTCTTATTTACAAATGGAAAAATAACCATCTGAAAAAATTAGTTTTCGGAAATATAATTGATAAATTACGCCACGAAGAGTATAATTTTAAATACATTCCACAAATGAATACCTCAAGGAGAGTTTCTTAAAAAAATAGTATAAGTTTGAATGAAATGTAACTTTAGAAAAGAAAGAAAAGGAAAACGTTGTGATAAATACTTCAAAGCATCTATGACATCCACTAATACAGGTCACTGGAAGCTATCCTAGTTATACCCCTAGAACTCGCTTCGTTTATAGGTTCCAAAAACCTGCGACTCAAAGTGATTTTTTTTTAAATGACCGCTATTTCGGTAAAAAAATATTACTCAAATTCCCAAAATAGCGATAATCGGAAGGTATCGTTATATGGGGCCTATACCAAAAAAAAAGACCTATGTTGACAATGTAAGTGAGAACCAAGAACTTCTAATGTCAAATTTCAGATACTTCAGTAAACATATAGCTAAAATTCTCAACATAGCGAAAATCATGAGGTATCGTTATAAGGGGCCTATACCAAAATATTTGATGCAGAAATTTTGTGAGCACTGAAAAGCTCAAATGTCAAATAACAAGCAGTTCGTTCAAAATATGTAGCTACATTTCTCAAAATACCCAAAACCGGCTGGGGGCTATATCAAAGAATGGACCTTTAGCAGTTTATAACGAGTGGTTTTGTCTAGGGCTGAGGTAAGCTCAGCCGCTGCCAGGGTTGACCTAAGGATCTACAAACCTTAAGTAAAAAAACACGAGTGTTTATAATTTCAATATTTATTATAAAACTCTTGGCGGTGGATATACGAACAATATGTGTGAGGAATATGGATGAGATGTGTGTGTTGATAACCTGTGCCAATCGCGTTGTTGTAATAGGCTCGATGGTAGCCGGGTTGTTGTTGTCGACTCGATGGCAATCGTGTATGTTTGCGTCGGCTCTGATGTATTCGGATGCTGTCGGCTATTCGGGTGACTGTCAACTCGGCAGTCGTCGGGTGTATGGCTCGGCTCTGTGATGTTCCGATTGTTGTCGGCTCGTTGACAATCGCCGTGTGTGTGTCTCGGCTCTGTAGTATTCGGGTTACTTTCGGCACATTGGCAATCGTCGGGAATGTGGCACGGCTCTGTGGCATTCGGGTTGCTGTCGGCGTAAAACCCATACTTGGATTCCAGAGACCTCCACAAAGGAATTCATGGTATGACCAGGAGTGTCATGCTGCTACCGAAAAAAATGCGGCATATAAAGCTACTTTACAATCAGTAGCAACGCGTAGCGCACGAGAGATATCGGGAGAAAAGGAGTGAGAAACGTCTTTTCCGCAAGAAAAAGAGAGAAATGGAAAAGCAGGAGTGTGAAAAAATCGAGATGTACAGGAGCCAGAATGAAGTCCGAAAATTCTACCAAAGAGTGAAACATCAAACAGATGGCTTTGGTACAGGCACATCCTCCTGTAGAGACCAGCAAGGTAATCTGGTAACAGATACAAGTACAATCTGCTGGTATCCAATAGTAGCGAAGACGATGATACCACAGATCCAATCCCAGAAGATGGTATAGAATGTATACCGCCCGGCAAAGATGAGGTAAAAACAGCAATCAACCGGTTAAAGAATAATAAAGCAGCAGGAGCCGATGGCTTACCAGCCGAGCTGTTTAAAACCGGAGGTGACGCGCTGATAAGGTGTATGCATAAGCTAGTTAGCACCATCTGGCAGGAAGAACGCGTACCCGACGATTGGAACCTGAGCATCCTATGTCCCGTCCACAAGAAAGAAGATAATACTGTATGGTCCAACTATAAGGGCATAAGTCTTCTCCCTATTGCCTATAAGATGGTGTCAGGGATATTGTGCGAACGACTAAAGCCAATGGTCAACGAAATAATTGGACCATACTAATGTGGCTTTAGACCTGGCAAGTCCACCATTGACCAGATATTTACCCTGCGGCAAATCCTAGAGCAGACCCAAGAGATGCAGATCGACACATATCATCTTTTTGTCGTTATAAAGCAGCATTCGACAGTTCCCTCCGCTCAAAGGTATTCCATGCAATGTCTGAATTTGGTATCCCCCCAAAGCTCATCCGGCTTTGTAAGATGACTTTAACTGATACCAGGTCCTCAGTTAAAATTGGAAAGGACCTCTCCAAACAGTTTGGTACCAAAAGAGGTTTCAGACAAGGAGACAGCCTTTCGTGTGACTTATTCAACATTTTGCTGGAAAAGGTAATACGAGATGCAAATGTCAATAGAAATGGCACAATTTACACCAATAGCCACATGTTACTTGCTTATGCTGATGACATAGATATCATGGGACGATCAGTAAAGGAAGTAACGATACCTTTAGGAAGGTTGAACCAGAATCTACGAAAGTGGGTCTGACGGTAAACGGCGAAAAGACCAAATTGATGGTGTCGACGCGCAAAGCGTCCATAGAGCTCGGACCAACTGTGGAAGTTCGTACATATAATTTTAAGGTAGTTAAAGACTTCGTCTACCTCGGCACTGCCATAAACACAACAAACAACATCAGTTGTGAAATAAGAAGAAGAATTTTATTGGCCAACAGATGCTACTATGGTTTAGGTAAGCAATTTAAAAACAAAGCCACATCTCGTCAAACAAAAATAACACTATACAAAACGCTGATACTACCCGTGCTAATATATGGCTCCGAAGCATGGGTACTTGCGCAAGCAGATAAGGCAGTGCTTGGTGTGTTTGAGAGGAAAATTCTTCGAAAGATCTACGGGCCGATTTGCGTTGACGGTGAATATCGACGTATTATGAACCACGAGCTATATCAGCTATACAAAGACATGTATATAGTTAAACGTATCGAGATGCAACGATTGCGTTGGCTAGGCCATGTCATAAGAATGGCCGATGATGAACCCGCTAAAAAGGTGTATGAATGCAGGCCACATGGCGGTGCACGCAGCATCGGCAGGCCTAAGCTTCGATGGAGCATACAAGTGGATGAAGAAATGAAAAGGCGAGGTATTCCAAAAAGTCAAGCGAAAAACAGAGAGGAATGGAGATCTTTTCTTAGTTCGGTCTATGGAACAATGTTCTGTAATGGGCCAACTAAGTAAGTAAGTAAGTCGGCTCGTTGGTAATCGTCGGGTATGCGGCTCGGCTCCATCGTATTCGGGTTGTTGTCGGCAGTCTTCGGATGTGTGACTCGGCTCGTGTTGCTGTGGGGAAAAGATGGTATAATGGAAATATTAAGGTGGGATGGATATCAATGCGGGTCGAATAAAATGTAAGAAATGTATGAAACGGTCACGTTACAAGTTTAGTGGCTGCAGGAAATCGCAAATATCAGGTAGATCGTTAAAAAAATTGAGCTCAAATTTTGGAAATACCGAAATATGGACCTATATTGACAATATTAAATGGAGAGGTTTAGTGTAAAATGACAGCTAGTTCGTTTAGAAATTGTAGCTAAAATCCTAAAAATACATAATATTGGATGATACCGTTATATGGGGATACCAAAACGTGGACCGTTATAGCCCATTTTCGAACTTGGCCTGTCTATGGCACTAACACACTCGGTTACAAAAATATAGCGTTCTAGCTTATTTGTTGTGAACGCTGATTACCCTGATCAAGAATATATACTTTAAAGGTCGCAAATGACTATTTCAATTCGTTATATTCCGAAAAACATATTCTCCATATTGTGGTGGAAAGTATAAAAAAGCTTGTACCTCTCTGGCACTATAGAACATAAATTTCGGTGATGGAGCTAAGCAATAGGCAGAAACGTGTCGCTACAAAACGAACATACATGGGAACCCGATGACACACATTTTTGACCACATCAAAGTGCTTATGTATATTTTCATGCGCTGTAAATGATTGCGACAAGCAACAGCTTTGGTCGTAATGTAACTGTCCTCAATAATTTTGTAATCTAATAAATTCTGCAACAGATTGCTCAGTTAGATTGATTTCCTAAATCATAAGTATTTTTCTGGACTCATTAATCACAGTTTTATATATTGTTACGGAATTAGATTTAACTAATCTCCGTGTAGACGTTGTTTTATTCCCCGATACGATTTGTACTAAATAAAACAGGGTTCGTTTTAGATTACGTTTCTACAATGCTTTATTTACTTTATTACACTTATTCAGAACCGACTTTAATTACAAAGCACACAGCAAGTCTCTAGTTAGCACGCAGCTCTTATTTAACAACGCTTAAAACACAACTCACCCAATGTTGCCGTTCCTATCGCTATTTATACCCAAAATCTCCTTGGTCTAGAATTATCCACAAAATCTGGCAACATCTCGAATCTGTGCAGCGAACACACAGACGCACATTCGCACTAAGCGAACAACCATACTCACATACATACAAGTAGACAAGCGCAGTAATGACGTAATTACAACAACAAACAAATACACGAAATACAAGAAGTAGGAACTAAACGATAATTACATGATTATGGCAAAACATAATAAAAGCGCATTAATGAAAGGTAAAGAACTAGAATGATGAAGATGATTCTACATAGTAGTTGTTGTTGCTTAAATAAAGTAACTGCGTAATAAAACTTTACGTTACAATTCAAATTTTTAAATTAACGGAAATTAAACTAAATTAACTTAAACCTATCAGTTACATTCGTAACAATATCAATAATGTGATACAAAGCGTGCTATTTTAATACACCCATTTACGTAAAAATCCGTCTTAGCAGTAATCAGATAAAAAGAAATCAAAAAATTAACGCACACAAAAAACACACTATCGAATCCTTTTAATTGTCCAGACATATCTTTCGTTGTTCCTTTCTTTATTCGTGCGAATTAATAAACGCCAGAAATAACACCAGTCCATCTTTATATTTATCATTTATGCAAACTACAGCATTTCAGCTGTGCGATTCTCTGTCCGACGAATGTAGGATGCCTCAGACATTAAAAAGAACCGCATATTGTTATTGCCCGCCATATCAATGAAAGTCGTCGTTTATTTATAGCTCATATTTCCCAACTGCATAAATACTATGGCAGTTACAGAAAATACACACACACCCACACGCATTTTCATGTTGAGATGCAAATCAACGTACATGCATACACATTCACTCATCCATGATGTTGTTATTTTATTATGAAAGGTAGGTGGGTGGGTAGGAGGTACCTATGGTGTTTGTTGCTTCTATCAATGGGTGCGTGTGAGCTTGTGTATTTCTCTTTCTGTTTACGTGTAAAAAGTTTTTCATACATCACTTGTTTGTTGTTTTGTATTCCATGTTATGTATGAAAATTATTTCCGACTCTATGATGCCATCATGTGTCGGGCGGTGCCTGTGTGTTGATGTTCACTGCATGTGTGTGCCTACGTACTAGAGTGTACTTGGTTCGTTTAAATACATCAAATGGGAAGACGAATTCAGTTGTACATGAAGAGCTCACTTAAAAATCTTCACATGCATCCTCGCAAACGTTTCTTTTTATGCATGGGATGTGCTAAAGGAGAATTAATACCTCACTCGTTCCCATGACAACTACACAGTTTTCATATGTGTACCTTTTGTTTGTTTGTCGTTGTTATTATACGAACAACGTTTATTTAGTTTTGTACAAATTTTTACAAAAATGTCACGATTTTGTTGGTTTGCAGAGGGATTTTTATGCTAAAGACAATATCTGTCGACATTATTCAAAATCAATATGAGTTTATAACAATTATGCAAGCAACAATGAATGTAGTTACTTAAAATACACATCATACATATGAACATATGTATATTTATGCCACTAATTTCAAATTAAGTAATCCACGTCTATATTAGGTTGCAACTATGTTATCTGATCTCCTATATCAACAATAATGTGGCATCAAACGAAATGTTAAGAGTTCCTCTTACACTTATGTATGTATATCCTACTTAACCAGAATATACTTTCCAGAAATAAATTTACAGAATAGCTACAAAATCAGATAAAAGATCAGGTATAATCTGTATTTTTCGTCCATTTCACCATTTTTATTCATTAATCATCACCAATAAACATTCATATGTGTGGTCGATGTTAGAAAAAAATCGAAATTACTTTGATGTGTATACTTTAATAAAAATATTTCTATATTGGGATGCACAGTGTCCAATTTTACGAAAAACCTGGCCAAAACTCTAAAAATTAATGGATTTTGACCTAACCTTGTGTTCTTATGTTTTTTTGGGTGGTTGGCTACATTTTGTATTTTATTCAACTCTCAGATGGTCATTAAACGTGATTAAATATTGACTTTTAAAGCAATTCTGGGCTATATCTCTGAAACCTATGTGAATCTTTATCTCACCTCTGTGAACTCGAAAAACTAAATTTATTGCCTCAAACTTTATAAAATATCTAATATTTCCATAATTTGTATACATTTCTCATAATATCTCCAAAACCGTTAATTTCTTAATGTTTACTTTTGGAAAAATAATTGCTGGAATGTAATGCACAATTCCTCAGAACATGCCATTGTTGTGAAATGCCTCTATCACTTTGTTTTCAGTATATTTGTAAACGACAATTTAATAAATATGTCAACAATGTGGCGAAATCCGAAATGCAAGAATAAACTGTTGGTGTGAACTGGGTTTGAATTATTAGTTGTAAAAGATATGATGCAAAATACCGCTGAAACAGCATGAAGTGAGTATTTTAGTGTTTCGGAATTTTCTGAATAATTGCTGGGAACTTTATTTGTAAGATATTTGCAAAAGGTTTTTTGGTTCAACTCCCAATAGTTGAGCTGATAGAAATTCAGCAATTATATAAAATGTTCTATATTTTATCGATTTTGATGCCATAGATGAAGTTTTTCTTACGTGGTCTGTCCAAAAGATAAGTTCTACTAGTTTAGGGCTACAATGTTGCCAAAGACAGTAAGGCCAAATTCCTAATAGTTTCTGAGATAAAGGACCGATAAATGCAAAAAACTGTTGTTTTAGCCCGATGAGGGCATAAAATCAGATCTGGATATGACAGGACAAACCCGTACTAGGGTAGTCTCAATATGTACTTTCAAAAAATTCATACTAGAAGTTTTTTGCATTTTCAGTGTTGCATACTGTTATACATGTCCGTCTGCACCAAACACGTCCGATTATGATAAAATGTTTAACATGTGACTGAATTCGGTGTAGAAATATATGTGCCAAATTTTATCGAAATCGGTTTAGATTTGGATATATCTCCCATATATATTTTCGGCCAACTGCAGGTATTTGCTGCACCAAACACCCTATATCTGTCCAATTTTGATGAAATTTGGAATGTGTGACGGAATTTGGTCTAGTAGTAAGTCTACCATTCCATACAGTTCAGATTTATATATATCTCCCATATAAATTTTACATAATCACAGTGGTGTAGGGTATCATATAGTCGGCCCCGCCTGACTATGATCCTGGCCTTACTGGTTTTATTTTATTGTATTTCACTCTTTGCTGGATTTGATTTTGCGAACTTCTGATTTGTAGCCGAAGACACTAAACTACATTTAAGGGTTGCTTACACACAATCTGTTCTTTATTTTGTCAACAAAAAGCCTGCGTGCCAACGGTGAGCGTTGAAAATACAACCCTAGGATTCGTAATCGGACACACATGCCGTTATTTTTGTTTACATTACTTTGTAATGGGTTACATAATGACTAACGGATCTGAATCCGAGCCCTTATGCCCCCCTCCCCTGCGTGCGTCCCTGCAAAGCAGATATCGTGGTCTTGGCGGCACAGCAAAATCTAATTCTGCCAATAAATGGCACATACGGATTTTCGTTGATTTCTAGTTAGTAGGAAGGTTAGTAGGAAGAAGATGCATGCAATTTTGGATAATGATCTGATATTACTTAGCGGGTGAAATGGACCATTACTTTGGTATGAACAAATACAACAAAATTATTTTTGTCAATATTTTAATTCCTGGAGGGCATATACCGGTAAAGTAGCCTAAATATGAAAAAAGAACTACTGATCTTTCCCCTGATGCAAATTGCAAATAATGTGTCTGCTACATAACGGGCCTGCTGCCTATTATATAATGGGTTTTGTGTAGAGAACCATTTTCTTCTCTGATGCTACAAATTTGCAATAATAGTTTTTATGTAATGCTTGGGTTTACGAAGAAGAAAAAGCTTGAAATTTAACATGGTGATCAGATAATATTTAGCGGGTTAAATGGACCGAAACGTATGTGTACAATTTGTATTATATCCTGAACGCTGACGTGAGTTATATTTGGAACACGATCTTTTAACATACATCAACATAATTCATATACGTGGTCTGATAACAAAGTTACACCCTGTTATATGGTAATATTCAAAAAAGATTTTCAATCGTTGAAGTTGAGGTTCACCATTTAATAAGTCGCGAACTGTTAATATATTTTATAAAATATGAATATATTTATATTAATTGAAGTGTTTTAGCCACGATCTCATAATATGGACCATAACAAATAATTTTCGTGGAAGCTGCGTTGGTGGTAATATAAAAAATTGGGAAAAATGTGTTGAAGTAAACAAGTTTTTTTGTGTTCTTTTTTATTTCTGGCCATACCACGCAAACTTCGAACCTGTGCCCAAAGAAAGAACTAAAGAATACCTCTTGGGCAACATGGTTCTACTCTATGACTTTTCAATATATATACGGCATCCCCCTAAAATCGATGCTGACATTTTGAAGTTTTGATTTCGCGATTCCACGTCGTTCGATGTATATCTCATGAGTGTGCTCCGTACAGCTTCCTAGTAATAGGAGTCCAAAGACGAAAATTTGGTGCGTAAATGTTCTGAAAAAAAACTATTTTTTGGCTTTGAAATTTACAACTGTCGTACAGGTACCTCTGAACCCCGCGTGATTTTAGTTTTTTTACGTGCCGCATCTAATAAGCTCTTCCGCGTTCCAATCCATCCACTAAAACGCCGGATATAGATACCTTGAAAGTAGGAAAATTTGCAAAAATATATTTTGACAATTCCGTGAATTGCACCGCTATTTTCTTTGATTATTTTTGCATAAATGTAATCCTTTATACGCGATTATAATATTTGCCAAAAAGGTGTGTCGCAAATTACAAAGATTCAGGAGTAATATCCCTATTTATCCCAAAATAGAATGCGGTGGCACATCCGCAGTTCTTGACGAATCTGTCTAAAATAATTTATATTGACGTATTTTTAATAGGCGGCAATTGAAATCGGATGCACCTTATAATCATATGTACATAGCGTAATTTTTGCCCACTTGAAGGTTTTTTGAATAGTAAGATGCAACTGATGGCACACTTTGGCCGCTGAATGAAACATGGGAAAATCCATGCATATTGATAGACATGGACTCCCTGTATCCGAAAAGCACATGCACCTCAACCGATTTAAACCAATTCGCGAATTATACGGTTTTTAACTTCTATGTTTTTTCTTTGATTGTAATTTCAATATTACTTCTCTACTTCTCATTTCTATTGCTTATCACAGAAACCAAATATACTTTCACGATGACTAATTACTTTTCTCGTAGAAGTTTAAGCAAAATACTTCAGGATTTGGATCGAAATTTAGCGAAATAATAGAATAGCTCCCAACATTTATTTTTCAAATTTTTCGTATTTAACCAAAAACATATTTTTGAAATAATTTCCAACAATAAGTTTCCGTTCTTTGTTTTTGCTGTAATATGCAAGTTATAAACGCGATCTTTATAATTTTGGTCTCACATTTTTCTACGCGTTGTCTAGATTCTGTACGTATTTTTAAACTATTTTTTTCGAGATTTTTTTGGACTCTGATTTAGAGTAAATAAAATTTATTCCAAGATTTCTTCAATATTTTTTGATTTTCCGCGAAAATAAAAATAAATTTATCAACTATTTTAGCATCTACGGATAGATATCAAATGCTGCTAACGATTCATATATACAGTATAGTCTCGATAATCCGGACACTCGTTAATCCGGACACTAGAATTTTTTACATTGTAGACTCGGTAATCCGGACATCTCATATTTTTCGTACCTCGATAATCAGGACATCAATATTTTTTCCTATCTTGAGCATTAGATTTTTATTTATTTCATTGACGTTTTCGTTCTTAACAATAGCAATCTTCTAGTATATAAAACTCAAATGACGTTCGTACGTGAATCAAAAACTCAACCAATTTACAACCGATTTGCTTCGCGTTTGTCTAAAAATGTTCGTATTTATCCAAGGAAGGATCTGACGTATTTTATTTTTGAGATATCGGGAAAAATACGCGAAAATTTGCAAAAATATATTTTGAAGAACGTTAATTGTTTCCTCACATTTCCTTGGAGGCTTTTTGCAGTCCACTTGCTTATTTTCACCTTTTTTAAATTTTTTAGGGCGAAAAATCCGCTAAAATTTGCAAAAATATATTTTGAAGAAAGTTAATTGTTTCCTCACATTTCCTTGGAGGTTATTGCTGTCCACTTGCTTATTTTCACCTTTTTTAAATTTTTTAGCGCGACAAAACCGCTAAAATTTGCAAAAATATATTTTGAAGAATGTTAATTGTTTCCTCACATTTTGTTGGAGGCTTTTGTTGTCGACTTGCATATTTCCACCTTTTTCAAATTTTTAGCGAAAAGTGTATATGACGAAAAGTCAAAAAAATTTAACATAGATAAAGCCAAGGTTTGCACTGTTATAATTCGCGAAATATTGCAGTGTACCACGAAATATGACCATAGTTGCATCAAACGAAGTGTTTTTAATCAACGCTCAAAAATTTGGCTAAAAAGTTAATGTTCGCGGAAGCTATGACCGCGCAAAGGAATAAAAACACGTAACTGGTAAAAACACGTTGAAGCAAACGAGTTTTTTATGTTGTTATTCGATTGACGGTTAAACCAAATTTTAGTGCGATATTTTTTCGAAAACCCCTATTTTTGGAGTACAGTATTTACAATATCCGTTTGATTGTGCTGGAACCCCAAAATATTTTAGTTTTTTGACGGTCCGGATCATATAAATCAATCAATGGTATGTAGGTGATAAAGAATACCCACCGAGCAGTGATTAATGCTCAACTCCAAAAATACCGCTTTCGGGCGGTGTCGTTCTATGAGTGCTATGCCGAAACGTGGAGCTTCGCCGAAATTTTCGGCATGAAATGTTTGCACCTCGACCGAAAACCAAGATAAAAATTGCATACGCTTTTATTGTACAATGTGGCTAACACCAACAAAATATCGAAAATATGTAGGTATTGTTTTACGGACACTATGGGTCTATTCCAACAATTTTCTACAACATAGTGGTATGCATCTAATTTCCGAACCTTCAAAATACCGAAAATATGGTATGTTCTATGGAGTCTATTTTAAAACAACGACCGATGAAATCATCTTCAATAACAAAATAACCTCTTCTTCTTCATATGCCAATTTGTATTCGGATGTTCCCGATTATACAATTACAATTTCGTGTTACTATAATTAACTTACTAATTGTTAAAATTATTTAAATACATTTTTATTCAAATATCGAAAGCCTTCGGTTTCTCGCGGCTTTCAAAAGACTTCGTCCAAAGTCTTAGGAGCTGTATAATTTTCATTAAAAACTCCATCAAAAATATTGAGAGCTTTATCTACTGTTCTACAGACGGGCAGACTGAGGGACAACGAATTGGCATTTTATGCAGATTAAAATATGTGAACTATGGTCATACATTTTTGTATATTTTACAAATATCGAAAATACCACAATGCGGTGTAAAAAAGCAGTTATTTCTTTCATGTCGCCATTACGGCAAAAAGTCGTTCTTAAAAAAGCTGTATTTTTTGGAGTATAAGTCTTTTAATCTATTTGACGCACCAAACATGCAGTTTATGCCCGATTGCAATAAATTTTGGAATTTGTTACGGAATTTTGCCTACAAATAAATGTGCCAAAATATATCGAAATGTGTTCAGATTTGGATGTAGCTCTCATATAAAATTTTGGCCGATTTGAGGTATCTGATGCACCAACACGCTATGAATGTCCAATTTCAATGAAGTTTTTAAGTGTGAAGGAATTGGGACTATATATTAATTATATTGAAATCGGTCGAGATTTGTAAATTGTGTGCAGAATTTAAACTAAAATATTTTCGAAAATATATTTTGAAACCTTTCAGATTTCAGGTCATCCTTTTGTTAAAAAATATCTCATGAGTAGAGATAAGGAATAATAATAAAATATTGAATCTCTGATTCATTATTTATGAAAGTGTCTTTGAAGTCAGTAGAAGTGATCATTATAGTATGCGTGTACTTTTAGTTGGAGAAAATCAAGGCTTAAATTATTAAATATCATATATCTGAGAGACTTCTTAGGTGGGATAGGCGAAGTGGAAACAGTTACCTATATTTACTTAAGACACGTCCTTATCCTCATTATTATTGGATTAAAAATTGTCAATGCAAGTGGGAGTTACCCCAATAGTAATTTAAGGTGTCACAACAGCTTGATATATGCCCTTGGAAAAACGTTCTCAATCTTAACGTTATTCCTAATTTAATTCTCTTCTTTAAAGGGGACATTTATGGTGACGATACGACATTTGCAAATGTCACCCACTTAGGTGCAGTTATAGAAGGAAAGGATTTAGCAGGAGTCTTACTACCTGCACCATACAAAAATACCATAACAGAAGCTCCATACACGGCACTGAATGTGTAGAGAAAGCATTCATATCTGCTATATTTATGGATTAAAGTATTTTAAAGAACAAATTCAATATAAGTATAGCATCCCATTATATTTTATCTTGGTCGGGGTAGCGAAGCGCACCGGGTTCAGCTAGTACATTATAAAATAAAGAATAATAATTGTTCCACAAACATCCCATAAGGGACAAGGGAGACTTCTCTCATATCAATGAGTGCACCCCGATTCATATTAAGCTCAATGATATGGGACCTACAGCTTATCGCCGAGTCCGAAAGGCGTGTCCAAGACACCACTTTTGTGGAGAAGTTTTACATGGGTGAAATATTTGCCACCGTTGAAAAGTGTTTTGATGTTACCATTGCACTACGGTGTAAGTATGCGCTATATCTCTGTCATGTATATCAACTTACGTATGTATGACCGGACGGCAAAAATATGTCGCAATCATATAAAATTAATTCAGTGGAAAACTAGTGCCAAGGGGGAGTGGTGTAGGGTATCACATTGTCGGCCCCGTCCGACTATAGCCCTCTCTTACTTGTTTTAAAATTAAAATTGTTCTGTACAGAAATAATTCTGATCACTAGTGATCTATGTTAGAAAAATATGTAAATTGATTTGATGCGTATACTTTAATAAAAAATCATTACAAGGTACGATTCAATGCGATAAATGAAGCACAATTTTTTTAGGCTACATCAAATTCCGAAATATTTCATTTTGATTAATTCTAAGAAACACAATTTTGAACCGATTTGCCTGAAAATGTCAGAGTCGAGAGAATATTTAAACCAAAAATTGTAGACATAGGTACACGTTGGGGTATAGCCCCCATACAAGGGTACCGCCAATTTAAGATAATTTAACAATTTTAGCTATATTCTATAAGATATGAACCCTTCACACCAAAGGTTATAAACATAGGTCGAAGTTTTAGTTTAGAACCCATACAATGGGATCACCCTGTTTAATATATTTTACAGGTTTTGTGGAAATTTAGGGTGAAAATAATTATGAATTAATATTTTGCGACAGTAATTATAAATAAATCTACACATCAATACAAAAAGGACTTACAAATAGTTTTGGCCCGAAAAATTGGATTTCAGACCAGCCTGCATCGAAAAGTTCCAACCAAAACAGATGCAACAACAGCTAAACCATTTTCAAAATCGAAAATCGTTGCTCCAAGCGTAGCAAGCACTCGAACGTTTACTTTGAGAATTATATCCGCCAAATTCGATATTGCATGAATACCGTACTATCCTTGGATCCAGCACAATTTTCATATTAATCACGATGAAGAATACTTTGAGAAACAGTAAAAGCCCTTTTGATGACTCATATTCGCATTTTCAATATTAGGTCAGAAATTTATATTTAATTTTCTTTACATTATTGAAATAATGACAAAGTCATTGAACCTTTAAACCCTTTTCGATAGGCTTTAGTCTTCCAATTTTTTTGTAAATAAACTTTAGTTTTTTCCTGTCCTATTGAGCTTCGAGTTGATATTATTTTAATTTTCGCTTTCCCCACGACATGTGTGTGCATCCCTGGAAATGCAATTAAAAGTGCCTTCACAAGTGACAGTATCAAATTAGCACATCATTTCTGTGTATTCCCATGGGTCCTGGTATACATTAGTACATTTTTTTATTTGTTGCTAATTTTTTTTTCAAGCTTATCACACATCCATTTCGGTTATGTGTTTTCAAACTATGAATATGCATTGCATAACAAAAATTTATTTCAGACTATAAGATGGGTTAATGTTACGTTCAATGGGCCAATATTGGGGAGTGTTTTTTTCTGCAAAATGACACAGACTACTGAAATATTTCCGTCATTCTATATTTTTTTATTATGAAAAATATTTGTCAGCTATAAAAATTGCAATACATATTTCACAAAAAAGACTTGGATGAAACCTAGCATATTTCGTGGCAAACGAGAGATTTGTATGGGATTTTCAATACATTTGGCGGGCTTATATTGATCTACCCCATCTACACGGTCAATGTTTTGGCTGTTTTATTTTTCGTTGCTCCAGCTTCACTTGCAACATCACTGCACATTGCAATTTAATTAATTAACAGGTTTTTGCAATACAACGGCGTTGAATGTAGTGCAGGGTCCTCTGGCCTTGGGCTGGTATGACATATTTTAATGACTCCATTTCATGACACTCATACGCCATAACACTCTGTAAACATTTCATGGCCAATTTGCATGTCTGAATAGTATCTTCTTGTTGTTGTTGGGTTTTGTCAATGACCACATCGTAGGCCATTGCAATGACACCGAACATTGAAAGAAGCTTATAGACACCATTCAACAAAATTGTGGAAATTGGATATTTAGCGCAATGAATTAGTAATTCTGTTCACCCGCACAAGCAGACATGTTTTAGATATTTTTTTAATGTTCTAGAAATGTACTGCCTGACCTGCTACGATAAATTTTTGTTTGAATCAGCCAGGTAATGCATATCAATATATTTTCAAATTCAATATTCCGAACACGATATTAACAGTTGACAAGTGTTGATGGTCTATAAACAGGCTATTGAAAATAGATAAGAAATTGTGTTAATAAAAATACGTTTTTATTTACTGTTGTCTTATTAGGACGAAGGTCATTTATTTGTGAAAGTTTTATTTAATTGAATTAACTATTCTATCATGACCTAAGCAGTTTGTATTGAACAAGGAGTTTGTATCGTAGCATATTGGTTGGATGTGTGTGGACTTCGCTAGATATCACTTTTTCAATACAAACTCCTTAGGTGATGATAGCTCATTTAATTCAATTAAATATATTTTTTTCATAAACAATTAAATTCTGTTTAATAATAGGAATTGTCAGCCTTGCACTCAGGAGGTCTACGATTCAATCTCTGACCTGAACATCAAAATTTTCGGCGGTAGACAAATACCCTCAGAGTAATGCTGGTATACGTTTTCCTGAGAATTTCATCCATAAAAACTTCTCTAAAAGTGGTGCCGTAAGACACGCAATAAGGACTCGGCGATAAACACTAGGTCCCATATCAGTGAGCCAATATGAATCGGCGTGCACTCATTGATATGAGGCAAGTCCCCTTTGTCCATTCGGGATGTGGTGGGAATAGGAAACGATTAATGTGTGATAATTATCAATCAAACCCACACATATTAGAAATCTTATCACAAGTTTGGCATCATTGGATTCATGAAATATTCAATGCTACTTGTAAGTAGAATAATTGTCCAAATATAACATAAACAAGTTAAAAAGCGTCAAGTTCGGCCGGACCGAACTTTTTGTACCCTCCACCATGAAATATTCTGAGCTAACATGGAATTATTAGTGTTTTTGGTGTTGCGAAAGTACATATGTCCACAATTTTAGCTTTAGAAGTTACTTGATCACTAAAAACCCTAAATGCCAAATTATAGCTAAATCGGCCAGAAAATGTACCGTAAAAATTCCTGAAATCGGGCGGTACCGTGTTATGGGGGCTACAAGAACACGTGGGCCTATGTCCATAATTTTTGGTGGAGAAGTTTCTTGATCACTGAGTGCCCTAAATGCCAAATTATAGCTAATTCGGCCAGAACATGTACCCAAAAACGTCAAAATACCGTAAATCGGGTGGTACCGTTATATCGAGGCTATAAGATAACGTGGACCTATATCCATAACTTTTGGTGGCGAAGTATCTTGCTCATTGGTAACCCTAAATGTCAAATTATAGCTAATGTGGCTAAAAACGACAATATATCTGAAATTGGGCGGTACCGTTATATGGGGGATATATCAAATCTTGCACCGATATAGCTCATCTTCGAACTTGATCTATGTTCAAATTAAAACACACATGTGTACAAAATTTCATTCGGAAGATTACAAAAGCCGTACTGACGGTTATGGCTAAGTCGACTTAGAATCTTACGCCGAGCAAGAATATATATACTTTATAGGGTCGCAAATAATTATTTCGATGAGTTACAATACGGAATGACAAACTTAATATACCCTCCATATTATGGTGGAGGGTATAAAAATAATGTGTCCCTCAGATTGACGGTTCAAACTTGTTCATATCAACTTGTTGTCAATCGCAGTAGCTCTGACAACCAAGGCCTTTGAGGTCGTTCCAGAGTTCGCCTCTAAAATGCCTGAGTAAGTGAGTAAGTTGTACGTGCTATAAAGTTGTTACATATATAAAATTTGTGTGCTGTATTTTTAACTCTTTCTGTTCCTGAATACAATATCTTCTTCGTTTGGTTTCGCATCAAATACCCATTCAGCATTTGATACAAATAAGCATTCATAATTAAAAATAAATTAAAATCCGATATGTTTTTATTCAACGCGAAACCATGTTATACCTATAATTATTTTTATTGTTATGAACATTCGTGGTAGCGACATAATTGATTGACATTATTTACAAAACTGTGTGGGATCAGTTGATGTGATTTGATAGCATGTGTCTGTCGACCAGTGTCCAGGTGGTCAGTGCAAATGCAAATTAAAACCATAACGGTTGGAAGCCGTTTGTGGATAAAAATCACGTGTCTGTGTGTAAATGTGCGGTGTTAACACAACTCTTTGTGTATATCATAATTTTTGTCTAACTTGATTTGTTTGTTGTTCGCTTTTTTTTTCAAAATATATTTTGTAGGAATTTCCATTATACAGACCAACACACGTGCATTCAACAAGAGAAATGCAAAAAATGCCACATCCCCAAAAGAATACAACATGAATGTGAAGCCACGAACGAGTTTTTGCTTTCATAGAAATACCCAAAGGATTTTTAAACATTCACAAAAAGCACAACCTCCTGTTACAATATATTGGACCTATAGTTACAGCATCAAATACACGCAAACACAGATACATACATACCTATTAACGTAGAATCATGCATTTATTCTCATATTTCATTTTTTTTATTCCACTTTTTGAACAGTGGGTGTGCACAGAAATATTGTGAAAAATACTTTTTTAAATGGTTTTATTTAGCTCACCCCGTTTGTTTTATTATTTATTCTTGGGTCAAATTTAGTAATTCAAATTTCACCCTCTTCCTGTCAACCGATTAATCTGAAATTTTGTATACACTTTGGATTTTGGTGACAATACAATTATGTTTATTCATTATCATTATAAATTCAAGATGGCCGCCGCTACAAAATGGCGGATAATTTATGTTTTATTATTCCCATAAATGAAAGGGCTCAACAAGCAGAATACAATATACCATAAAAAATTGAAATCCAAGATGGCGGCGCTACAAAATGGCGGATAACGTAGGTTTTATCAATCCCATCAATATGGGTATCAAATGAAAGGGCTCAACAAGCAGAATACAATATACTATAAAAAATTTAAATCCAAGATGGCGGCCGCTACAAAATGGCGGATAACGTACGTTTTATCAATCCCATCAATGTGGGTATCAAATGAAAGTGCTCAACCAGTAGAATACAATGTACTATATAAAATTAAAATCCAAGATGGCGGCCTCTACAAAATGGCGGATAACTTAGGTTTTATCAATCCCATCAACATGGGTATCAAATGAAAGGTCTCAACAAGTAGGATACAATTTACTATGCAAAATTGAAATCTAAGATGGCCGCCGCTACCAAATGGCTGATAACAATTTTTTTTATCAATCCCACCAATATGGGTATCAAATAAAAGGGCTTGACAAGAAGAATACAGTGCACTATACAGTACATCTTATACACCCGAAAGCCATACAGTTTCCAGCTAAGTACAATTAATGAAGCACTAAATGAATTAAACAGAATGCGAAATAAAAACTAAAAACTAGAAAATAAAAATAGGTAAAAAAACTTTTTAAGTTAAACGGTTTTATGTTAAACATACATTGCAATGTTTAAGATAAATGTACTAAAAACCAAAAAATAATAAAATAGACACAGTCGTGGGAATTATAAACATATGCATAGACTAGAATAAAATAAAACCGTGGGGCACGTCAATTGTCTACAAATCATCGACTTAATGTGCGATAGAAGAATCGTTTAATTCGTCGTTAGGCAGTTGGCCCGCAGACGGTGAGGAAATTACTTACTATTTTCTTGCTCATGGAAATTCCAATAGTTATACACTCCATGTAAATAAAAGAGATGTTTCAACTAGTTTATCGTTGGACATTCACACTGCTGGCTGGCGAGGAATCGTTTTACTGCTCGTAGTTTGTCTTTAATCGACAAAGTACTACTCGCTCACCACTATGAAACCCTAAAACTCGCTTATAATCGAGCTTGCTAGCTTGTTTGCACATTCTATCCCTACATATCACACGTCCATCGCTGTCGGTTGAACAACTGCCTTATTATAGTGTAACATTACAAAACGAACATTTTGATCAACGATTGTAGACAATTGACGTGCCCCACGGTTTTATTTTATTCTAGTCTATGCATATGTTTATAATTCCCACGACTGTGTCTATTTTATTATTTTTTGGTTTTTAGTACATTTATCTTAAACATTGCAATGTATGTTTAACATAAAACCGTTTAACTTAAAAAGTTTTTTTACCTATTTTTATTTGATTGTAAATTAATTTTTTTTTCTCGAACCTGGGAAGATGTATTTCAAATTAACTAGTGCTATAACAATACGTCGACCTATGTTGACAATTTTTGGTGGAGATGTTTGGTGGCCGCTTGGAACTTCAAATGTTAAATTACAGGTAGTACATGTATCAGATATGAACGTGGACTATAACTGTGCCCGAAGGATGGGTACCTCCTACACAAAATTTTGGAAAAGTGCGGTTTGAGGACTCGTCTCGGATATATTTGAAAATTTTTGCAGAAGGCTGTTTTCACGGTCCCTATTAAACCCTACAATTATTATTCCAATGTAAGTCCATACTTCTTGAGACAATGTCCAAAAAATGGCCAGTGTGCAAGATTACTTTCAACGTTTTCAAAAATCTTCCAATCTTAGTTGAACGTAATTTCATATTTCGAGTTCTCTATGATCCAGAAGATTGTTAACCAAAATTATGGTACGTACATATTCCATGTATTTTGAAGCAAAGTCGCGATACAAATTTTCATACATTTTATATACGGGATAATTATTGTGTTTGATTCTTTTTTTTTTTTGTCAGAGGCTGGGGTTTATCTCCCTCAGCACAGCTAACTGATATTTTCATACTCTTTTAAATTTTACTAGTTAAGTTTGTTGGAGCTTTTATATCGAGATTTTGATATAACCCACGTATATAAGCAGTTATTTTCGTATAAACTAAAAGTTCTGGGATCACATACCAATTTGGACTTTAGGCTTGAAATGAGGTAACGATACTTCTCCAGTAAAGTCTGGATTTGTCGTCACTGTTTCATTCCAATATCCACTGTAGTCAATTGTGCGTGAGCACTTTTTCAAACATTTCTAACAAAATATGTGTACGTGCATGCATATTTGTGTGTACACGTCAGTGATGAGGCCTGCATGCCTGTGGATGGCTGGATGATGCTGCTCTTACAATTGTTGTAGAATGTTGAAGATTCATTTTTCACAAATGTCTGCGGTGGAACCAGAAAAAAAAAACGTTTTTGGTCGGACAATGACGTTGGAATAATCTTCATACTTCACATTCGCCCACATAAATATTTGTAGCACCATGCCATACTACATATACATATGGTAAATTTCAAATTTCCTTTACAATTCCATAGAAAAAAATTAAAAACATTTTTGCCGAGCACATTCGCGATTTTTGGTACATGAGTTACGAAAAAATCGTGGTTTCAAAACTGTTCGTTCACAAAATTGGATGTTGCGCTCAAAAGTTATGGGGGGTTGTATTCTCTTATAAAGAAAAATATTTAAAAATTCATTCAGTTTTGTAATAAAAAAATTACATATAAATCGTTAACAGCATTTGATATACGGATAGATATGAGATGCTAAAATAGTTGCTAAATTTATTTTTATTTTCGCGGAAAATAAATAATAATGAAAAAATCTTGGAGTAAATTTTATTTATACTACCTCAGAGTCCATTGAAAACTCCAAAGAAGTAAATTAAAAATATCAATGTGAGACCAAAACTATAAAGATTGGGTTTATAACTTGCATATTACAGCAACAACAAAGGACGAAACTTATTGTTGGAAATTATTTCAAAAATATATTTTTTGGGATAAAACGAAACATTTGAGAAAAAATTTTGGGAGTTATTATTTTCATACAAATCCCGAAGTATTTTGCTTAAACTTCTACAAGAAAAATACTTAGTCATCGTGAAAGTATATTTGCTTTCTGTGATAAGCAATAGAAATAAGAAGTAGAGAGTAATAGAGAGAATAATGAAATTACAATCAGAGAAGAAACACAAAAATTGAAGAGCGCGTAATTCGCGAATCCTTTTAAATCGGTTGAGGCGCATGCGATTTTCGGAAACAGCGAGTGCATCTCTATCAATATGTATGCATTTATCCATGTTTCATTTAGCGGCCAAGGAATGCCGTCAGTTGCATCTTGTCAAAACTTCAAATGGGTTAAAATTTCGCGATGTGCTTGTAAGGCGCATCCGATTTCAGTGACCGTCTGATAAAAATACGTCAACATAACACATTTTAAACAGATACGTCAAGAATCGCGGATGCGCCACCACATTCAATTTTGGTTTAAATACGAATATATCTCCCGATTCTCTGTAATTTATATAATTTTAAAATATGCAAATTTTATAATCGCGTATAATGGATTCGATTTATGTAAACATTTTCAAAGGAAATCGCGGTTCAATGCGCGGAATTGGAAAACAAATTTTTCAGATTTTCCTATATTCAAGGTATCTATATCTGCCGTTTCAGTGGATGTATTCGAACGCAGAAGCACTCGTTAGATCCGGCGCGTAAAAAAACTAAAATCACGCGGGGTTCAAGGCTAACTGTATGCCAGTTGTAAATTTTAAAGCCAAAAAATAGGTTTTTTTAAGAAAATATAAATTTTCGACTCCTGTTACTAGGAAGCTGTACAGAGCACACTCATGAGATATACATCAAACGACGTGAAATCAGGAGTTCTGCAATCGTGTGAATTGTTTATGTCATTATCTGTTTATGTTATTATCTAATTATAAGATAATTTAAA
The DNA here is from genome assembly GCF_047663935.1 of Musca autumnalis. Classification (NCBI taxonomy): domain Eukaryota; kingdom Metazoa; phylum Arthropoda; class Insecta; order Diptera; family Muscidae; genus Musca; species Musca autumnalis. Next base: position 8,047,550 of record NW_027411644.1, on the reverse strand, counting down.
AAATGCCGCAATCAAAACTTCAAAATTTCAGCATCGATTTTTTTTTCGATGCAGTATTTATATCGAAAAATTATACATTAGAACTATGTTGGTCAAAGGGTATTCTTTAATTGATTTTTTGAGCACAGGTCTGAATGTTGGGTGGTTTGGCCAGAAATCAAGAAGGAACACAAAAAACTTGTTTATTTCAACATATTTTTACCAATTTCTTTGTATTATCACCAACACAGCTTCCACGTAAATTATTTTTTATGGTCCATATTATGAGATCGTGGCTAAAACACTTCAATCAACAGAAATATATTCATACTGTATAAAATATATTTACAGTTCGCGATTTATGTTCTTGTAACAGTGTTTATTATTATGTTTGTATGTTCGTTCTTCTGTTCAATCTGGCTCTGGCTCCAGTTCTAGGAAAGTGGCTGTGGCCACAGATCCACTGGAGTTAGATGAGTAGGTTTGGCTGGGCAGTTGAAAAGGTGTTTTGTGTCGTGCAGATCCATGCGGCATACTGGGAAGATGTCTTGCACGGCACGGTCCATTTCCGCCCAATAAGAATTTCGGCGACTGCAATATCCCGAGCGTAGTTGAGCCAAAAACTAGCTGCGATAGATGGGGGATGTATTTTGAGGTCTTTATTCGCACTATATTTGCTTATGGCCTTAGCAACTGCATACGTGTGAATACCATTTAGACCTGCTTGATATGCCTGTTGATCTAGGTGCCCGGACATAACTCCCAAAATTCGTTGGGAGTTATGTCCGTGAAGCAAAGCGGACATAACACCCAAAAAAATAGCGGACATAACTCCCAACGATTTTTTCTTAATTTATAAATTATTTCTTTGCTTAATTTTGAAATTTATAGTTATAAATTTTTTTTAAATTTTAGAGTAGAAGTTAGAATGTAAGCGGAATTATACATTTGAGAAGGCCTAAGTGCCAACCAATACCGAAGTATCCACAAAATCCTCCTGATTTCATAAAATTAGTTAAAAACGAAATTATGTAAGTAGCAGTTAGGAGAAGTTTTAAATTGTAAAAATATTTGTTAAGAAAATCGCGCTATTTATTCAAAAATATTTTCGTTTTTCAGAAAGTATTTGAATATTTGTACAAACACTTTTTATCTTCTTAAATTGTGAACATATTTTTCTAAAAAATCGCGCGATTTTTTCAAAAATATTTTCGACTTTTTATCTCCTTAAATTTTAAAAATATTTTTAAAAATTTTTATTTTCTTAAATTGTGATTTTTTTTTTAAATCGCGAATATTTTTACAAAAACTGTTTTATCCTCTTAAATTGTGAAAATATTTCTGTAAAAAATCGCGCGATTTTTTTTAATATTTTTGCCTGCGGCGCTTTTCGTTTTTCAGAAAGTATTTGAATATGTTTACAAATTTTTTTTTATTTTCTTAAATTGTGAAAATATTTTTGTAAAAAATCGCGCGATTTTTTCAAAAATATTTTCGCCTGCGGTGCTTTTCGTTTTTCAGAATGTATTTAAATATTTTGTAAAAAATCGAGCGATTTTTTCAAAAATATTTTCGACTGCGTCGCTTTTCGTTTTTCAGAATGTATTTAAATATTATGTACAAAAACTTTTTATCTTCTTAAACTGTGAATATATTTTTGTAAAAAATCGAGCGATTTTTTCAAAAATATTTTCGACTGCGGCGCTTTTCGTTTTTCAGAAAGGATTTGAATATTTTTGCAAAAAAATTTGATTTTCTTAAGTTGTGAAAATATTCTTGTAAAAAATCGCGCGATTTTTTAAAATTATTTTCGCCAGAGGCGCTTATCTTTCTTCAGAAAGTATCTGCGAATTTTAACAAAAACTTTTTATTTTCCTGTAGGCAGCATTTTTCGTTTAGGTTTGAAGGCAAATTTTGAATATAGTTCGATTTGAGATGGCTACTACTTATTTTGTACTTAATTTGAAATAAAAATTGTATTTAAATAAAAATCACTTAAATTTTAAAAACGGACATAACTCCCATTGGGACTTATGTCCGCTAAGGGGGATCGCCGTTGATCTAGGGGTTCTCTCCTATATTGTTGGACCTCCCTCTCTATAGCAGGAATATCCTTCCTTATTTTCCTGAATGTGTCGGGCCTAGCCAGCAGACGGTGATTGGGATGGCTCTCGCGGTAGCACCCAAGCAGGTACTGCAATGAAAGCATCTCATTGTGTTGCTTTACTGGAAGAATCTTTGCCTCCTCATGTAGATGGTCCACTGAAGACTTGAGGAGGCACCCTGTTGCTGTTCTCAAGGCGGCATTCTGGCAGGTTTGAATATTTTTCCAATTCGTATCACATAATCCCGGGGACCAAACTGGCGCCGCATAGCTTACCACAGACCGACCTATCGCGTTATATGAGGCGCTCAGCGCCAAAACGGCCTAACCCACATTTTCAAAAAAATCAAACTGACTATGCTGGACGAACCGAAACCTTTTGTAATACATACTAAAAAATCCCCAATTGCATAGATTAACCCTATGTTATTCTACATGCCGAAAACCGTTTTTCCTTTACTGAAAGTTTGAAAAAATGTGGACGCCAAAATGGCCTAAGCCACATAGACAAAATCGAATACTGGAAAAAATACGTGTGGGTTAGGCATGTTACGTTTTAGTCAGGAGTATATTTGAAAAATAATATAAAAATAAATTTTCGAGAAGATTTTGTAAGTAAAAACCAAAGGTTATGTAATAAAGTTGACTTACGCCCTGGCGTCAATGTACAATGTAAGAAGTTAATAATGTATCGCGATCAATGTGGTAGCCAAAACCGTAACATTAGAATGAACAATATTTGCACATTCATAGTCAATAATTCGACCTTCTCAGTGGAACGGATAGACCACAAATTTTTAGTGTTTGGCCATTTATGCCTACCATGCGATCAAGATTTTGGTCTCATTGAAAAGGAAAAAAATATTATAAGGGCATTTTTACGCCTGATGATTGGGATCGTGTAATCCTCACGGCAAAAAGGGAACCATGTCACTTGGTAAAGATTACGACAGATGAAATAAAAAGCATATCCTCAATTGAGAAACTAGTATCAAACAGAAAAATCGATTCCAAAATGCGAAGCCATTTATAATTCAATACAAATATTCAAATAACATAAATGTTTTATTTCAAGAAGTTAATATTTCAAAAAGGAACTCCAGCAAGTACGTAAATTTTGAATTGGAACCGCTTTATCCGGGAGGAAGATTCATTAAAGTTGCAAAGTTTAAGGATTTACAGAAACTCAAAGGGTAAATCATGCATTTTATAATAATTTAAAAACAAATTCGAGAGCCGACGATGAAGATATCCAGGAAGAAGACCAATAATTTTTATTAATATGTATCAATTAAAATGCTCACAGTTATTTTTATTATTCATCTGCATAACTTTTGTTTTGATAAATGGAGACAAAATGGCCTAACCCTCAGTTCCTATCAATATATTTTTTTTAAATGGATGCCAAAACGGCCTAAGCCACTTTATTTTTTTTATTAACTGATTAAAACCGTTTTTATCTATGTAAACTAATACCTAATGATTAACCTAAAACAAATACTACAACTAATATGTATTTATGATTAATAAAAAAATTATAAAAATATTTTAAAAACTTGTTTTCTTTGAACTTCGTTTTTCTCGAAACCATCTCTATGTGGGTTAGGCCGTTTTGGCGCTGAGCGCCTCATATGTGGTCAACAAGGTTTCTTTATCTGCACCATAAGTGCTGCCGGCTAGGGACTTGAGGACCTTGTTCCTACTTTTCAGTTTGTCGCAGATAGCTGTGGCGTGCGCGCACGACGTGAAAGTAGTGTCGAATGTGACACCTAAAATTTTGGGGTAGTTTGTGGTCGGAATTCTGCTATCGCCGACCACGACATTCAATTCTCTTCCGAACTGCGCTGCCCATGTGGTGAACAGAGTGGCTGTTGATTTTGTGGCGGAAATCTGCATATTCCTCGAATGGAAAAAGGTGGTAAGATCGGTTAAATAGTTGTTCAGTGTCTCACAGATGTCATCAGGATAGGTACCTGACACCAGAATTGTGCATTCATCCGCATACGTTACGATCTCGGTGCCGTCTGGAGGGGGCGGAATACAAGAGATGTAGAGGTTAAACAGTTCCGGAGATATCACCCCACCTTGGGGAACACCTTGTTTCACTCTACGAGGTTTGGACTTCTTATTCCTGAATTCCACGCACGACTGGCGTCCACACATATAATTGACTATCCAACGTTTCAAGCTTGTCTGCTCAATGTCCTCGAACAGCGTGGAGTGCCTGACTGTATCACAGGCTTTTGATAAGTCAAGCGCCACCATCACTGTTCTATCGCACGGCCGTCTCTGGTTGAGTCCTTGACAAATATGTATATGTGGCAATGGCGTGCAGCGCAGTTGTCGTGCTGTGCTGCTTACGAAATCCATGCTGTAATCGGCAACTTGATAGCTATTTCTGATACTGGGGAGGACTAAGGCCTCAAGAGTCTTTGTTACGGGCAACAAAAGCGAAATCGGCCTGTACGATTCACTTTTGCTGGCATCCTTGCCGGGCTTCCGTAGTGGGACCACCCTGCCCATACTCCAGACTTCGTGAACAATGAGGGTGGATAGCGACAAGTTGAGAACTTTAGTGAGATACTCCACTCCCGGCTCATCCAGCTGCTTCAGCACTACCATGGCGATTCCATCAGGGCCAAACGCTTTGGATGATTTAGCGTTCCTGATGGCATTGGCAACATCATCCATTGTAAACTGTTGAGGTTCCTCCTCGTAACGTAATACTCTTCTCTTCACCCTGTCACTCTCGGGGTGCTCGACAAACTGTCGATTGAAATAACTTGCGCACCTCTTCGGGTCAGTCAACGTAACGTCGCCAAACGTGACTGAGGTCCTATCTTCCCTTCTTCCAGGGTTCGAGAGTGACTTAACCGTTGCCCACAATTCATCTATACCGGCTCCAATGTTGCAACTCTTCAGATGATTTAACCACTTGTTACGCTTATGCTCGCCGACCAGCCTGTTAACTTCCAGTGTCAGCTCCCTGACTCTGGGGTCATTGGGGTTGGTTCAACGAAGCGCATCACGCTCATTTGCTAATCCCGTCGCCTCTGCTGGGAAGTTAAGTCTTACTTCGGGTATTCGACCAGCAGGGATATGGCGAGCGACTGCAGCAGTGATTATGTCTCGGAACGTCCTTTCCGCTACCCGAACATCAGATGGATTGGGCACTTCTCTGAAGCGATGATTGATGAACTCTCTGAAACCCGGCCAATCAGCTTTCTTATGATTGACGAATGTGCGGCGTTCAGAGGTAATGAAATCGGTTGGTCTGCTAATGGAGACAATTATGGGGAGATGGCCTGATCCAAGGGAAATTACTGGTTGCCAGGTAACGTCATTTGTCAGACTAGGTAACACGATGGTTATGTCTGGCGAGCTGTGACTCTCCTCTAATTCCGGTAGAGGCGTCCTCATTGACCGTGCCAAACGTAGAGCTGTCAATCTGCTCAGCCAGCGCTGTACCTCTCTGATCGTTTCCAAGGGCCGAATGCCACATCTCATGATGCGCATTAAAGTCCCCCAGTACCAGACGATTATGACCTTCCAAACGAGGGCTAATGTTAGGCACGTAATCTGAGATACAGGTATTTCTCAGCGGGATGTATACGTTCAGCAACTCTATCTCGGCAGTTCCACACCTGACTGCTACCCCCATACATTCCATGTACGGGTCAATAGGAATGCTAATCCCCCACCTCCACTTCTGGTGCGATCCTTCCTTAGCACGTTGTAACCATCACAACGTTGTAAGCTACAGTTGTTGTTGTACATACATTTGTTTGTATTTGTTTCGTTGGCGATTTATTAAACTTCAACACTGTAAAACTTTTTTGAATATTACCATATATTCTCTCATATATGCACAACATACACCAGGGCAATGATGTCACGGAAAATGGTGATGTGGAATAACCGGTAAAAATATCAAAGAAAACCAATTGAATTGAAAATTGTATGGTGTGGTAAATGCGTTTCTTATCTTTGTGTTGTGCAATAAAATGTCAACATTATGGATGGATAAATTTATTATTCACAAGCTGAGTTCCCATGATTTATTACAGGAAAATGAAAGATTTTAAATTTCGAAATGGATTATATGTAAATATGCTAGGCAAGATATGCTAATGTATTAAAAAGACGCTGATAGAAGCAATCGAAAACCTCTAATAACAAAACAAGTTAAACTGAAATATATAAATTTAAATAGCTTGTTTTCTATGAGTCCATGGATAATATGCTCTAAAATTCCATTTTTAATAGACATTTAAAATCATTTAAATAAAATCGTTAAAAATTAGTAACTTCGTTAAAATAGTGTTTGATGTAATGCAACATCCTTTCATGAACATTTATGAAGAAATATGTTAAGAGCTCATATTTATGGTTGACCATTGTAAGCACAAAAACCTAAGCCAAAAACAAAAAAGAAGTTTTAACTGGTTTGCAGATGAAATTTACAAAGGCATTCCTTGAAATTTAGCAAACCGACATACAATTTTACAGCAAACAATTATTTGAATGTAAAAACATGTAAAACACGAAAGTACCAAAAAAAGGAATAGAATACTTTGTAATATAAAATCCTAGCATGCATACGTCTAGACATTGCAACAATTATTTTAATGATTATAATTTGTTGAATTCCAAATATTACTGAAATCATCAGCCCCATAAATTAAAACCAAGGCTGACTCTCGTCTACAATGCAAGAGATCAAATAACTGGAACACCAACGTATAGCATCAAATGAAACTTGCTTTTCATTTAATATTTTTCTTATTTCGAAAAATCAACATCTACTCCATTTAGAATCACTCACTGTGTATGAATGTCAAATTTATTATTGTCTGTTTATTTTTGTATTTTTTATATTTCTGTAAAAAAACACAGAATACTGTTTTCTTATCATCATCTTGGCCAATAAACTTTGCACGTATATATTCTCCAAACCTATCGAATGGGAAAAGCCAATGAAAAAGCAAATGTTATTCCTTCTACGCTTGCTTGTGTTTTTATTTCATATCAAATCGAGTGTAAAGTCGAGTTTACTTTACAACAAATTCGATATTGTGCTTTGGTGTTGTAAAAGCATTAACTTGACGTTCACCGCCCTTAAATTGACAATATAAACTTCACAAATTCAAATGGTAACATCAACATTGTATATTTTGGCCATAAAATAAACATGGCCCACGAAAATAATAAGGCGTTTGAATGTAGTCTGGCAGCATTAGAAATGAATAAAGTTCTATGGTGTTCAAAACTATTTTACCAGTTTACCTAACAAGGACTTTTTGGTAGTAAAGATCCCTTGCATCGCTTTATAAAAATATTTTCAAGATTACTTTATTTAAAAAAAATAAAATCTACACAGTTTTGTTTTATATACAAACATAAAAAACATATAGCATGAGTTCCTATTTTATCTGAAGACAGCACATCCTCGGTATCATGCTTAAGTGTTCCATACGCCGTTTTTGACTTTTTGATATATAGTCCGTTTTGATATATAGTCCGTTTCTAGGGTTTTCGCGTATGCCCTTTCAGGATTTCTGGCTGGTTTTTTCCTATCTGCTATAGTTTCCCAGATATCCAATTTTCGGCCCGAAAGCATAAGTTTCCTTCAGGTATGAAATTAATATTTTAATAACTTGCAAACTTAAAAACACATTCCAAAAATCAGAACTTTAATTTTCGTCTTCGGAGGTATGAATTTATTGAGGCAAAGATGGGAAAATTTTTTTGTCAATTTGTTCCATGCGATTCAAAAAAGAAATGCATTTGTGTCATAAGTGTGGATATGGAACAAATTGACAAAAATTATATTAACAAAAAATCGTTATAAATATTTTATTCCAACAGATATTGCTTTAACTTTTGGCAAAGATGTTGTATATACTATTACTAATAAATTTAGTAATGAATATTTTCTTCAGTCAGCTCCAAGCAGTTGTGACGCAAACATTAAAATGCGATTATCTCAAAACGATAAAATGGCATATGGAGCAAGAATTCGCACCAATTCGGAATGGTCTCATGGCAGAAAAGGATAAAGCCTAAAAAAATAGCGAAAATCTGCGAAAATTTTGCAAAAAAAAATTTTTACACATTTCTATGTAGCTTCGTGTTAGGAGTATACCGTGACACTTTTTTTACAGTTTTTGGTGAAATTGAATATGCACCAACTGTCAGGGTCCATTGTACTACTCTGTTTTGTCAATTTCTCAAAGTTGTATAGACATTTTTTATTAACAATCAAATCGATTTTCATTTATTTTTAAGCGTCTTTTTAGAAAATTAACAGCGAAAACTTTGTTAAAAAGAGAGAGTTTAGTTTAGAGTTTGTAAAGATTAGTAGTGGCTTCGGTCAGATTCCGATTAAAAAGATGAAGATGAAAACGCTGGAAATGGTTTCCACAGTTTTGAGGAGAAAAGTACAAAATCCACAAAATTGGTGGGTTATTTGAAAAATCTAGAGCTCAGAGGTAATTTCATTGGAAATGAGGTTGTGGCATATATGGTAAAATGGGGAGGGTGTGCCACGTTTTTGTTCAAAATGTTCCAATATCAACATATCAATATAAGCATATCTTGGCTATAAGTTTTGATATATAAATGTTTATAATTTTGGTTTTAAAATATAATTTTTGAGAATTTACAAAATGTCTAAAAATTGGCCAAGCCGACCCGCCCCACCCAAGGGACAGCTTTGTCACCGACGTGGACACCTACGCCAAGGGACTCTAAATATTCATTTTCACTTCTTCCTTAAATATCAAATTTTTACAATAAAGGGACGTTTTATATATTGAAAAATCAAAAATTATACTAAAATTGACAACAAGAAACAGATCCTAGAATTCAATTTAAGTTGGTATGTTGAATTTCGATACAAAAGATATAATATTACGTCAATACGATGCGTTTAGCATAATATTTGATTTTGACTTCACATTATAGTGTGGTATAACTATAACATAAACAATATAAGTTAATCCCGACAAATTTTTCAAATTAACCCACCCCACCCCATCCCATCCTGGCATAGGCGCCCCACCCCCAACCTGTTCATAATATGAATAATCTTGGCATTTATAATTATTTTTTAATACAAATTAATTGGATTTCTATTCTGTAGGAGTTGTCTTTTAACGGTATAAAATGTATTTTGGATATCACCTAAGGCAAACCAGATGTAACAAAATATACCTACAATTAACTTTTTTCGCAATACTCTGAAAACACAATACTGCTTGCATCCTCAGTCATATATTTGATACAAATGCGAGCTTTTGGTATATGATGGATCTTCGCTAAACTCACAATTTTCCTTTTAACGGTATTTTTGTAGCATTTGTAGTTTTCAAGAAAATCTGCGGTGGCAAAGCTGCCCCTGTGGCACAGCCGCCCCATATTACCATACATATGTATACTTTTGAACCGTAAGTAAAAACATCTTCGAAAGATCAACTTCCGATTTATGTCGTATAAAATTTGAGCAGTACCTGATATATATTGATACCCCCACTGAAAATCAGTTTAGTTCCCGCAGAGTTGGAACGCAATTGCAAATGGTCAAATACATACGTATGTATGTATATCGAAAAAGTATGATATTCAAAATTGAAAAGACACAGGTAAGAAAGTATCAGTCAGCTGTACCCTTAACCTTTGACAAAAAACAAAAAAGAAGTAAACTCAAGTTTAAACCAAGTTTGGAAAAAATTGTTGAAAAATTTGAGAGTTATCCTTCATACTAGCAGTTTAAGCATGTTTAAATTGTACCGTTGTAATAGGAATCGTGAAAACAACCTTCTGCAAAAAAAATCAAATAGATCCGAGAAGAGTCCTCAAAGTCCACTTTCCCCAATTTTTGTGTGGGAGGTACCCGAAGGACTGGACCGACCGGACTGAAAAAACTCCCTGCGAGAGTTATCTTCAGGATTTGGTTTCTTGGAGTATCTCAGGAAGTATGGACTGCTGAAACAAATTTCAAAACTATCCGAGAGAAGCTTCTAAACTTCATTTATGGTGTGCGGTAGGTACACGAAGGAGTAGATTGATATGGTCCATATTCAAACCCGATCTATATCCGGAAGGAGTAATACGATTTGCAAAGTTTGGACCAAATGGATTGCGCCCTTTTGTGGGGGAGGTACCCGAAGGAATGGACCAATATGGGTCAACTAAGTTTGGGCAAGGTTTTTCGAAGTTCAAAATTCGGTTCGGTTGATCCGTTCGAGAGTTATCGTGCACACCAGCCAGACACACCAGCCAGTAGGAGGTACTGATAAGAAGAAAACCATCGATTATGAAACGAATAGGGGAGTTACGATACTACTTTGTTTCAAATGTGCGTCGCAAAATATGTTATTTGCTTAATAAATATATCTTAGTCCCGATTTACAGTTGCCCAATTGTCAGTTTATGGGAAAGAGATTCGAGGAAAATAGAAACACTTTGCCTCTCAGTAACCTCTTTCTTCGACAAACTGACAATTATAGAAAGTACAATTGTCTAATGGGCATCTGCGTCAAAGATCGTCCTAAATAGTTCAAAACAAAGAAATATTTGCAATTGAACTCGACAATAAAGCCATCGACTTCAGTAATAATTCTAACAGACCGCGAGACGAAGTTCGCCGGGTCCCCTAGTAAAAATATATTCAAAAATACTTTATTTTAAAAAAATAAAATCTACACAGTTTTGTTTTATATACAAACATATAAAATATATAGCATGAGTTTCTATTTTATCTGAAGACAGCACATCGTCGGTGTCGTGTTCCATACACCGTTTTTGACTTTTTGAGATATAGTTCGTTTCTAGGGTTTTCGCGTATGCCCTTTCAGAATTTCTGGCTGGTTTTTCCTATCTGCTATAGTTTCCCAGATATCCACGTTTCGGCCCGAAAGCATAAGTTTCCTTCAGGTATGAAATTAATCTTTTAATAACTTACAAATTTAACAACTAAAAAAGTATCAGTCGGTTTTGCCTACAGAGATATACCCTTATAAACTTATGTATATAGGGGGTTTCAAAATTTTGGACGTATGAACCGACAAAAATGTTGATTAGTATTAAAGTTCAAAAGTTTTGCGGAGAACGTACTAAAAGGAATGGACCGATATAGACCATGGGGGTGTCATAGGGGGTTTTTACACCCTCGGGCTGTTTTCTCAAGAAGTATGGACTTGCCCCCGAAAAAACTTTTACCATCGTAATTGACGCAGCGAATGCAAGATGCTCCAACAAAAATCAAAGTAATCCGAGAGCAGGTCTTAAAGTGAATTTATCCGAAATTTTGTGCATGAGATACCGAATGGAGTGTACAAATATAGTCCATATTCGAACCTGAACTATATCTGGTTAATATATTGGAATGTGTAAAGTATGGACCAAATCGGCCACTCCCTTCATGAGTTATCGTGCGCACAATTTTTCCGAACATTTTTAAACTTTTGTGGGGGAGGTACCTGAAGGAGTGGACCGATATGGCTTATCTTCGAACTTAAACTAAGTTTGGACACAATATTACGAAAGCCAAATTTTGGACGGAATCGGCATACCGTTCGAGAATTATCTTGCGCTCCAACCACTACACATGGTGTGATAGGGGTTTTTTCAACATTCAGACTATTTTCTCAGGAAGTATGGACTTGCCCTGATGAAACTTGTACCTTCGTATGGGGGACAGTGGATACAAGTTGTTACAACAAAAACCAAGGCAATTCGAGAGCAGGTCCTAAACTGAACTTTTCCAAAATCTTGTGTGGGAGGTACCCGAAGGGGTTTACCGATTAAGTCCATATTGGAACTACATTTAAGACTGGTAGAAATTTAAAATCGGTTACTCCCTTCAAGAGTTATCGTGCGCACAAATTTTCCGAACATTTTCGAACTTTTGTGGGGGAGGTACCGGAAAGAGTGGACCGATATAACCCATCTTCGAACTTAAACTAAGTTTGGACAAAGTATTGCGAAAGGCAAATTTTGGACCAAATCGGTTCATCCGTTCGAGAGTTATCGTGCGCTCCAGGCAGCCAGACAGACAGACAGACGGACGGACATTGCTAAATCGACTCCAAATTGTCTGAAACACATTACGCCGTATGAAAGTGTATATACCCTCGTTAACATAAATGCTGAGGGTATAAAAATTGTGATATTGGGGAAAGGAAACAAATTCCGCACGGAATTTTTATTCATGATTGCACTGATAACTATATTTTAATACCCTAAGGGTATTATGTCTTAGTGAATGAGTTTGCAACATGCAAAATGAAACGAAATAGACCCACAGTTCCTTTTGATGATCTGCATAGATTCGCACTTATCCATCTGGCCATGTCTTTTTGAAAACAAAGCACAGGTCACATTTATAGACCAATTAGCATACAAATTGGAGATTTTTTGGCCCTAGGGCGATCCCTATTTTGGTAACAATCCATTCAGATTTGGATATTGCTCCCATATATACAGTACATTCGCGATAATCCCTACACCACAGGTTTCGGCGGTGTCCGAATTATCAAATTGTTCGGATTAACGAATTGTAAAGAAAATAAATTATTTTATATGATTAAATCTCGTGGAAGTAATATAATAATATTTTTTAAATTGTAATTGCTAATACCGAACACTTAAATGAAAGTGCTCTACGTGTAAAAAATAGTGAGATTTTTCTACTCGACAATCCGGACAGTTTTATTGGCATTGCCCGTATTTGTTCCAGAAAAAGCCAATCAGATTGTGAAAGTAGAGCTAGAAATATGACATTTTTAAAGTTTACATCAGGATGTAAGCAAAACAAGAGACAGATGTGGAATTTCATCGTTTTGTAAATGTATATCCTTTGAAAGCTTTGCCATTTAGGTGTATAGTGCATTTGGCAACTTTAATGACAATATTGCGGCGAATATTTTTCTTAATATATTTATTTATATCCTATACAACAAGACTAATGTGTCATAAAATGTTTGTCCTTGTACTCGAAAATGTTTACTAAATGTTGCTAAAACAATTTTTTCAGCAACATCTCCATTAAACAACTGTAAAAATTCGAAGCATTGCGTCACCAAAAATGCCCGAAGACGAAACCCACGCGCAAATCGAAATACGTTTTTTGTTGGGATCTGATACATAAAGTTAAAATACATGATCTGGCAAAATTTCAAGCTTCTACGTTCAAAAACAACGATCCTATTCAAGAAATGGCATTTGAAAAATTGGATAATATTGCAGATTTTGTTGCAATGACGGATCCCAAAACCGTTGTTTTGGTTTCATTTATGACTCCCATTCGTATAGGATTGATAATATCCCGAATACTCGCCCTCATAAGAATTATGTCATGTTCATACCAGCATTTGAATCACGTTGTTCGCTCTCATAATTACGTACACGAATTAACCCGTTCATACACAATTCACAGCAACATGATTCATATTTTCTTTAGTTTTATTTAATGATTTTTAAGAAAGTTTCAACCAAAAGGCAAGTAAAATTAATTGATATAAAGTGAAAAAATGTTTGTCCTTCTTTCAGATATCTATTTAATATGAAATTATATTATTTTCATTAATGTTTTCTATTTTTTCTCACAATTTTGGTGTTTTCAGTATATTTTTTTATTTTTCTATTTTCAAAATTAACGAGAGAGAGATCTGCCAAAATAATTTTTTGGTATACAGACTTTCTGGCAGGCATTTGATTTTTGTTTCAAGATTTGTACGCGAATTTGAAACGATAAACGAGAAATGCAACTGCAATGACAGAGAAGACAAAATTTGCTATGATTTGAGTGTATACCAGTCGTTAAACCATTTGCTTTTCATTTATGTTTTGAAGTTTTCCTAAATATGTGTGGGTTTTTGATACATTTTTTAATTTTTTATTTTTCCTGTCATAATTAATTTATTTCGATAAATTCTCTCATTTGTTAGAGATGGGACATATTTTATCGTCGTTCTGAGAGTAATTTAAATTGAACAATGTACACAAATCGTTGTTCGTTCTCAAAATTTTGTATGGGAAATGAAGTAATTACATCGTAATTTGGGGTCGAACAACGAATAGAGAGCGAAACACCGTCAGTCTGAACAAGGCATTATATTCCATAAAACAGTTTTCATTTTATAACGTTTTTTTTTTCTTCTCCTGTAAAGTTTTGATTTTGTGGGTTACGTCTTCGGGCATTTATGGTGACGATTGGTAATAATTAGTACAAATTATCTAGTACACGGACAGGTATAAATTAAACAATTGTGTATACAAAAGGGTTATGACTTTTCGAGTGTGTTATCAAAATTGTTTTCCTGTAGCAGGAATGAATGACCTATATTTTTTTAGCATTCCAAATGCTTTTCTAGCAGAAATATGTGAGTGGTTTTGTCATGTTTAAGATAATTCCAAGGTTTTTGACTTATTTTACCACTACCACTCTATTGTGTGGTTTTTCTAAGTGATGTCATTTTGCAATAATCATTGGGTGTTCTTCATTTTGCTTATTATTCATCGTGGATGTGTATAACAATAATGCATAACTTTTCGCCGAGGAGTGAACATTTCCGAATTCTGCATTAAGCGGTTGTATGCGTACAATATAGATCGATATTATAAAAGTATGTAATTTAGTGCATTAAACTAAAACCATGTCATCAATATTAAAGCGGCAGTTAGAGCATTTTTCCAAAGAACAAAAATTGCCAATGTATGTCTGTATATACTGAATAAAGGACTAAACACTATAAAATATATTAAAATCTAATATGTTGATATTCAAAACGTATACTTCTAATTATAGTTATATTCCAGAACCTGGATTCGTAAATGGTACTCTGGTACTTTTTCCCGTTTTGCGCTAAAAAACGAACCTTTTTTCCAAAAACTAGAAAAAATTGCCCTTTTTATCTAAACAAAAATTGCGATGACTAACTCTAGCTCCTTTGTTTTTCTGCTAGACAATTTTGGCCGATTAGAAACTATCACCATATTTTGACACGCTGATTTTGACATTTCTGATTGAGTTTTTGAAATTTTTCCATTATCTACATTTGTATAGGAAGCAACTTATGTTGTAATAGGAATGCTGGGTTATTTGACTTTTTCTCACCTTGTGAAAACTGATTTAAGCATTTTTAGTCGAGATTTATTGCTGTGGTGGAATATCTGGAAGGTTTAAATAACACAATAATAATCTGCAAAAAAAACTATGTTAAACGGCAAAAAACTTAATTTAGAACGCTTTTTGATGATTTTCCAAATTTAATTGACGATTTTCGTAAAAAAAAACACTTGTATATTTAGCATATTTTGCATATTTTTTTGCATATTTTTTACATATATTTTGCATATTTTTTGCATATATTTTGCATTTTCTTGCATGTTTTTGATATGACCCCAAATATCGAAAAATTGACCCTCAAAACGCCTAGATACAAAATTTGAGTCCAATCGGATCAGAAATAAAAAACATACTAAAATCCGATGTCTAGTTATAACCGGTAGGAAAATTCAAATATTTCAGAAAAAACCGACTTTACAAGAGATATTTATTTGTGTGGAATATAATGAGCAGAAATTCGGGACTTTTGGATTTCGTCGTTATAAGCGATATGACGTTATAAACGATGACGGTATAACCGATTTCGACTGTATTTGTAAATATAATGTTTATTTTAATTAATTTAATTAATTGCGCTATACGATGCAAGCAGTTTTTTATTGATAAATGATGATGGAGTTTTTTATTGACAAATGATATCTATCTATCAACCTCCTATAAGACGATAGTTTCGTTAGCTAGCACTTCGCTACATATCATTTTTCAGCCCAAGTAATTAAATTAATTAACATCTTATAAATAATGATCTTCGCCCTAATAATGCAAACATTAAAAATGATGTCTTATATTTATGGATATGTCTTACATTTTTAACTTTATTAAATAAATAATAGCAATTGCTGAATAAATTATACTTATTAGACTTAATCAACAATGGCATGTACATTTACATAATAACACTTCCTTAATCGATTTCTTTTGGATTAATATTGTCTGCTGTAGCATTTATTGAATTGAACACAAGTGGAAATCTACATTTCCTCAACACATTCAAATGTTTTCCTTGAGAATGTTTCCTTATGTCTGGGTATTAATTTAGTTAATTAAATATTGGAAGACGTTAAAAGGCATGTTTGTGTAAATACATAATTATAAAAATACTAATTTGTAGAGTTGTTAGCAAACAGAACATGCATAGAAAAATGCTGGTATGTAATGAAAAAATACAAATAGATTTTTATTTAAATAATTGGCATATTAAAGGCAACCGTAATTTAAGTATTTGTTTGTTTTAAACATACATATATACAAATATAATGGATAAGTAAGTCATCGCGATTAGTGGGAACATGTCAAAACTAAAATTATACTACATCTATTTATATTGCTAGTAGGTGGAATTTTGAATTGCGACATTATAGTTATCGGAACACCCAATTGGGAACAAATCTGAGCTCTGAGCTCAGCTTGTTCGAATTCGAAGAGTATCACTCGCGAGTAGAATTCGAGCGAGTATTCGGAGCTCCGGAAAAAAACTGTCAATTCTTAGCAGAAATATTTTATAACTCCAATGGAGACTAAATACAAAATTGTATGTTAAAACGTGGACCTATGCCGACAATTCTATATAGGAATGTTGTGTATCCCCAACAAAGACTATATACCGAATTTTAAACATTTCTGTAGCATAATCCGACTAAAACCTTGAAAATACCGAAAATCGGGCGATACCGTACAATGGCGACCTTTCTAGAAGAGAGTGTTGTAGCCCCAAAGAAAACCAAATACCAAATATCAGTCATTTCGATAGAAAATTAAATAAACCCTTCAAAATACCGAAAATCGAGAAGTTCATTTGTGTGTGTTATATCTGAAAGTGGACCTATATAAACAATTCTTGGAAGAATGTTTCCTAGCCGTTGGAAACGCAAAATATCAAATTATGGGTCCCCAGTACCTTTAAAATTCCTTTAAGTGGCGTGTCGGGTTATATGTGGCGTTATGTATGGGGCATACCAAAACGTAGACCTATATAAATTATTTTGGTAGAAATATTTTTAGCCTTTGGAAACAATGGGACTAATACCTTCAAAATTAATTAAAGCGTGGACGTCTCATCTCGATATTCATAAGGGCACCTGGCTGTCGCCAGATCAAGGAAACAAGAAATAAAATTGATCACGTTGTGATAGATGGAAGACATTCATCGAGCGTGTTGGATGTATGATCGTTCCGAGGTGCAAACATAGACTCGGACCACTACCTTGTTGCAGCAAAGGTGGGTACCCGATTAAACGTGGCAAATGTAGTACGAACAGACACAACACGGAAGTTGGACATTGGTAAGCTGCAATCACAACAAATAGTCACAGCATATTCTACTCAACTGGCCCAATTGCTTTATCAAAGCAGTTCTCGTCCCGATAACATATCAGCACAATGGCAAAATATTGCCCACTCCATGCAAACAGCCGCAAAATCAGTACTTGGATACCAGAGACCTCCATCAAGGAATCCATAGTATGACCAGGAGTGTCGTGCTGCTACCGAAGAGAAAAATGCTGCATATAGGGCCACTTTACAATCAGTAGCAACGCGTAGCGCACGAGAGAGTTATCGGGAGAAAAGGAGAGAGGAGAAACGTCTTTTCCGCAGGAAAAAAAGAGATGGAAAAGCGGGAGAGTGAACAAATCGAGATGTACAGGAGCCAGAATGAAGTCCGAAAATTCTACCAAGGAGTGAAATATCAAACTGATGGTTTTGGTGCAGGCACATCCTCTCTATATTCAAAGGTATTCCAAGCCATGTCTGAATTTGGTATCTCAGCAAAGCTCATTCGGCTTTGTAAAATGACTTTAACTGACACTCGATCCTCAGTTCAAATAGGAAAGAACCTCTCAAAAGTGAAAAGAGGTTTCAGGCAAGGAGACAGTCTTTCGTGTGATTTATTCAACATCCTGCTGGAAAACCGCCACCTTTTCCGAGAAAACGAGAAAACCAAGTTGACAGTGTCGACGCGCAATGCGTCCATAGAGCTAGGACCAACTGTGGAAGTTGGTTCCTATAATTTTGAGGTAGTAAAAGACCTAGCTTACCCCGGCACCTTAGTAAACACAACAAATAACATCAGTGGTGAAATAAAAAGAAGAATTGTATTGGCCAACAGATGCTACTTTGGCTTAAGTAAGCAGTTCAAAAACAAAGCCACATCTCGTCAAACAAAAGTAACGCTTTACAAAACACTGATACTACCCGTTCTGATGTATGGTTCCGAAGCCTGGGTACTTGCGCAAGCAGACAAGGTAGTGCTTGGTGTGTTTGGGAGAAAAATTCTTCGAAAGATCTACGGACCAATCTGCGTTGACGGTGAATATCGACGTCGTATGAACTACGAGCTGTATCTGCTATAACACGACACCAATATAGATAACGCATCGAGATGCAACGATTGCGTTGGCTAGGCCATGTCATAAGAATGAACCTGCTAAAAAGGCGTATAAGCACGTCCCACATGGTGGTGCACGCATAACTGGCAGGCCAAGGCTTCGATGGAGCAAACAAGAGGAAGAAGAGATGAAAAGCCGCGGTATTCCAAATAGCGAATTGAAGATCTTGTCTTAGTTCGGTTTATGGAACAAATGTTCTGTCTCTTTTTGTATTAGCCCCATACCAAATGAGTAATCGGATGGGCAGAAGAAGTCGCAAACGGAATGGCAAACTTAATATACCCTTTTTTTTTAATTAATTAATTATTTTTTTAATTAATTAATACAATAAGTAAAAAAGTATCAGTCGACTTTGCCGGCAGAGATATACCCTCAGCCTATGTGAATTGGAACTTTCATCTACGGACAGATCGAATGTATTTAGGGTCTTTTCAGAATTTTGTGGCACACTTGAACATTTGAACTTGCCGACAAAAATGTGGATTAGGATTAAAGTTCAAAAGTTTTGCGGAGGAGGATATGGACCGACATAGTGCATTACGGAAGTGGATCTTATTTTGAGAGTCATATATCTTCGATAGATATCGCGCCCACTAGTAATTTCAGTGGGTTATCGTACACCTGTTGGGCCAGTATGCCAGGAAGCATGGACTTGTCCACGGAAAACTAATATGGCTGTAAACAGGACCACAAAGAACATCATCGGTATAAATTTCCAAAGGATCTCCGAACAGACCCTAAACTGCACTTGGACACAAATGTTGATGTTAAGGAGAGGGCCGATATGGGCCATTTTAGAAGTTAAATTAAGTTTGAACAAAATATGACGAAAGCCAAATTTTGGACCAAATCGGTTTATCAGTTCGAGAGTTATTGTGCTCTCCAACTACTATCTATGGTGCCATAGAGGTTTTTTATAACTTTCGGGCTGTTTTCCCATGAAGTATGGATTTGCCACTGAACAAATTTTAACGTTGTAATTGAGACAGCGATTGCAAGCTGCTTCAACAGAACTGAAAGTTAGTCAAGAGCAGGTCTTAAAGTGAACTTATCCGAAATTTTGTGTGGGAGGTACCCGAAGGAATGGGCAAATATAGTCCATATTCAAACCGGGAGTCGATGGCCTAGGATGGGTAAAGTATGGACCAAATCGGTCGTTTCCTTCAAAAGTTATCGTGCGCATAAATTTTCGAACTTAAACTAAGTTTGGACAAAATATTATGAAGGCCAAATTTTGGATCGAATCGGCAGATCCGTTCGAGAGTTATCTTGCATCCAACCATTTCACACGGTGTCATAGGGGTTTTTTGAAACTTTCAGGCTATTTTCTCAGAAAGTATGGACTTGCCCCTTATGAAGCTTGTACCCGCGCATGGGGGCCGTGAATACAAGTTGTTACAACAAAAATCAAAACGATTCGAGAGCAGGTCCTAAACTGAACTTTTCCGAAATTTTGTGTGGGAGGTACCAGAAAGCGTGGACTGATTAACTCCCTTCAAGAGTTATCGTGCGCATAAATTTTCCGAACATTTTTGAACTTTTGTGGGGGAGGTACCGGAAGGAGTGGACATATATAACCCATCTTCGAACTTGAACTTAGTTTGGGCAAAATATTGCGAAAGCCAAATCGGTTCATTTGTTCGAGAGTTATCGTGCGCACCAGCCAGTCAGACAGACAGAGGGACGGACGGACATTGCTAAATCGGCTCCAAATTGTCTGAAACACATTTCGACCAAACATACTTGGGGTCTAAAACCATTATTTCGATGAGGCAGAATTTGCCCGTTTGAAAGTGTATATACCCTCGTTAGCATAAATGCTGAGGGTATAAAAAATGATCTTCGCCTAAAAAAGGCAAAATTTTGTAATAAATAAAATCAGCTGAGCCAGGCTGGGTTTGAACCCACGTCCTTGAAAAACACAAGGAAAAAAGTGTTGTCACGGCATGCTAGTGTTCAGAGCCAAACTCATAATAACTTTCAAAGACTGCGCTAAGCGTTTGTCATGAAAGCCATAAAATGATTGAAAAAATATTCAGCGTTGTAAAAAACAAATTGCAGTTGAAAGAGGAAATGTTAGATGATAGCGAAGCCGTTCCACAACCGATATGTCTGTGGAGCCTTTACCAAAGGCGAAACATGTCATGTCACATAGTGGTGGGTGCGTGGGTTCGAGTCTCGGCTTTCCTTTTTCACTTGCATTATTAATCATTAAGCTCGATTCCAACGAGAAAATAATTAATAACAAGTAAAAAAGCGTCAGTCGGCTTTGCCGACAGATATATACCCTCAGCCAATGTGAAGTGAAACTTTCACCTACGGACAGATTGAATGTATTTAAGGTCTCTTCAGAATTTTGTGGCCAAAAAGGGCCAAAAAGTCCCACAAAATTCTGAATTGAACTTGCCGACAAAAATGTGGATTAGGAATTAACTGCACTAAGACACAAATGTTGAACTTTTGTGGGGGAGGTACCCTTAGGGAGGATCGATATGGGTCATTTTGGAAGTTAAACTAAATTTTGACAAAATATGCGTATATCCAAAGTTTGGACCAAATTTGCTGCCCCATTCAAGTGATATCATCCTAGCATTTTAGTTACATTTTTTAAATAATGGGGAGAAGTACCGGAAGTTGTAGACCGGTATTGCCCCATGAAACTAAGTTTGGATATAATCCCAGCAAAAATCCTCATTACAAACCTCCTTTCCCACCCATTATTTTAACAAGGCAGGTCGCGCGAAATATCTGGTTATTTTGTAACCACTGGACAAAGAAGATTGTAACCACTGAAATAAGTAGATACTTAGTCGATTCTGACTACTTATTTCAGTGGTTACAAAATAACCAGATATTTTGCGCGACATGCCCTTGTTAAAATAATGGGTGGGAAAGAGGTTTGTTATGAGGATTTTTGCTGGGATATGACGAAGACCAAATGTTGGACCAAATCGGTTGAACAGTTCGAGAGTTATCGTGCTCTTCGACCGCCACATAGGGTGACATTGGGGGAAAGATGAACTTTTTCCGAACATTTTTGAACTTTTGTTTGGTAGGTACCTGAAGGAGTGGACCGATATAGATTATCTTCGAGCTTATACTTAGTTTGGACAAAATATTACGAAGGCCAAATTTTGGACCGAATCAGCAGATCCGTTCGAGAGTTATCTTGCGCACCAACCACTACACACGGTGTCATAGGGGCTTTTTGCATCTTTCAAGCTATTTTCTCAGGAAGTATGGACTTGCCCCTGATGAAACTTGTACCGTCGTAAGGGGGACAGTGAATACAAGTTGTTGCAACAAAAATCAAAGCGATTCGAGAGCAGGTCGTAATCTGAACTTACCCGAAATTTTGTGTGGGAGGTACCCGAACGAGTGGACCGATTAAGTCTATATTGGAACCTCATCTAAGTCTGGTAGAAATTTCACGATGTGCAAAGTATGGACCAAATCGGTTACTCCCTTTAAGAGTTATCGTGCGCACAAATTTTCCGAACATTTTCGAACTTTTGTGGGGAAGGTACCGGAAGGAGTGGACCTATATCACCCATCTTCGAACTTAAACTAAGTTTGGACAAAATATTGCGAATGCCAAATTTTGGACCAAATCGGTTCATCCATTCGAGAGTTATCGTGCGCACCAGCCAGCCAGACAGACAGAGGGACGGACGGACATTGCTAAATCGGCTCCAAATTGTCTGAAACACATTTCGTCCAAACATACTTAGGGTTTAAAACCATTATTTCGATGAGGCACATTTTGCCCGTATGAAAGTGTATATACCCTCGTTAGCATAAATGCTGAGGGTATAAAAAAATAAGAAAACAAGTAAAAAAGTATCAGTCGGCTTTGCCGACAGAGATATACCCTCAGCCTGTGCAAATTGAAACACTTTTTAGGGGGTTTCAAAATTTTGGTTGTATAAACCGACAAAAATGTTGATTAGGATTAAAGTTCAAAAATTTTGCGGAAAAGGTACTTAAAGGAATGGACCGACATAGATCATGGGGGTGCCATAAGTGTTTTTACACCCTTCGGACTGTTTTCTCAAGAAGTATGGACTTGCCCCTGAAACAACTTTTACCATCGTAATTGAGGCAGCGAATGTAAGTTGCTTCAACAAAAATCAAAGTGATTCAATAGCAGGTCTTAAAGTGAACTTATCCAAAATTTTGTGTGGGAGGTACGGGATGGATTGGACAAATATAGTCCATATTCGAACCTGATCTATATCTGGTAGATATTATGAGAATGTGTAAAGTATGGATCAAATCGGTCACTCCCATCAAGAGTTATAGTGCGAAAAAATTTTCCGAACATTTTTGAACTTTTGTGGGGGAGGTACCTTAAGGAGTGGACCGGTAGGGCTTATTTTCAAACCTAAACTAAGTTTGCACAAAATATTACGAAGGTCACATTTTGGACTGAATCGGCAGATTCGGTCGAGAGTTATCTTGCGCTCCAACCACTACACACGGTGTCATAGGGCTTTTTTGTACCTTTCTCAGGAAGTATGGACTTGCCCCTGAGGAAGCTTGTACCTTCGTATAGGGGACAGTGAATACAAGATGTTACAACAAAAACCAAGGCGATTCGAGAGCAGGTCCTAAACTGAACTTTTCCGAAATTTTGTGTGGGAGGTACTCGAAGGAGTTTACCGATTGAGTCCATATTGGAACCTTATACAATTCTGGTAGAAATTTCATAATGTGCAAAGTATGGACCAAATCGGTTGCTCCCTTCAAGAGTTATCGTACGCACAAATTTTCCGAACATTTTCGAACTTTTGTGGGTGAGGTACCGGAAGGAGTGGACCGATATAATCCATCTTTGAACTTGAACTAAGTTTGGACAAAATATTACGAAAGCCAAATTTTGGACCGAATCGGCAGATCCGTTCGAGAGTTATCTTGCGTTCCAACCACTACACACGGTGTCATAGGGTTTTTGTGACTTTCAGGCTATTTTCTCAGGAAGTATGGACTTGCCCCTAATGAAACTTACAGCGTCGTATAGAGGAGAGCGAACATAACATGCGTAAATAAAAATCAGAGCGATTCGAGACCAGGTCCTAAACTGAACTTTTCCGAAATTTTGTGTGGGAGGTACCCGTAGGAGTAGACCGATTGAGTCCATATTGGAACCTCATCTAAGTTTGGTAGAAATTACACGATGTGCAAAGTATGGACCTAATCGGTTATTCCCTTCGAGAGTTATCGTGCGCACAAATTTTCCGAACATTTTCGAACTTTTGTGGGTGAGGTACCTGAAGGACTGGACCTATATGGCCCATCTTCGAACTTAAATCGAATCTGGACAAAATATTTCGATACCCAAAATTTGAACCAAATCGATTAATCCGTTCGAGAGTTATCGTGCGCACCAGCCTGCCAGACAGACAGACAGACAGACGGACGGACATTGCTAGATCTACTCAAAATTGTCTGAAACGGATATCGTACAAACATACTTGGGGTCTAAAACCATTATTTCGATGAGGCACATTTTTGGTCGTATCAAAGTGTAAATACCCTCTTTAGCCTAAAGGCTGAGGGTATAACAAGTAAAAAAGTATCGGTCGGCTTTGCCGACTGAGATATACCCTCAGCCTGTGCAAATTGAAACACTTTTTTCACAAAAAACTTATGTATTTAGGGGGTTTCAAAATTTTGGTCGTATGAACCGACAAAAATGTTGATTACGATTAAAGTTCCATGGGTAGACCATGGGGGTGCCATAGGGGGTTTTTACACCCTTCGGGCTGTTTTCTCAAGAGGTATGGACTTTCCCCTGAAACAACTTTTACCATCGTAATTGAGGCAGCGAATATAAGTTGCTTCAACAAAAAATCAAAGTGATTCAATAGCAGGTCTTAAAGTGAACTTATCCAAAATTTTGTGTGGGAGGTACCGGATGGAGTGGACAAATATAGTCCACATTCGAACCTGATCTCTATCTGGTAGATATTATGAGAATGTGTAAAGTATGGACCAAATCGATCACTCCCATCAAGAGTTATCGTTTGCACATTTTTTCCGAACATTTTTGAACATTTGTGGGGTAGGTACCTGAAGCAGTGGACCGATATGGCTTATCTACGGACTTAAACTAAGTTTGGAAGCAATATTGCGAGTACGAAGGCCAAATTTTGGCCGGAATCGGCATATCCGTTCGAGAATTATCTTGCGCTTCCAGCCATAAACATGGTGTTATAGGGTTTGTTTTTCAATTTTCTGGCTATTTTCTCAGGAAGTATGGACTTGCCCCTCAGGAAACTTGTACCATCGTATAGGGGACAGTGAATACAAGATGTTACAACAAAAACCAAAGCGATTCGAGAGCAGGTCCTAAACTGAACTTTTCCTAAATTTTGTGTGGGAGGTACTCGAAGGAGTTAACCGATTGAGTCCATATTGGAACCTCATCTATGTCTGGTAGAAATTTCATAACGTGCAAAGTATGGTTACTTCCTTCAAGAAGTATGGTACGCACAAATTTTCCCAAGATTTTCGAACTTTTGTGGGTGAGGTACCGGAAGGAGTGGACCGATATAATCCATCTTTGAACTTGAACTAAGTTTGGACAAAATATTACGAAAGCCAAATTTTGGACCGAATCGGCAGATCCGTTCGAAAGTTATCTTGCGCACCAACCACTACACACGGTGTCATAGGGTTTTTTGTAACTTTCAGGCTATTTTCTCAGGAAGTATGGACTTGCCCCTAATGAAACTTACAGCGTCGTATAGAGGACAGTGAATACAACTTGCGCAAATAAAAATCAAAGCGATTCGAGACCAGGTCATAAACTGAACTTTTCCGAAATTTTGTGTGGGAGGTACCCGAAGGAGTGGACCGATTAAGTCTATATTGGAACCTCATCTAAGTCTGGTAGAAATTTCACGATGTGCAAAGTATGGACCAAATCGGTTACTCCCTTTAAGAGTTATCGTGCGCACAAATATTCCCAACATTTTCGAACTTTTGTGGGGAAGGTACCAGACCGATATCACCCATCTTCGAACTTAAACTAAGTTTGGACAAAATATTGCGACTGCCAAATTTTGGACCAAATCGGTTCATCCATTCGAGAGTTATCGTGCGCTCCAGCCAGCCAGACAGACAGACGGACGGACATTGTTCAATCGACTCCAAATTGTCTGAAACACATTTCGTCCGAACATACTTGGGGTCTAAAACCATTATTTCGATGAGACACATTTTGCCCGTTTGAAAGTGTATATACCCTCGTTAGCATAAATGCTGAGGGTATAAAAAAATAAGAAAAAAATGATCTTCTCTTAAAAAAAGGCAAAATTTTCAAATTAATATACCCTACATTAGATGGTGGGGGTATAAAAACAGATTTATCATATTAAACATATGTGCGAATAAGTTTTACATCACATAGATGAGATTCCACTCATTCGGTACCTCCTACACAAAATTCCGGAAGAGTTCAGTTTAAGACCTGCTCTCGAATCGCTTTGATTTTTATACCCTCAGTATTTATGCTAACGAGGGTATTTCATGCGGGCAAAATGTGCCTCATGGAAATAATGGTTTTAGACCCCAAGTTTTTTTGGACGAAATGTGTTTCAGACAATTTGGAGTTGATTCAGCCATGTCCGTCCGTCTGTCTGGCTGGCTGGAGCGCACGGTAACACTCGAACCGATCAACCGATTCGGTCCAAAATTTGTAATATTTTGTCCAAACTTAGTTTAAGTTCGAAGAAAATTCATATCGATCCACTCCTTCAGGTACCTCCCCCACAAAAGTTAAAAAAAATGTTCGGAAAATTGTGCGCACGATAACACTTGAAGGGAGTGACCGATTTGGTAAATTCACTTTAAGGCCTGTCCTTGAGTCAATTTGATTTTTGTTGAAGCAACTTGCATTCGCTGCCTCAATTACGACAGTAAAATGTTTTTCAGGGGAAAATCCATACATCTTGAAATCTACGCGCGATATCTCATAAACGCGGCTACAGATTTGGTCCAAACTTTGGATCTCTAAATATTTTGTCCAAACTTAGTTTATGTTCAAATGTGAGCTTTAAACCTATTCATATTTTTGTCGGTTCATACGCCCAAAATTTTGGAAACCCCAATAAATATATAAGTTTTATTATTTTTTTTTTTTTTTTTTGGGAAAAAAGTGTTTCACTGCACACAGGTTGAAGGTATATCTCTGTCGGCGACTGACACTTTTTTACTTGTTGTTGTAGCAACTTGTATGCGCCGTCCCCATTACGATAGTACACGTTTTTTTCAGCAAACATACTTTCTGAGAAAATAACCAGAAGGGTGTAAAAAACCTATTGCACCATGTGTAGTGACTGGAGCGCACTATAATTCGCGAACTGATAAAACGATTTGGTCCAAAAATTGGCCTTCGTAATATTTTGTCCAAACAATATGTATCCACACTTTCCGGTACCTCCTCCAAAAATTAAAAGAATGTCACTAAATTAGTACACGCTATAGCTGTTGAACTGAGTTTAACTGGTGGAGAAATCCCATATTTGTATGTTTGAGACTTTTTATCGATTATGTTGTGATCGATTTTGCCCACAGATTTAAGTTGACTTTGGCGGTTTTACAGTTTTCTGTAGTGGAAGTTTGTAACTCATTTTTCGATTTAACGGCAAAAATCGGTAAAATTAATATGCTTATAATTTCTGTGATTAAAGAAAATGTTAATCAAAATAAATGGCTGTTTTATAACTTATTTGTAATTTGTCGTACGCAAATCGACACCCTAGTCCTTTATACTTATTAGGGACTCTCCTCATCAAGTAAACAATTGCCTAAAAATATAACTATTGATTTGTTTCTGTTTCTGATTTGCTTCTGTATCGATGATGGTGTTTTTATGGTGTTGGCACGCATTACTAATTATGTGCGACTTGGGCGTCGATTTATTTCACCCTAAATGCGCACGACAAATTACAAAGCAGTTCTCAAAGAGGCATTCTTAGGCATTACACTGGATTATAAAAATAATCCTTGCCGAAGCAGGGTATTACGGGTGTATTCTAATACAATGCTGCTCGAAACATTTGAAACTGGAATGACTGGTTCATATATTGAAATGCAAATATTTATTGTAGATTGATTGTTGATTGAGGTACCCAATGTACCTTTAAAAATTTAAAAATTAATTTGCAAAAATTGTATTATTTTACAAAAATATACAAAACAAAGCTCGAACTCATGTTTGGTTCTGCATTTGCAACTGAGAAAATTTGATACAAAATCTGAAGAAAGTATTTTGGTTTTGATAATATATTGTGAGTTAAACATTTTATTTATTATCTAGAGACGTCGTAAGAAAAACCAGTTAACTAAATAAATAAATATATCCTTTGAAATCCTAAGGATAATTGTTAAATACAAAGGTTTTATTCGATAATTAATAGTCTAGATTCCAGAGTCCTGGAACCTCATATATGAATTTAGATTACTTAAGCTGATTATATTGGCAGCAAGCTGCACAGATAAATGTCAATGGAAATTTGACAGATGAGATATCAATATCAAGAGGAGTTAGACAAGGATGTATTTTATCTGCACTCCTATTTAATATATACTCAGAGAGAATCGCTGATGGTTTATCCGGACTCCAAAAAATAGTAACCCAACTCACCTTATGCAGCGAATCATATGGACTAAGAATTAATACTAACAAAACATAATAATGTAGAGAGAGTACAAACCTTCAAATATCTGGGTGTACTTATCAATGACCAATGGGATTGCTCGAAAGAAATACGATGTCGGATAGAGATGGCAAGAGATGCATTTTTTAAATATAAGAAAGTCATTGTCAATCATGATATAAACATCGAAACAAAAGCTAGAGTTTTACAAATACCATGGACTGCGCACGTGATAAATGCCGAAGCATTGACAAGAATGAATCAAAGAAGAGAATTTATAGCTACAATCAAAAACGAAGAACCTCATATCTGGGACACATCATGAGAAATGTAAAATATAGGTTATTGCAAAAAATCCTGAAAGCAACAGTTGAAGGTCGGCGTACCAGAGTCCGAAAAGATATGACTTGGCTAAAGAATATAGAAGAATGGACAAATTATAATAATACGGCAAACCTTTTAAATGCGGCAAGAAATAGAAACACTTTTGACATAATTGTTAATAATTTATAAATATATAGAACTAAATAATATCAAATTTAATTTGTATATAAATGAGTTAATGAAATGTACTTTGTATGGTCGCTTACATTCGAAAATCGAATTAGCAAATAAAGAAGAAGCTGATCGGGCTCCACATGAACATAAACATATTTGCAAAATATTACTATTTTTAAGTTGTTATATATACACGCAGAAAAATACATATAAGAAATATGTTTGGATCCAAAAAAATATATGTTTAGGACTGGTTGCAACCAAAAATTTTATGTTTGAGTTCAAACAAATATATGTTTGCAACATTTGTAACTATCTCATTTTTTTGTTTGTTTACCAACATATTTTTTATGTTAGAACAAAGAGCGTAACATTTCATAATAAAGAGCTGTATGTATGGTGCAATAGAAAACGTAGAAGCGACGACGAGAAGATGAAAAGTTTGTTTTGCTCTGGTGATTGGTATCCGATATGCAGTCAAACACTTTTGTTCCGTTCTTTGTTGTTGTTGTTGCAATTTATTCATCAACAAGCAGTAATTTTTTTGTACTTTTATTCTTTTTGCGAAAAAGAAATTTTTCTAAAGTTTCCCCAGTCGTTGAATAAAGTGAGTGAATTAATCGGTGTTTGTGTAATGGTGCTTCTTAAAGCGTTCAACTCCACAATGTGGGAAGGGTATTATAAATTTGTTTTGCTAAAAATTCATGTAACACCGCGAAATTTTCGTCATAGACCCAATGTGGTATACCATTTTTCATATCTCGACGAGATAAAGCGATACAGCCATGTGTGTCCGTCCGTCCGTATGTCCGTCTGTCCATTATAAATTGTAATCAAACTCCAGGCCGCAATTATGGACCGATCGTCACGAAATTTGGTACGGAGGTCGGTTTCACATCAGAATAAATCGGTATTTTAATTGGTTACGATCGTGAAATATTTAGCGGGTGAAATGGACCAAAAACAACATTTTTTCCGGATTTTGTAGCTGCTCTGTAGGTCGCAATAGTAGTCCAATCGAAGGGAAATTTTAAATAAGGTTTAAGTTTATGATAAAGAAGAAGCTTGCAGTCTTACAAGATAATTAGATAATACTTAGCAGGTTAAATGGACCAAAACTTTTGTGTGAAAATTGTAAAAAGATTTAATGTAGCCTGTATCTTTTTTTCTTGGAAGACACATTTCGGTCCAGTAAGTGACATTTGGAAGAGGAACTCTTGACCTTTTCACTTATGTCAATTATGTTGACGTAGGTGGTCAGATGGTAGAGATACAGCCTAATGTGTAAAGGGATCTCACAGTGCGTAGTGTTTTACAATCACGGAAATGTCGTAGTTTTAGTTCAATGCTAACAAAATTTTGCAAAAGGTAAGAGTTTAGGTCAATGAAGATAGCAATTATTTTTGGATGATGATCTAATGGTGTTTCTAGCGTGTGAAATCGGTCATAACTTTTGTGTGAAAAATATTTAAATTCAAGTTTTAGTCCATATTTAAATTTCTGGAGGTATATTTCTGCCAACATATACAGACAAAATTAACATTTGATATTTTACTTATTGCTTATTGTAATAATGCAGCGGTTTGATAACGGAATTGCTTCCTAATATAGAGGTGGGTTCCTTAATTTTTTTTCTTTTTTTTGGGTAAAAACCTAAACTTTTATTCCATGGTAAAAAATTTCGCTTTCATAAAGAAATTGTTCCTGTCATGGTGGAGAAACCTCGACAGGGAAACTCAACGCTTTTACATTGAAGGTAATCGGAATAATCTAGGTGATGCTGAGAGTCTTTAAATTTCTGTATAATTTTTGATTTTGGTCAAACATAATGTTATACCTCGAAATTTTGGTGCCTTAAGTCATACTTCGAGTAAATATAACATATTAATGATTGATTTTGGTTTTCGCCCTTTTTATATCCTCAGCATTTATGCTAACGAGGGTATATACACTTTCATACGGGCAAAATGTGCCTCATCGAAATAATGGTTTTAGACCCCAAGTATGTTTGGACGAAATGTGTTTCAGACAATTTGGAATCGATTGAGCAATGTCCGTCTGTCTGTCTGTCTGGCTGGCTGGAGTGCACGATAACTGTCGAACGGATCAACCGAGTCGGTCCAAAATTTGGCTTTGGTAATATTTTGTCCAAACTTAGTTTAAGTTCGAAGATGGGTTATATCGGTCCACTCCTTCCGGTACCTCCCCCACAAAAGTTCGAAAATGTTCGGAAAATTTGTACGTACGATAACTCTTGAAGGGAGTAACCGAGTTGGTCCATACTTTGCAAATCGTGAAATGACTACCAGACTTAGATGTGGTTCCAATATGGACTCAATCGGTCCACTCCTTCTGGTACTTCCCACACAAAATTTCTGATAAGTTCAGTTTAGGACCTGCTCTCGAATCGCTTTGATTTTTGTTTTAGCAACTTGTATTCACCGCCCCCTACACGACGGCAAAAGTTTCATCAGGGGCAAGTCCATACTTCCTGAAAAAATAGCCTGAAAGTTGGTTGGAACGCAAGATAAACCTCGAACGGATCTGTCGATTCGGTCCAAAATTTGGCCTTAGTAATATTATGTCCAAACATAGTCTAAGTTCAAAGATAAGCCATATCGGTCTACTCCTTCAGGTACCTCCCCCACAAAAGTACAAAAATGTTCGGAAAAATTGTTCGTACGGTAACTCTAGAAGGGAGTGACCGATTTAGTCCATACTTTGCACTTCCCAATATATCCACCAGATATAGATCAGGTTTGAATATGGACTATATTTGTCCACTCCTTCGGGTACCTCCCACACAAAATTTCGGATAAGTTCACTTTAAGACCTGCTCTCGAATCACTTTGATTTTTGTTAAAGCAACTTGCATTCGCTGCCTCAATTACAATGGTAAAAGATTTTTCAGGGACAAGTCCATACTTCTTGAGCAAACATCCCGAATGGTGTAAAAACCCCCTATGGCACCATAAGTAGTGGCTGGGAACTGTGTCCTTAAGGTTCAACCCATTCCTTTAAGTATCTCTTCCGCAAAACTTTTGATCTTTAATCCTAATCAACATTTTTGTTGGTTCATACGCCCAAAATTTTAAAAACCACCTAAATACATAAGTTTTTGGGAAAAAAGTTGTTTCAATATTCACAGGCTGAGGGTATATCTCTGTCGGCAAAGCCGACTGATACTTTTTTACTTGTTATTGTTAATAAATCAATTTTTTTCGAGCTTGAGGTCTTTTTCGTTATATTTATTTCATTTTCCGATATTTTGAAATTCTATGAATTTAATATTCAGGGAAATGTTGTGTATCATTTTCATGGAAATGTTTAGCATTTACACAACATTTCCCTGATGATGAAATTCATAGAATTTCGAAATATCGGAAAATGAAATAAATATAACGAAAAAGACCTCAAGCTAGAAAAACACTTGTTTTATAACATATTAAGATATATAAACTATAATGATTACGACTGTCAAACATGGATAAAACAACTCATTCGGAAATTCTTAGTCCTGAATTTGGCACAAAAGTTCATTCAATTTCTTATTATGTATCATGCCCTACACCACAATGTGTAAAGGGCATTATGTTTGTTTTACCAAAAAAATCATCTTCATATAATTTGTGTAGAATACAAAATTTAGCTCTTAGACCTTCTAGCAATGTACAAAATGCTATGTATATATGACCGGACAGCAGCAACAAGTCGCAATAATGAAAAAGAAATTCCGCGGAGATATAGTGGTACCCTATCACATGGTCAGTCCCGTCCGTCTGTAGTCGTTTCTTACTTGTTAAAGAAATATATATTTTCTTCCATCCATCGGAATCGCTACAGAGAAAATCCTATTTAGTCAAATTGATTATACATCTTGTATGAAACATTTCAAACTGTATGTTGTAGTTCTGTGAATCTAAATTATATGAAAGAGGAACTTTTGACCCCTCAAAGTAAAGTATCTGGTCGATCTTTTATACAAATGATATCAACAATGTGGTCGATATGGTATAGAGTCAACACTTTCCTATATCGACCACAACTGTCAATAATTAATTGATCACATAGCATCTGAAATTTAATTTAAAGTACACGCTATTATTTATATGTTGCCTGTATCTTAACATGTGTGAGGATCAACTGTTTCTTGAAAAATTATCCTTGTTTAAAAAAATTATTCTTATCGGCAAAAGTGGAGTAGGGTATCAGATAGTCGGCCCGTTCGACTATAGTCTTTTCTGACTTGTTAATAGTTTTTATTTGTTTTTCTTCCTAAAAGTGTGACACTATTTCATTTAACTGGAATTTTGTATGTAACTACGCGTCTGTTGTTGCTTTTGTGTTTGGTATTTCTATGCATTTCAATAAAAGAAAAAACCATTTATAAATATGTGTATGTCGGAGTAAGGCAGTGGGTGCCTTAGCGTAAATTTACTCTCGGCCACCACCAGTTAGAGTCTACACAGGTTGTGAGAGAGAGAATTTACACTCTCGGGAGATCCATTGCCTTTCTCTGTTGTATCTGTTTTTGTGGATTTGGGTTTGTATATATATTTTATCTAAACAAATATTTGTTTGCATCCAAACATATTTTTGTTTGCACCCAAACAAATACTTTTTTGTACCCAAACATATGTTATGTTTGGGACTGTTGCAAACATATATATGTTTGCTGCAAAATATGTTTGGGACAAATGTTAAACAGGCCAATTTTTTCCTCCGTGTACGTCTTCTACATTTTGGGTCACCTTTGTATAAGGGCACAAATTTTAATATCTTTAGACATGGTGATTTGGACCGATTTGGTCCAAAATTTGGCTTTCGCAATAGTTTGTCCAAACTTAGTTTATGTTCGAAGATAAGCCATGTCGGTCCACTCCTTCAGGTACCTCCCCCACAAAAGTTCGAAAATGTTCGGAAAAATTGTCCGAACGATAACTTTTAAAATGTAGTAACCGATTTGGTCCATACCTTACGCATCGTAAAATTTCTACCAGACATAGATGAGGTTCCAATATGGACTCTATGGTCCACTCCTTCGGGTACCTCCCACACAAAATTTCGGAAAAGTTCATATTAGGAGCAGCTCTCGAATCGCTCTGATATTTGTTGTAGCGGGTTATATTTGCTGCCCCCTTGCGATGGTGCAAGTTTCATCAGGGGCAAATCCATACTTCCTGAGAAAATAGCCTGAAAGGTGTAAAAAAAACCCCTATGACACTCTGTGAAGTGGTTGGGGCTCAAGATAACTCTCGAGCGGATCTGCCGATTCGGTCCAAAATTTGGCCTTCATAATATGTTGTCCAAAGTTAGTTCAAGTTCGAAGATAAGCCATATCGTTCCACTCCTTTAGGTACCTCCCCCACAAAAGTTCAAAAATGTTCGGAAAAAATGTGCGCAACATAACTCTTGAAGGAGTGACCGATTTGGCCCATACTTTGCACATTCTAATATATCTACCAGATATAGATCAGGTTCAAATATGGACTATATTTGTTCACTCCTTCGGGTACCTCCCACACAAAATTTCGGATACGTTAACTTTAATACCTGCTCACGAATCACGTTGATTTTTGTTGAAGAAACTTGCATTCGCTCCCTCAATTACGACGCTAAATTTTTTTTCAGGGGCAAGTCCATACTTCTTATGAAAACTGTCCGAAAGGTGTAAAAACCCACCGCACCATATGTAGTGGCTGTAGAGCACGATAACTCTCGATATCCCCTCAATATCTAAAAACTGTCACTAATATGGTATGCACGATACACTTTCTTGAACGGGTAAACAATTTAGTTCAAACTTTGGATCGCCTAACATTTTGTCCAAATTTAATTTAACTTCTTAAATGGCCCATATCGGTCCCCTTCTTAGGGTACCTCGCCCACAAAAGTACAACATTTTTGTTCAAGTGCAGTTTAGATCTGTTCGAAGATCCTTAGAAATGTATATCGATGATGTTGGTTGTGGTTCTGTTTACAGCGATATTATGTTTTCCATGGACAAGTCCATGATCCAAATTTATGCCATGACCCACTGATATGACTAGTGGGCGCGATATCTATCGAAAAGACATGACTCCCAAAATAAGATCCACTGCTATAATGGACCAAGACAGTCAATTCGTTTAAGTACCTACTCCGCAACACTTTTGAACTTTAGTCCTTATCAACATTTTTGTCGGCAATCTCAAATGTCCAGAAAGGGCCACAAAATTCTGAAAAGACCCTAAATACATTCGATTTGCCGGTAGATGAAAGTTTAAATTCACATAGGCTGAGGGTATATCTCTGTTGGTAAAGCCGACTGATACTTTTTTACTTGTATCAAGTCGTATAACTTAAATATTGATTTAAATCGAAGAGAAGTACTCGGTGTCGCTACTCTAAAAAGAATACCATACACAAAAGTTCTATGAAAAATTACATTTTCCTGGAAATCACTGTTTTTTCCAAAATTTGCCTATTTTTAACGAATTTAACGAATTATTAAGCAGATCTCTCAGAGGTCATCAACAGATGTTAAAATAATTTGACACCGATAAATCTATACAAACCCCTTCGATACATACCAAGGCTACCGGTATACTTGGTATGTATCGAAGGGGTTTGTATAGATTTATCGGTGTCAAATTATTTTAACATCTGTTGATGACCTCTGAGAGATCTGCTTAATAATTCGTTAAATTGTTTGATCATCCCCTACACGCGAAAAAATATTTTTCGCTTTTGTTGGAACAAAAATATCTGTTTTGGTTCCAAAAATTATTTGTTTTGTTCAAACATTGTAATCCAAATCCAAAAATACCATCTTTTGTTCCAAACATAGAAAACAAAAACCACTTTCGAATTTCCGCAATATTGTAAAAATCGTTAACAATACCGATTGTAGGAACTACCATAATCTAATTTTGTTTACAAAAAGTATTGTCAACCCAGAAAACCAGCCAAGAAATTTTGGATTTGAGTGTATATACTTCTCATATACACTTTTCGCATAGCTTGGATATAAATGTCACGTATAATATTTCAATCATTGACGAACACAATACATGGTTTGCTGCATTGGCTCAAAACAAAGACAAACAAAAAGCCACAAGCACCCACCATAACAAACTCCGGTATAACACCAAACCTCAAAGCACAATGAAGATAGAAGAATGAAACAAAACAGAAACAAATAAAAACAAGAGTCTCCTTGTTGGTATACATACACACAAAAACAAAGATAAAGGCATCATGTCATACCAACAAAACTCACCATAATTGTTTTTTTCAACACGGCATCGAATAGCGAGAGAAGAGAAAAAATTGTCGAAGAAAAGAGAGAACTATTGTCCAGTTGACAAAAACAATTTTTGGAATCACAATACTACATTTGGAATTTAACAATATCTTTACAATACATATTTTGCTCTTCGAATATTGTTGGATCAATCATATTTTTTTCTCTGCGTGTACAGGAGATGTGGTTGACCTTACAAAACCTTCCCTTCTTATGTCAATTTTAGTTCTGTTTACGCGGTATCCAGCTCTGCTTTAGATATTGTGCTGTTCCTATGTTTATTTTACTTCGTTGGATCCACAATTGTCATAAATTACCAGCTTTGCAAAGTTTTGATATAAATTTCTGGTCATAATTTAAGTTTTTGTTTTTTTTATTGTTAACATTTGGCCCGTTTAAACTTATGATTTTTTGTTTGGCTTTAGGTCGGAATAATTAAAAAACAATAGGTTTTGTTTTTTATTTAATTTTTATTGGTTCCAATATTTCGACTTTCTTCGAAAGTCATCATCAGGGATTTCCACTTTATAAAAGAAAAACAAATGACATATTTCATATAAGAAGAAAAGACAAAATTTTTTAGTTTTCCATAAAAAAAAAATTAAAATTTTTTTTTTAAGCTACATGAAAGATTTTTGGTACATAGATTGGGAAAAAATGCCATTCTTAAATCTGTTCGTGATACTAATTTTGGTTGTTGCGCGCAAAAGTTATGGCGGTTTCAATTCTGATAAAAAGAAAAAAATCTTTAAAAGACTCCAATCATTATATTGAGAAACTCTCTTAATTAGGGGCTCCCTACATACTATATGTTTACTGAGGTCCCATAACTTTAGTGAAAAAGTTGTGCATTTTCGCGGAAATTAGGAAAGAATTCCAAACAATTGGTAGTTTGCAACTTGTTTTAATAAAATTCAACCTGCTTATGCCTCTGAAAAATATATAAAAAATATGTACGTAATCTATACATCGCGAAGATTCAAATGAAACCAAAACTATACAAATCCGTTTAGTGGTTTTCATATTATGGCGAAAACAAAAAAATATATTGAGGAAATTTATAAAATTTTTGTAAGAGAAAATATTTATTAAAATTTATTTTGTGAGTTAGTTGAACAAAATGTAAGAAAAATACGTCGGAGTTTTTCTTCTATTTTAGTTAAATTTCACGCAATAAATCACATTTTTTATTCTAATCACTTCTCGAAAACACGCTAACATCTAGCAGAAGATATGGATATCTTTCAAATAAATGTTGGGTTCCTTTAAATGGGGTATAATCTTGAAATAAAATTGTATCGGGTAATGTTCATTTTGAAATGCGTGTAAATCGCGAAATCCTCAAAATCACTTGATGCGCATGCGGTTTACCAATACAGCGAATTCTTCTCTTTTAATTTGTACACATTTGCCAGGATTTACTTTGGCCGCTAAGATGTAGCATCGTCTGCAGTTTAGTGCGCAAAAAACGGTATAACGCTTATAATTTGCACAAAGTGCATACACTTTTTATGCGCATCCGATTTCACTATCAACCGTGAAAAAATACATCGATCTAAACATATTTCAATAAAATCCATCAAGAACCGTGGATGTAGCATCACACAGTATTTTTTGGATAAATCGGATACAGCTCCCACGCCACTAAATTTTTCAAACCGCTGTTTTCGCACAAACGCGAGTGATGATTCACTTTCTTCATTGAAATGGAAACGATCCACATAAAACGCGAATTAGTCAGCGATATTTTGAAAAACATTTTTCGCAAATTTTTCAATTTTTGCAGTAGCCATTTCCGCCGTTTTAGTAGTTGGATTTTTATGATCTGTGATTTATATGATCCGGATCGTCGAAAAACTAAAATATCGCGGGGTACCAGCACACTCAAAACGATATTGTAAATACTGTACCCAAAAAATAGGTTTTTTAGAAAAAATATCACACTAAATGTTGGCCTTTGGCAGTAGATTACTCTGTTGCTGTGTGGGCTACATACTCAATATACATATCAGATTATGCGAAATCGCGAGTTCTTTAATCCTATAATTGGTTTTTCGAAATATCCGAATGCGCGTCCCAGTTACATAAAAAATACAAAAAACACCTGAAATCCGGCTTCAAAATGTCAGCATCCATAAAAGGTGGATGCAGTGGAAATTTTGGAAAGTGATACATTAGAAGTGTAATCTTCATTTTGTATTCTCCTACTTTTACTTTGGACTGATGTCTGTCATTTGAATGGTTTAATCAGAAATCGAATAGCAATGTAAAAAACCTGTTTAGCTTCAACGTGTTTTTACCTATGTTTTTTCCTTTACGCGGTCGTAACTACCACGTAAATTAAATTTTTTTGCTAAATTTTTGAGCTTTGTACAAAAACATCTAAAATAATCCAGCAATAGTCATAGTTACTGGTAAACTGCAATAGTTCGCGTATTATAATAGTGCAAACCTTGGCTTCATGGAAACTAAAAAATTTTGACTTTTCCTCATAAATATATGAACAGTAAGTAAAGTAAATATTACACGACAATTACAGTTAATTTTATTTTGTTAAACAACAGCTATCAGACACATCCTACTTCTCGCTTGAGTATTTTCCAACTAAATAGATCTTTTCTTTTATTTTTTCCATGATGTTCCTGTATATTTGTGGACAGTATTCCGTGTCCATTTTATAATTAATTTTCTTTTCTACTGGCACATTAATTATATGTAGTATTTGAAGCATGTATCTGCGTTTATAATTCCTCTCTTCTGTTGAAATGTCCACTTCCTTGAAATTCGGAATATGTCCTGTAGTTGCATAATGTACTGAAAGAGCAGTTTTCTGCTCCAAAGGTTTGTTTTTTTTTGCTTTGTGGTCAGATTTTTGGCCACATATCCTAGTTTTTAACTTAGTCTTATTTGTGCCAACACATACCTTGGGGCATATGTTGGACGAGTCACCATAGCATTTAATTTTAAAGACCACATTTGATTTGTCTTCAAATGGAACTTTCACTTTTGTCCGATTGAAGAAAATGTTGTTGGTATTGCTGCTTTTTGGGGCCAAACGGTATTGATCCTTCGGAGAATGTAGGGACGTATGTAAACCTTTTGGACTGTTTGATCTGTGGTAAGAAATCGTGGGGTTGTTACATGGTTAATCAGTTCGTTGATTGTTGTATTGGGGAAATCATTCATTTTCAATATTTGCCTTATTTCCCTTTTTATGAAGTTTATTGCGTTGTTATTTTATACTTCAAGAATGTTTCGAATAACAATTTAATAATTTACCAGACGCTGTTAGTTTCTGATACCAATCCAGAAATAGTAAGTTCCCTTGTCGACGTATAATGGAATCAAGGTAAGGTTGTTTCACACTCGTTGGTTTCACACTCCATTGTGAACTGTATTTGTTTATTGAATGAATTGGAGGACTTTAGGGTTTTGTCAACTTCGTCTCTTTTGATTATACAAAAATGTCGAAAAATTCCCAAAATATCAGAATAAACACCGCAAAAAACTTTATAAAAATGGTCTTAAATATTAGCGACTGCAGGACAAACTCCGAATTTCAAGGAAGTGGACATTTTAACAGAAGGTAGGAATTATAAACGCAGATACATGCTTGAAATACCACATATAATTAATGTGCCAGTAGAAAAGATAATTAATTATAAATTGGACACGGAACACTGTGCACAAATATACAGGAACACCATAGAAAAATACAAAGAAGATCTAGTTAAATGGAAAATACTCAAGCGAGAAGTATGAAGTG
The DNA here is from genome assembly GCF_047663935.1 of Musca autumnalis. Taxonomy (NCBI): domain Eukaryota; kingdom Metazoa; phylum Arthropoda; class Insecta; order Diptera; family Muscidae; genus Musca; species Musca autumnalis. The sequence goes on along the minus strand of NW_027411644.1, from coordinate 8,007,735 downwards.
TCTGATAGCTTGTTGTTTAACAAAATAAAATTAAGTGTAATTATCGTGTAATATTTACTTTACTTATTGTTTATATATTTATATGAAATACATATGTCATTTGTTTTCCTTGGAAATCGCTGATGATGACTTTCGAGGAAAGTCGAAATATTCGAACCAATAAAAATTAAATAAAAATACAAAACCTATTAAGTTTTTCTTAAAAAATTAGACATGTCTCGTTTTTGGTATACTTGTCTGTCAAAAGTAAACATAGATGGGATAAAATGTACTCCTCGTGAAAGCTTTTTGTCCTCTTCTTCTGATTAAAAACAATTTGATGCCAATAAATATAAAAACCTGTTTAAAAATAAATAGTTGATATTTGTACCACGGAGTTGCAAATGTTTTGAGCAGGCTAATATTTCACACATTTTTGTAACAAAAGTGTTCATAACTGAATAACCATTTTTAAATCAAGAAAATAGGGTCAATAAAGAATCAAATAACAAAAACAGATATATTTCAAAACTCAAAATGTCTCTAGAAATAGATTGAATGTGGGTATAGACATCTGAGTTGCAAATGTTTTGAACAATACTTTATATTGAATGTTACCGTAAGTACTTCGTTTTCAATACAGAATGAATATGCATCAATATTCTTTTGCAATATTTATATATATCCAAGTTCTAGAGGGGGTTTTATTCAAACGAGCCAGATTTTTATTTTAAATTTTTTTACTTTATTCGTTGTATAATTATACCCTCAGCCTTTAGGCTAGAAAGGGTATATGGGCAATATTATTGAAAATTTAACATCGTTGAAGCCAAGGTTTACCCGTTTATAACTCGCGAATAGTGGTTGTATATTGTACAATTTACATGCTTTTGGATAAAATTAAATGTTTTTAGACTTGGCAAAAAATATTGGCCTTCAAAGTTGATTTGCGTGGAAGCTGTTGCTATATTTATGTTAAAAAATGGGTAAAAATGGGTTGAAGCCAACGTGTCTTTTTTTGTTTTCTCTCGATTTGTGATTAAACCACATCTTTCACGATTTTCCCGTTAAAGTAAAAGTAGAAGGCAACTAAATAAGGATCAGCTCACTAGTTTATAACTTCTCAAAATTTGATCTGCGTCTACCATTAAATGATGCTGACATTTTGAAGCCAGATTTTAAGTATTTTTTGAAATTTTCTTATAATTTCGTTCCGCAAACAGGTTTTTCAAAAAATCAAATATAGGAATGAAGAACTCACGATTCTGATTTATTTGATATATGTGTCGTGAATGTAGCCTACACAGCTTCAGAGAAATCTGTATCCAAATACGAAAATTTTGTGCGAACAAATTTCTAAAAATCATATATTTCGGGTCTAATTTGTACAATTGGCATTCGATTTACTCGTGCATGATTGCAAATTTTGGATTTTTACGTTGCGGATCTAATAAATCATTATTCGTTAAAATCCATCTACTAAAACGCGAGATAGGAGAAATTCCAAGGTAGGAAAATCACCTAATATTGTTTTTGAAAATATCGCGCATTTTTTCGCGTATTCTGTCGGCCGCTTGCACTACTATGAAAAAACTAGTGCAGCATCTTCCTTTTTGCGGAAACAGAGATTTAAAAACTTCACTGATAAGGGAACTACATTCATTTTATCCCAAAAATAGTGTGTGATGCTACATCCACGGTTCTTGACTGATTGCCTTGAAATAGGTATATATAGATGCAGATTTTCATGGTGACACTAAAACCGGATGCGGAACGAAATTGTATGAACTTTGCGCAAATTAGCGATGTTTTATAGGTTTTTTAATGCTAAGATGCAGCCGATGCTACATCTTAGCGTCCAAATTATATTTCGAAAAATATATACAAATTAAAAGATATGGTCTTGCTGTACATGAAAATCATATGCGGATAAAACGATTTTGATAATTACGCGATTTACACATATTTTAATAATGCATATAAGTTAAAGCGGTTTATTTGAATTCTATTTCCGTTTAAGAAGTCTAATGATTTATTTCAACAACCCGATAACTTTCCTCAATGGGAAACCTTCTATGTGAATGTAGATAAAGCAAAATCCGCCCATTTCCTTGGGAGTTTCAAGAAAAATAAAAGAAGTACTCCTATAGAATTTTTCCAATATTTTCGACTCTAGAATGCATGTGAAAACCATTATTCCAAACCAAAATTAGTTTTTTGTAACACAAATATGTGCTTATTTTGGCTATAATATCCTAACTACTATCCCGATGATTATAAGTTTGGTCTCATTTGATTCCCCGTGAAGTCTTTATTTAAAACTGTTACTTTTTTTGTAATTTTTGACGGGTAAATGGACCTATATTTTCAAAAAATTCGGATTACATTTCAAATTTTGTCAATTTTTTGTATATTCCGCGAATGCTGAGAAACATTTTACAAATATTATGCAATCTACTTAATGACGTCACTTCGTGATAACTTTTTAGTGACAATTGTGCTCAATAAAATAATTAGCGTTTTTATAATAATTTTTTCTTAAAAGCAGAAGTAAAACCGCGATAACATTTGTCCGCAACAACCAAAAATTTGCTCGCGAGCGGATTTGTACTGGGGAATTTTTTCTTAACCTATGTACCAAAAATCGTTAATGTAGCGCGAAAAGAAAAAATTCAATTTTTTGGAAATGGAATATGAAATAATTGGCAGTTTTGCCCATATACACTTTCATACGGGCAAAATGTGCCTCATCGAAATAACGGTTTTAGACCCCAAGTATGTTTGGACGAAATGTGTTTTAGACAATTTGGAGTCGATTGAGCAATGTCCGTCCGTCTGTCTGTCTGGCTGGCTGGTGCGCACGATAACTCTCGAACGGATGAACCGATTCGGTTCAAATTTTGGCTTTCGTAATATTTAGTCCAAACTTAGTTTAAGTTCGAAGATGAGCTATATCGGTCCACTCCTTCCGGTTCCTCCCCCACAAAAGTTCCAAAATGTTCGGAAAATTTGTGCGCACGATAACTCTTGAAGGGAGTAACCGATTTGGTCCATACTTTGCACATCGTGAAGTTTCTACCAGACTTAGATGAGAATTCAATATGGACTAAATCGGACTACTCCTTCGGGTACATCCCACACAAAATTTCGGACAAGTTCAGTTTAGGACCTGCTCTCGAATCGCTTTGATTTTTGTTGAAGCGATTTGCATTCGCTACCTCCATTACGACGGTAAACGTTTTTTCAGGGGCAAGTCCATATTTCTTGCGAAAACAGCCCGAAAGGTGTAAAAACCCCTATGTCACCATATGTGGCGGTCGGAGAACACGATAACTCTCGAACTGTTCAACTGATTTGGTAAAACATTTGGTCTTCGTTATATTATATCCAAACTTAGTCACATGGGTCCACAACTTTCGGTACTTCCCCCCAATATTTAAAAAAATATCACTTTGGATCTCCTAATATTTTATCAAAATTTAGTTTAACTTCTAAAATGGCCCATATCGGTCCTCCCTAAGGGTACCTGCACTACAAAAGTTCATCATTTGTGTCTAAGTGCAGTTAATTCCTATTCCACATTGTTGTCGGCAAGTTCAAATGTCCAAAAAGGGCCACATTCTGAAGAGACCTGAAATACATTCGATCTGTCCGGAGGTAAAATTTCGCTTCACATTGGCTTTATATAAATCAGATTTGTTTTTATATAAATCAGATTTGAATAAAAGTGAATGACCAAGTTTACTCCAAACGAATGAAATAAAATATAAAAAGGCTTCAGCACTTCATACCTCGCATAAATTCGAAAAAAAGAAAGTTGAAAACAAGTAAGAAAAGCGTTAAGTTCGGTCGGGCCGAACTTTTTATACCCTCCACCACAAATTTCAGCCATTTTGGTGGATTAATGTGGCCACAACCTTCAAAATACCGAAATTCGGAAGGTACCGTTCTATGGGGCTATATGATGGCGTGGACTTATACCTACAAATTTCTGGGGGAAAGTTTTATACGCCTAAAGAAGACTAATTACCAAATTTCAGCCATCTCGGTGTGACAATGAGGCTAAAACGTTCAAAATATCGAAAATCGGGAGATATTGTATTATGGGGGCTATATCAACACGTGGACCTATATAAACATTTTATGGTAGAAATTTTTCTTAGCCTCTGGAAACACAAAATACAAAGTTACAACCGACTCTTTGGTCAAATGGGTCTAATACATTCAAAATATATTAAAATGACGCGTACTTTATACCAAAACGTGGACCTATATAACCCAACTTTGGTAGGAATGTTTTCTGGCCTCTGAAGACACAAAATACCAAATTACAACCAATTCTGTGGTCAAATGGGTCTAATACATTCAAAATATATTAAAATGACGCCTACTTTATATGGGGCCTTATATGGGGGCTATTCCAAAACGTGGACCTATATAACCCAACTTTGGTAGGGATATTTTTTTGGCCTCTGGAGACACAAAGTACCAAATTACAACCAATTCCGTGGTAAAATGGGCCAAATATCTTAAAAATTCCTTAAAACGACGACGCGTCACGCGTCATTTTGTATGGGGGCTATACGAAAGCGTGGACCTACATAGCCCGCTTTCAATACCAAAAGTCCTACGTAAATATAACATATTTTGCCAAAATTTCATCAACCTACGTCAATCCGTTCGGACGCTAGAGTGATTTCCACAGACGGACAGACGGACGGACATGGCTATATCGATGTAGAATTACACGCTGATCAAGAAAAGATATACTTTGTGGGGTCTACAATGATTATTTCGAGTAGTTACAAACGTAGTGACAAACTTAATATACCCCCATCCTATGGTGGAAGGTATAAAAATTTGGTATGGTGTTCTAGTGAACTGAGCTGCAGTGTATTGAAAGAGATTGATTCCCTGTATTCAAAAGTGGATGCGCATTAACTGATTTTAACAAATTCGCGAATAACGGGCTTTTTAATTTTCATATTTTTTGAATGATTTTAATTAAAATATTATTTTTTTTTTTATTTCCTATCCTTATATGTTATCACAGTAAGCAATTTAGCTTTCGCGATGGTAAGCCATATTTCTTGATGAAGTTTTAGCAGTATACATTAATGAGTGCATTAGATTTTAGCGAAATAGTTGGAGAACTCACAAATATGTTTTCTAATCAAAATGAAAAATATATTTGGAATAATATTTCAACAATAAATAATAATATTGCGCAGTGGATCCACATGTATGGAGAAAGTGGCCAAAAATATTTAGAGTGTAAAAATCAAGCCAATGCGCCGGTTACAGCTTTGTGCTGCTGCGAAGAGTGTTTTAAGGAACAACGAGCGTAACATACTCCCCCCCTTTCCCCTCTGGAGGGGGTATACGGTAAGAATTGTTTTATGCTGTTAATACAAAAGGACATGAACAAACTTCCCGATTATCTTATGATGCGAAAATAAGCTTGGGGAAACAAAACAATCTCCAAAACGACATAAAATCCAACCAATTTAGCGGATTAAAAAAATCAACATTTTTGTCGGAAAAAAGAAAATGCAAGGCACGTACCGCCAAAGTAAGACAAATTTGGAAGAAGATTTCTTCATCTTGCTACTGATGCCAATTATGTTAATATACGTGGTCAGATAACAGGGTTATACGCTAATATATCCATAGAAACCCTATTCTAGGGCAGCTTTAGTCTGCGACCCGCCATTTATAGTCCGGCAGTAGATGGCAGCTTATTTTAATACTGAACAATCTTAAACCTATGACCTACTTTGGAAAATTATTCAAGAATTGGGCACTGGTGGGCATCATGACTAAAACCTTAGGTCAAATTTAAGTATATGATCGAATTGGCATTACAAAAAAAAAACTATGAAAATATGCAGCTAACTAGAATTCCACAACACGCTAAAACACTATTTTTAATGAAAATAAAGCTATTACCTCATCCTTCAAAATCCACTATAATATTTTGCTATAAGTGTTAGTTTCGCGATATTTTGAATATATTTACTTGCACTTAAAACATAGGTTGTACTCACAACAAAAAATATTAGTCAAATGTTCCGACTTTTTAAGCTATTCTTAAGAAGATCGCGTTCGAAAGAAACAAAAACTAATATATTTCTAAAAAGGTCCATGTCATAGCTGTCAAATTTGCCAGATGTTGTACCAAAATTTTAACATTCATTTTTTTATTTTTGGCCAATGAATGGATCTACTGTGTAACGGTTTGGAAGATATAGTCTTGACTAAATGACCCTTTCTACATCAAAGCCTCAAACCTTTGGAGGCCTATAACCGCGAAAGTTGATGGGATAGGGAAAAACGGCGAGACACGTGTCTTCTCATTTTTGGTGTTCTATCACACTGCGGTGTCAGAATATGGTTAATAATTTTCGAGATGCACAGTGTAATATATAATTATTCTCTCTGATTTTCTATAAAAATATCGAACACATGTTTATTCGAAAATAGAATGAGCTATTGTATTCCCAGCTAAAACTGATATTAATAATAAATATTTCCTCCTTTATTCATTTTATTCGCCTTGATGGTATTGTTTCCTATAGCAAATAATGAATATACTACTCAGCTATACGGCTTCCCTTCTCTTACAAATATATGCATATGTACATTATATTTCCCCAATGCCTTATGGGGGAAAAGTTTCTAATACAACATTAATTTGTATGCAGTTTTGAATTGATTAAATTTCCATGGAATCGTATGATGTGTATGTCTAGCACAACACAGTTTGTTATTTATTTTTTTTTTAATTTACAGCGTTTGCCAATCAGTACTCGTAGTAACACATCTAACTTCAATGATGATTGCAAAGTTGTCGACAATTTTCATTTTAAATATCATTTGTAATTATTTGCTCTATGTGTGTAACCATTTCAAAACAAAAACCAATTCTACAAATGTGGCACAAGCTTGTGTTAGAAAATGCAGATACGTTTCCTATGCATCGAAACATATGTACATCTCTGATCACAAAAATAGGTAAGTGCAATTTCGAACTAGGATTTCTTCGAAATATTGAACAGGTTTTTACAATGACTACATTTCAGTATCCGTATATAAACTTTAGATGACAAAATTGCGGCAATGTTGGGAAATCAGGCGTACTCCGAGTGTTTAGGTTTGATACATTCCAACTCAACTTCCCGAGTTCACTCGATCACGGGTGCTGATTGACATCATCGTGCATCACCTCAGCAAGTTCCCTCTGCGGAGACCGTAGAGTGTTGATGCTAACGAGCGGTGGTTGTTGAGTTTTCTCTCATTGGAATATGTAAATCTAGTAGTATAAATCGACTCAGATCCTCTGCGTTTGCAAGAACCTCTGCGTTCACTTGTCGATTAACCTTTGAATAGTTAGCTTGTCGCGCATTAACCCAAACGTCTTCGCATTTACTAACCGGCCTCTGTCGCCACCCCAGATTACAATTGGTAATCCTAGTTGATATTAAGAGGCCTCTGTCGCCACCCCAGATTACGGAAGGTAATCTTTGTTGTTGTTGTTTGAAAAGAAATACGATCAATAAACGGCAATCATTTATTATAATTAAACTGATACTGCTTTTGTTGTTTTATTTTATTCTTTTCACCCCCACTGCTCATCAATACTTTACTGAGTTATCGAAGCCTATGGATTCCCCCTCCCTCACCTAAACACCGAGCATATTTACCTTAAAAACGTGCTGCTGCTAAGAGAGAATTGACATTTGAGCCTGTACAAAATTATAACTGTTTTTTTTTAATGTAACTACATCAACTTAACTACTACGTCTCAATCTTTAAAGAAAATAAATAAATTTGACTATTTTACTGATAGTGAGTGTACATATCGCTCCCAACATTTGAGGGAATTTTGTGAATATTTTCTACATTATTTCTTTGCTAAATACTTCTAAATTGTTTTGCAATGATAGAAGTAGTAAGCATTAGAATTATCGTTAATTAATCGATGTAATCACTTAAATGTAATCATGAAATATTATGTCATAAAATGTGTTTATAACTACAATTGCTATAACTTAACAAATAATTGCTAGTATCATTAAAAATTAAAATCACGTTGTCATGAAAAGCATACCACCATCAAACATAGCTTTTCCTACTACATTGAAATACAATCTCCGAGTTAATTAATTTGAACATTTCACACGTAATCACGTATTTAATTTTGATCGATTCTTAGAAAACTTTTTCAAAATCAAGCTATATGTCCCCAAAACCGTCTAACAACATTTCAAGTCGTTATAATTATGTAGGGATCGGAATCAATTTGCAAACATATGTACATTACGGCTATGACTTTTTTGACCTTCTAAATATAACTTACATGGGTTTAACATAACGATATATTTATTGCACTAAAAACTCTACCAATTTTCACACAAAAGTTCTGATCCATTTAACCCCCTAAATATTATCTGATCATCACGGTTAATTTGAAAGCTACTTCTATGTCGTAAACCAAAACCATTGCCACCTACAGAGCCGCTATAAAAATGGATACAAATTTTGTTTTTGGGCTATTTCACCCCCTAAATATTTCACTATCATCGTAAAAACTATAGGCGTCTGTTCAGGTCTGAACCCGACATCCATATTAAATTTCGTGAAGATTGAACCATAGTTGCGGCCTGTTGCGTGATTACAATTTTTAATGGACGGACAGACTGAAACACATCTCAAAATACCATTTCACATTGTGGTGTAGGGTATCAAAAAGTAAAGCACAAACCAATTTGAAAAAAATATTTTTTGAAAAAATGCTAAGAAATGAAAACAATTTGTCTAAAACTATTATTTCCTGTTGCACGAATGACTGACCTTTTGCCTATTATTGACTATAATAACTTTTATTCCATTTAAACATCGAAAAAGGTCACGCAGAATCCACTTTGAATTGATATGAATAAAAAATATGTATGATATATGCATATATGGAACGATATGATTATCGAATCACCTTATAATTAAGATTTTATTCAATCTTAGGTAAAAACTCATCCAAATATGATACAGTGATACGAGGTTGTAAAAAAGTCATAACCCTAATATATATATTTTATATATTATTGTTGGCAAAATATTCACATGTTTTTGCATAACTATTTCAATTAAAATTTGTAAACAACATTTTTATTTCGTTTCGTTCATTTTATGGCTTTGTTTTTTTGCAATAGTTTTAGTTGCCTAACAATCAGCAATTTGAAAGCAATATTTCCTGTTCCAAAACTTGCAAGAATCTACACATTTTTACTACGATAACAATTGTTCCATTATAATGCAGTTCAGGAACATACCGATAATTTTATGTAACGTTTTAAACATAAATGGGTGTTACAACAACACCTAAAGAGGTGTTGCACTACATTATAGCTGCCATGATATAACCGTAAAGCAATGAGTTTGGGTGTGGATTTGTACTTAGTCAGAGTTAAAACATCTGGTATCCAGTTTCACCCTGGTGCACAATGCTCGAAATCAAAAGCAAAAAAGAAATCCAACATATAAAATTTTATAACGTTTTTTTTATTGACTCAATTGCCAAAAACTGTGCTGACAAAGTATCATTTTTACTATTTTGTTCACTTGAATATTAACTGACTTAAATACAAAATTTTAACGGCAAAGGATTTTAAGAAAAATTGGTGACAAACTTTTCAAAATAAAAACAACAATTAAAAAAGCATCAGTCGGCTTTTCCGACAGAGATATACCCTCAGTCTTTGTGAATTGAAACACTTTTTTCCCAAGAAAACATACATACTTATTTAGAAGTCAAAATGTTGGGCGTACATACAATACAAAATATGGATTTAAATTAAAGTTCATAAGTTTTACAGGGGAGGTACTTAAAGGAATTGACCGACATGGTCCATTTTGGAAATGGGTCTTATTTTGGGACTCATTCCTCGCGCCCACCAGTCATTTCAGTTAGTCACCATATAATTTAGACCATTATATCATTATATTAGGAAACATGGACTTGCCCATGAAAAACATAATATCGCTGTAAACAGGTCCACTAGGAATACCTTCGGTAAAAATTCGATAGTATCCTCCAACAGACCTTTAACAGCACTTAAACAAAAATGTTGAACATTGGTGAGAGTGGTACCACCAAAGAGTACACCGGTTGGGCCCATTTTTGAACATAAACTAAATAATTCGAGATGCGAAGTGGGGAGCTACCGGAAGGAATCTTCGAATTTTAGCTAATATTCGAAGAAATAATACAATGTACAAAGTGGTTCGAGAGTTGTCAGGTTCGAGAGTTGTGCTCACCAGAAACTACACATGTTGGTCGAGGGGTTTTTTACAGCTTTTGGGTCATTTTCTCAGGAAGTATAGACCTGTCGGATCTATATCTGGTAGAAACATTAAGATGTGAAAAGTATGGACCAAATCGGTTACTGCCTTCGAGAGTTATCGTGCGCCCCATTTTAGCGAACGGTTTTAAACTTTTGTGGGGCATGTTTCCAAAGGAATGGATCGATATGATCCATCTTAGAACTTGATTTAAGCTTGCGCAAAATATAATTACTGCCATATTTTAGACCGAATCGGTTTATGTGTTGGAGAGTTATCGTGCGTTCCATCCACTACACATGGTGCCACAGCGAGTTTTACCGTTTTCGGGTAATTTTTTCAGGAAGTGTGGACTTGCCCCTGAAAAAAGGTGTACGGTCGTAATGGTGTCAGGGAATACAGGTTGCTACAACAAAAATTAAAACGATTCGAGAGGAGGTCTTAAACTGCACTTTTACGAAATTTTGTGTGGGAGGCAGTCGAAGTAGTGGACCGATATAGTCCATATTCGAATTTGATCCGTATCTGGTAGAAATATTACGATTAGTTACTTTAAGAATTACCGTGCCCATAATTTTTGCGAAAAAATTCTACTTTGTTGGGGGAGGTACCCGAAGGAGTGGAATGATAATGGACAAAATATTACGAAAGCCAAACTTTGACCAAATCGGTTAATCCGTTCGGGAGTTATCGTGCACACCAACCAGACAGATGGACGGTCATTGCTAAATCGACGCCAAATTGTCTTAAGGGGATTTCGTCCAAACATACTTGGGGTCTAAAACCATTATTTCGATGAGGCGCATTTTGCCCGTATGAAAGTGTATATTAGAGTGGTTTTAAAAAATCGATGTCGGATTTTTTAGGCGGCACCCCCCCCCCCCCCCCCCCTAAAGTGTTTAGTTTTGTTAGATTTTAGGATTGCAAAGTTTGAGCACAATCGGAATATGTTACACGTGGCACTGGGGCCTCAAAGTTTCCATGGACTCTATATATGGGCATTACCAGGGACGTAGCCAGGATTTCATTTCGGGGGAGCCCACCTGACCAAAATTTTGAAAGTTCATGTTAGCGAAAATGTCTTATTTAGCAAAGATGTAAACCTTATTTTTCTGATGAAATAATTTTCATTACTTTTTTAATTCAAATGGCGTAAGACTTCTTGGCTTTAGAACTTTTTTGACAATATGTTACAGTTAATATATGGTCAAAACAATGAATATAATTATTAATAATACCATATATTTTTGGGCGTATCATTTATCAAATAATTCACAACTACAGTGAATGTTATGAAATTCAGTGATATCAGTTGGGTAAGACCAAAAGAAAGCGAATACAATCGGAAAACCTTAGAAATATCATAACATTTAATTTTCAAATATTTTAACATTATAATTTTCAAATATATGCAAAAACCCGATGTCTACTTATCACAAAGAATTTCTGAAGACCGAGAACCAATGTTGAGCATTAGTTAGTCTATCCATCAAGAAATTCTAGCACCTAATCGCCGTTATGTAAATGACAAATTCTGTTGCCAAATCATGAATCTGTCAATAGACTAATTTTGGCGTCCAATCGTCGGACTTCACTTATAAAAATTATGGTTTCCTTTCCTGGATCTTCTTTCTCATAAATTGATCAGGAACAAGGGAAACTGTGGAATCCAGTCTTATATTCTTTTAAAATGAAATTATGTCGCCCAATCCAAGGTATATACCTGTATACATTCTTTTAGCAAAAATCCATAAACACATTTTTCCCAATCTACATTTTGTATACTCTCAGCCTTTAGCCAAAATATGCCTCATCGAAATAATGGTTTTAGACCCCAAGTATGTTTGTACGATATCCGTTTCAGACAAATTTGAGTAGATCTAGCAATGTCCGTCCGTCTGTCTGTCTGGCAGGCTGGTGCGCACGATAACTCTCGAACGGATTAATCGATTCGATTCAAATTTTGGTTATCGAAATATTTTGTCCAGATTCGATTTAAGTTCGAAGATGGGCCATATAGGTCCACTCCTTCAGGTACCTCCCCCACAAATGTTCAAAAATTGTCGCAAAACTTGTGCGCACGATAACTCTCGAAGGGAATAACCGATTTGATCCATACTTTGCACATCGTGTAATTTCTACCAAACTTATATGAGGTTTCAATATGGACTCAATCGGACCACACCTTCGGGTACCTCCCACACAAAATTTCGGAAAAGTTCAGTTTAGGACCTGCTCTCGAATCGCTTTGATTTTTGTTTACGCAAGTTGTATTCGCTGTCCTCTATACGACGCTGTAAGTTTCATTAGGGGCAAGTCCATACTTCTTGAGAAAACAGCCCGAAGGGTGTAAAAACCCCCTATGGCACCCCCATGGTCTATGTTGGTCCATTCCTTTAAGTACCTTTTCCGCAAAATTTTTGAACTTTAATCCTAATCAAAATTTTTGTCGGTTCATACGACCAAAATTTTGAAACCCCCTAAATACATAAGTTTTTTTGTGAAAAAAGTGTTTCAACTTGCACAGGCTGAGGGTATATCTCTGTCGGCAAAGCCGACTGATACTTTTTTACTTGTTCTATTGCAAATTTCAAACATAGTAAAGAATTTGTAATTGTTATGAATTTCAAAATAGTTCATTATAAAAACGTGTTAGAGAAAATATACAAACACTGTTGAATTGCTCTTATAAAAAATTTCAAAAACAAAATATCGCAAAAATTTTATTTGTGGATGTTTTTTATAAGCCAAAGTATTGGACGTAATATGTTACAAACGTTCAATAAATACAAATAAACGTTCTGTTCTGAACTCAGTAACACATACAGTCAGCCTAAAGTTCCGATTAAACGCTTATACAACACCTGAAAACTTAACAAGAACTATGCATAAAATTGATCAAAAAACCTAACTTGTTCATTATTTTTGTATTTTCAAATATGTTGGATAATAATAGTCCGGTCAAAATAGACATGCGTATAAGGGGGAAATAGCAAAAATTCCCACAAAGCTGAATGGAGAGCTAGGGTTGGCCATTAGAAGCAACGTCCTAAAAGTCCCCATCGATCCCATGTGTGCAAAACAAGTTATTCGGGGTCAAAGGTCATTTTTGGAGGCATTATTCAGTTTTTTTAATTTTTCTCAAAAACGGTAAGACTTAGCAAAAGCCGGCTAAAGTAAAAGTTATAGATTCAATAATTGCCTACAAGAGTGGTCTTTATGAGACTTACCATTTTCGAGATATCGCGATCTAAATGTAAAATTAAAAATTTGCCGCGTAAGTACATTGTGAGGCGAACCGGTTAAAGTAACGACACTATGTGTTAGATACTTCCGTAAGCTTTCAAACGATATCCACTTTGCAGTAATCGGTTCAGTAGAACCGGGTCTAACCCGGTTTTTAAATTTGGTCTTTCTGGTCGAATAACCGGCGAACCGGATCCGCAACCGTTGAAAATTATACATTTGAAAAAAATCGGAGGGTTTTGGTTGGGGTCGTTCCCGTTGGGCTTTCGATTATACATGTGGGTTAAATGGGCTATTTTTGCATAAAATGAATCTAACATTGAATAACTCTACCAAACACGCTCCGATTTTGTTGGAATTTTTTTTAGAAGATAGCTATAATTTCGCTCTTCAAGAAAATATATATTTTTTGGGGGACAGACCCGATTACTTCGCTTATTTTAGCCGGTTCGTCTGAATATGTGCATATTTCCCTTATAAGTGCATAAAAATCATGTGTTTTTTAGAACAACTATATCTCAAGAATGGTACCTTCTAGGAAAAAAATTATAGAGGTCAAACTTGTAGATAATTTTTCTGTCTACAATATTTACTTTAGTCACTTTTTGATTAGATTAACCCTTTTCAAAAAATAAATCCGAAAACCTAAAAACCCTTAAAACGTGACCTTTGACCCCGAATAATTTTTTTGCACACATGGGATCGATGGGGACTTTTAGGACATTGCTTCTAATGGCAAACCCTAGCTCTCCACCAAAATTCAGCTCTGTGAGAATTTTTTCTATTTCAATGTCTCTTTTGACCGGACTATAAGTATACCAATGTAGTTAAATAATTATCTGTAATACTTCCAACTACTTTACATATTTCTTGAACAATTTAAAACAGTTTAAAATTTTACTCAAAAATTTAAAAATGTGTAACATAAGCTAATATCCTATGGGAACTAAAATCATTTCGGGGGAAATACTCATAATTTCTTTAATATTGGTCCAATTTGAAAAACATCTTTTTTTGTATGTTTTGTTGTTTTATCAGCTATTAAATAAAAAATAGCAAACAAATTTGCACAGTTGGCTTGGATGGTATTTTCGCGATTTAATATTTAAAGTCAATTTTTAAAGACGTTCGACCCCTTCGATTTTCTTTAAATTTTTTCGTATTAAACTACGTTCAAATACAAAAATTTTAAGTCCTATGTGGTAATGGGTCTCGGAAGATTACTATTTTTTCTTAATTTTTTAAAATTTGTCAACTCAATTTTTCCTTTATACCTTTGTGCAAAATTTATTATTTTATTAAAAAAATTAAAAGTTTCATTTATAAATATTTGTTTTGATTTTATATTTATGAATATATCTCAAACATCTTAAAAACTGCGTCATTTTTCGATTTTGAAAATGCATCAGCGAAAATTCCATTAAAGCCCACTGTGCATTTTTTTCTATTTTTTATGATAAATATATAATATATAATGGTAAATATGTACTCTTAGCTTCAAAAATACAGGAAATACAAATTTTGGACAAAGGTATAAAGGAAAAATTGTATTGATTTACTTTAAAAAATTCAGAAAAAATAGTAATCGTCCGAACCCCATTACCACATAGGACTTAAAATTTTTGTATTTGAACGTAGTTTAATACAAAAAAAAATTAAAGAAAATCAAAGGGGTCGAACATCTTTAAAATTTGATTTTAAATATTAAAACGCGAAAATAGCGTCCAAACCCACTGTGCAATTTTTTTGCTATTTTTTATTTAATAGCTGATAAAACAACAAAACATACAAAACAGATTTTTACAAATTGGACCAAAATTAAAGAAGTTATGAGTATTTCTTTGCATGTAGTTTTTAAAGAATTTGACTTTTTCAAGGCGCGATATCTCTAGAACCGTTAGTCACTAAAATTTTTTGCTAAAATGTTTTGCTAAGGAGCAGAATCACCACAGCAAAAAATAAAGGAAATCAAAAACCTCATCTTGAAAAAGTGTCCGATTTCACTCAGAAATCTCCATATAGATGATATTAAAATCCGAGCGGATTTTCACAATTTTTTGAAGGATTAGTTTTTTAGCCACAACAAATAACTGGAAAATTTTTTCATTGATTGGACAATAAATATTGTCTGTATAGCGATTTCGTGAAAATTCGCCTTTGGTCCCATACAAATTACTATGAAAAATTCGAGGCTCCAGTGGCACGTGTTAACATATTCCGATTGAGGTCAAACTTTGTCAATCTTAAAATCTAGCAAAAAAAACACTTTAGGGGTTTGTCGCCTAAAAAAATCCGACATCGATTTTGTTCCCTTAGAGTTTAAACCAGTCTAGTGTCTCGTTAGCATAAATGCTGAGGGTATGCAAATATAAAATTCTTAAATTAATCGTGATCTTATTTCAATGAATTCAACGAGGGTAGAATCATACAATATTGAAAACAATTTGGGGTCGATTTAGCCATGACCGTCTGTCTGACTTCTGCGCACGATAAGTCTCGAAATCTCGAAATTTTGTGCTTCTTAATATTTTGCTCAAACTAAGTTTAAGTTCAAATATGCGCCATATCGGTCAAATCCTCGGGTACCTCACATATAACCATCAGAACTAGTGAAGTTTAAGACCTCATCTCGGATCGTTTTGAAATTTTGTTCAACGGTAAGTACATCCTAAAGCTTCTAGAAACCCTGACGGCAAATCCGCAATCTATGTCGTTCCCGTCCCTCGATTACCTTCCACACAAAATTTGGGAAAAGTAAAGTTTGAGGATCTAGTAAGTCTCGGACCTATTTGGTATCTATTTACAACGGTAAAATTTTTTTCAGGGTAAGTCAATACTTCCTGAGATAATGGTCCAAAAGTTCAAAAAAAACCTGTTAAAGTGGCTAGGATACAAGATAACTCTAGAAATTGTTCAAAAATCGTCCAAACTTAGTTTAACTTAATTCAATTTTTCGAGTTCACTCTGAATCGGAAGTTTGCTCACTCATATATAAATCCTTCAGTACAGCTGACTGATACTTTCTTACTTGTTTTATATGTTATAGTTTGAATACCAATCTCGTCTAATAAACGATAATAAATTAATATGTTTTCGCAACAAAAACATTAAAGTGTATGAGTACGGGTAATCTGTGATAATCAAATTAGGAAGATATATGTGTTCATATGTTTTAATTTATCACTCATATTGACAACATTTGTATGTAACCTAAATCAGCAACCTCAATGCGAACATTTATTTCGGTAATATAATTTGATTGTGTTCGGTTTTCGAATGCAAAATTAAGCATTCGCTTGACTTCACATAAAGAATATCCATCACAATGTTATACAATGTACCGTGACAATGACAAATTTCAAAGACAAACTGACACAACATTCAGACAATGACAATTAAATATTTGCTTATTCCACCACCCAGTTCTGGCCTGCAATGATATTGACTTTGTTGAAATACTGAGTCGCATGTAATTGCATTTCCTTATTTAAACAGCATTCAAGCTTTCAACTTCAATTTGCTTGCGTATTTATCAGGAAAACGGTGATATTCAATGCAGTAAGCCTTGCCGGCATTCGCTCCATTTCCTTTGTTCTTTATTTGCCAATATTTCTTCTGAATTGATGCTACAAATACTACCAACGAGCGCTACCTCCTTTATGCCTTTCTTTTGTTGCACAGAAACGAAATGAAGACTGGCACTGTTTGGATGGTTGGTTGGTACGGTTTGGTTCTTGACCGCTATATTGCCACAACTGCCAGTGGCACACTTTTAATACCCTATGCCAAAGTATTGTGGTTGCAACAAATTGAGTTGGAAAAGTTTTGCCATGGCCGCAGGAAGAAGATGGATATCATTTAATACATTGTACAATCGTTGATGGAATTTCAAAGGTAGCAATGTGAAATATGATGCTGCAAGAACATTTCTATCATTTACACAAAAGCGACAAAGAAGAGGAGAAGTAAATAACATTTTGCTAAAGTAAATTTTGTTAGGTACACCTCAAAATAATTTAGAACTTTTCAAATTGTTTTGGAAATATTTGCCTTTTAAAATAATATTCAATTTCATTGAGAAGAGATCTTAATAAGTAGTGACTGGCAGTCGTTGGAACGTAAAGAGGAATGAATTTTTAGTTGTTGTGAAATAATCTCTAAAAGAGTAAATTACATTTGCTTTTGAAATTCAATTTTTATTAATAAGGTCATTTTATAATTCATTGAAGTACTATAATTTGTTAATTATTATTTCACGTTTTATGGAAAATAATGAATATATTTGAAATATTGGTCCAAGGATGTACTATTATAAGTAGGCCAAGACCAAAACGTTGAACTATTTGACGCATAAAATAAAATCCCAAAATATTAAAATAATATAATATCGAAAAATAAAGACAAAAAATGTATTAAAATCAAATTTTCTTTTCATTTCATAGTAAATGTCAAGTTTATTCTCCAAATCCGTTATCCACAGGTGTAAATCTAGATACGTGATGCTGCCATGTCTTGTGTCATGGCAGTTATAAAACATACATATGTTGTTTTGCCTCCATTCCCGTTTCACCAAAATTCCTCTAAGATGATAATGTCATATTTGTACTTTGCATTTGTATTCGCCTATGCTTAAACTAGACCATTTCTGTGAAGAGTCAATGGTACAATGACATGATTTTTTACCTCCACCATACAATGGAGGGTACATTAAGTCCGAACGGATTGAAGTAGTTGGATAAATTTTTGGCCAAATGTATTTTAGTTTCGTAGAACTTTTGGTAATGAGAATACTTTATATAGGTCCAAGTTTTGGCATATTCCCCATACAGAGTGACCAAAAGACTTCACCATTAAAAATTGTAGACGTATTTCCACTTTTTGGGAATATCCCGCATACAACAGTACCACCCGATTTCAGGCACGTTGAAGTTGTTATCTACATTTTCGGGCTCCTATATAACGGTACCGTCCAATTTCAGATACAGACGAACTTCTCTATAACGTAGCTGTTGGAGACCGACGAATTACTACGTTATAGAGAAAAAGGGGCAAAATGGCAAATCTGTCATTTTGAAGCAATGAAATGATATTATGCATACACGCAGAAAAAAAACGGCCTCTCTAACATATGTCCCAAACATATTTTGCAGCCAACATATACATGTTTGCAACAGTCCCAAACATAATATATGTTTGGGTCTGCAAACAAATATATTTTTGGGTGGAAACAAATATATGTTTGGGTGCAAAGATATATATGTTTGGGTGCAAACAAAGATATGTTTGGGTGCAAACATTTTATATGTTTGGGTGCAAAAAAATGCAAACCCAAAAGGCAAAAAAAAAAACAAACACATGCACCAGTGGGCGCTTACTGAGAGCAAGGGAGCGTAAAATTCAATGTAAAACACTTTGAAACGTGTGCTCACTTGCTCTCAGTAAGAACTCACTGGCTATCTCTATAGTATACACACAAATGTTGAGGTTGTTTATTGAAAGGAAAAAGAACAACAAACACATAGGTACATACAAAATTCCAAAGAAATACATGACACACTTTAATAAAAGAGAAACTGATTGAAATAATTTGTAAATAGTCACACTTAAAAAGGAAAAATATATAGAAACGTAGTTGAACGCTTTTCCTTAATTGTGAAATAAAACAAATTGTCCTCATAGTTGAAATCATCAGCGGGGAATCGGCATCTAGAATCAAATGATTATGTAATGTAATAAATAAATATGGATATGCCATATTTCAAATATACATAAGTATGTATGTAATTACCAATATTAAATGCGATTTCTTCCTTGTCCAATAAAATAATTCCATTCAACTTTCCGATTCAATAATAAAATGTATTGGGCATTTAATTTACTAAAAAGCACAATTTCTTTAAGAAAACACAAAACACTGATTTATTCACTCACTTTACCGTCTTGACTCTACAAAGGCAACTAAAACACTGAAGAAAGAAAAAACAAAATAATTCATATCATTTCTTCTTTTCTTCTTCTCGTGCTAAATTGGGTAACAACAAAACAAGAAACACACGAGTTTGAAGCATACATGCCACGAAAGCCCCCTTCTTCGCTTCTACGTCTTCTATTATACAATACACACAACTCTTCATTATAAAACAGCATTCCACAGCCGCGAGAGCACTGTTATTACTCTCGTTGACAAACATCCTCTCTCCACCCATGAAAAAAAATGTTCTAACATAAAAAATATGTTTTACCCAAACATATCAAATTGAGATATGTTACAAAATGTTGCAAACATATTATGTTTGGATCCAAACATATATTTGTTTGCAACCGGTCCCAAACATATATTTGTTTGGATCCAAACATATTTCTAACATAAATTTTTCTGCGTGTAGTTGTCATTGGAAATTGAACGCATTTTGAATCAATTTTTATTCCAAGAGCGTTGATAAATGAGTTTTGCTTCTCCATTTTAGGGTGAACTTCAATAAAGAAGAAGGTTGATGACTGTGAACTAAAATGAATAACGTTTTTCAAATATTCGTTATAGAGAGATAATTTTGTGTGAGAATTTTGACTTGTGCATTAAAAAAACTTCGTTATAGAGAATTATTCGTTATAGGGAAGTTCGCTATAGAGAGGTTAAAAGAGATGAAAATGGGTCGGTAAAAGTTGTGTTTTCAATTTTTATTCGTTATAAAGAAAAAATCGTTATAGGGAAGTTCCTTATAGAGTTCGACCTATTTTGAAGTTCGACCTATTTTGAAGTTTTAATCTATATTTTCTGTCCAAATTTCCAGTGATCAGTGCTCACCACAAATCGTGGACATTGGTGCTTTCGTAACAGAAAGAAAAAAAATAATTGTATGTAGATCATGGTGGAGGGTATAAAAATTTTATGTTTTTTACTTGTTTGTAATGTCAGTACCAAAATGTTTTCTCTTATCTACATACATACATATGTTCCCACAACATCCCTGAAGGGACAAGGGAGACTTCTCTCATATCAATGAGTGCACGCCGGTTCATATTGGCTCAATGATATGGGACCTACTTTTTATTGCCGAGTCCGAACGGCGTGTCTTACGACACCACTTGTAGAGAAGTTTTTCATGGCTTAAATACTCAGAAAATGTCGCCGGCATTACTGAGGGGGAATTTTGCCACCGTTGAAAATTTGATGTTGCTTGGCCTGGGATTCGAACCGCAGACCTTCTGAGTGCAAGGCGGACGTGCTAACCATTGCACCACGGTGGCCCCCCTATCTAAAATTCGCAAAATTCACTAATTGCACGGCCATTATCACAAAACTTCCCAGACATCCTTCTACATTTAATATTTTGCGTAACAAAAAAAAATGATTAACTGTCTATTATTGATATAAAAAGTTTGTTAAATAAATAAACCTTTGTAATAGGATTAGAAAGTTAGCAATACCTATTCTCAAAACTTTTCACTTTCAAATCACAATATAATGTTTTGCAAGAAACTGTAATTACCTAAGTTGTAACTGTAACATTTATTTAGAGCAATAACACCGGTGTTCATCAAATATATCTATTTCATGATACTTTGACAAATTTCAAAGTTTTAAGAAGACAGACATAAATAAAGTATGCCAAAAAAAAAAATAAACCGCAATTAATTTTATCCTCCAAGTTCACTCGAAAAATGACAACAGCAATTACATTACTGAAAATTCAAGTGTAATTGATGTCCATTATACGAAACGGTGAACCTGGTATCGACTATGCCAAATCCAATTTCTAATCTCATGACCTTTGCACAAATAAAACGAAGAAGATATTTCAGGCGATAGCCTTTGAAAGATTTTACGCAGGGCAGGAAGAAATATTTGTTGTCTATTGCTGCTGTAAAATATTGAACGTTGTAATATCAATTTTATGAGAACATCTCAATAAACGTAGTACTATTCTTTAGGGTAGAAAACTGTTCTACCAAACGTTGTGTGTGCGTGCATGTGCACTTACAACTTTCATACATACAAAGTTAGTATTTTCTTGCTATAAATATTAGAAGATTCATATATGAGACATTGCACTGATTGAAAATGGATTTATGTATGGATTTTGAACTGATTTCTTAAGCAAAATATATAAAGTATGAGCTTTTATTCTTTAAATCGCCAAATTTGTTTGTCTACATTTATTTCCTATACTTCTGAATTTGAAGCTGCTTAAGAAAAAACGATTCTTGAAAATATAGTGTCTGTCAGACCAATTAAAGGGTAAATTCAGCCGGACCGAAGTTATTATACCCTCCACCACGAAATATTCTTAACTTATATGGAATAATTAATTTTCTTTCTGTCACGAAAGTACCAACGCCAACAATTTTAGGTGGAGAAATTTTTTGTTTTACCACTGGAAAACTCAAATACCGAATTTTAGTTAATTCGATCTCCTAAAATCTAGAAAATAATCGGTCGGTACCGTTATATGGTGCCTATACCACATCGTGGGCTTATACCGACAATTTCTGGTGGGAAGTTTTTAACCAATGAAATGGGTTTTTATAGTACTATTTGATGACCGTAACTACGTACAAAACCCTATACTAACCCATTATTTTAACAAGAGCATGTCGCACTGAATTACTAGTTATTCTATGACCACTAGTTATTCTGTGGCAACTAAAAGTTAAAAAATAAGCTAAAAAATATATTTTTAGAACAGTTGAGGTGGAATTTGCTTTCAATTTCGAAACACTTCATATATTTACTTTTACTATACTTCTGATCTGTAGCCGAACATACTACACACTGTGCAACGCGTAGAAGATTAAAGGTTGTGTAAACGTGTACATAGTCCACCACCAACTGTTTTTTTTTTTTTTTTTTTTTTTTTTTTAAAAAACTCGAGTATCGACGGTAGGCATTGAACAGACAGCCTTCGGGATTGTAGGCCGACACACACGCTCTGTACCAACGTAGTCATAACTCAGTAAGGAGCAACATAAATACATAGTTATTTTTGTTTGTATTATTTTGTAATGGGTTACATAATGACTAACGGATGCGAACTTTTGCTGGGTACCGTTATATTGTGGCTATACCTAAACATGAACCTACTTTGGCAATTTTTGGTGGAAGAGTTTTGTGACCACTGGGAACATAAAATGGCAAATTAGAGCTATCTTATAAGCAATAGTAAGCAGACATATGTCCCTATAGTTACAGCACAAAGTTTTATCTATGTTCTTGTGGACGCGGCACTTTATGTTCGGGTTCCAATTGTCAGGAACGCGTGTTTCTTGGTGGTGTATACATCTTGTAAGCCATCGGCTCAAGCTGCCTTGTTTTTCTTCAACCGGTTTATTGTTGTTGTTAGCTCATCTTGGCCGGGCGGTATACATTTAGTATTATCTTCTGGGATTGAAGATGTGGTATATTCGTCGTCTTCGCTAGTACTGGACACCAACAGTTTGAAAAATGCTCTTTTCATATCCTGAGCTCACTACCTGTATCTGTTACCAGGTTGCCTTGCTCGTCTTACAAGAGTATGTGCCTGTACCAAAAGCCATCAGTTTGATGGTAAAATTTTCGGACTTCTTCTGCCTCCTGTAAGTCGGGATGTTTTCACATACCCGAATTGCTGTATTTTTCCTGCGAGAAGACGTTTCTCCTCTACACTTTTCTCCGGATTCCTCTCTCGTGCTTTCTTCTCTTCGATAGCCACCCGATACGCCTGGTCATACCATGGGTTCCTTCGTGTAGGTCTCTGATATCCATGTATGGATTTTGCGGCTGTCTGTACGGAGTGGGCAATACTTTCCCACTGAGCTGATATTTTATCGGGACGAAGATTACTTTGATTAAGCAATTGGACCATTTGGGTGGAATATGCTGGCTGTATGTTGTGATTGCAGCTTACCAATGTCGAGCTTCCATGGTGTGTATGTTCGTAATTTATTTGCTACGTTTAATCGGATACGTTCAACACGTTCGATGAAGGTCTTCCATCTATTACAACACGATCAATTTGATTTCTTGTAAATTTTGGGATGAATTAATCTGGTACTGCTAACAAACATTTTGTTTGCCGCTGCGAAGTCTATAAAATTCATTCCATTGTCAGATGTTTCCCTGCGGAGACTGAATTTCCTGACTGCTGGGCCAGAGATATTCTAATATTCCAATTTTGGCAATTCAATCGCTGATAACATGCATATTTGTCATTGGTCAGTCCGTCCTTGTCTTCAGCGCGAGCAGAGCACAAAATAAAACTGATGTCAAACAAATAAAAAAGTATCAGGTGGCTTTGCCGACAGAGATATACCCTCAGCCTGTTCGAATTGAAACTTACAACTACGGACATCAACTATCGGTTGCACACTCAAAATCATATTCCTCAATGATTATGAATTTAGGAGGCCCGCAGTGGACTTACGAACTTGCCGATAAAAGTATATACTTGGATTAAAGCTCAAAGTTGCGGAAGAGGTACCTAAAGGAATGCAGCGGAATGGTCATTTTGGAAGTGGATTTTATTTTGGGAGTTTTTTTCTTTTTCGATGAATAGCGAGCACTCCAGTCATATCACCTGGTCATTGTATATTTTAAATGTTATGGACCACTACTTTGGGAAGCATGAACTTGCAACTGAAGAACATAATATCTACATTTCGACAAAATAAAGTTTGGACCAAATATTACCAATGTCTAAATTAACTTATACTATTTTTGGACCGAATCGGCTGATCCGTTCGAGACTTATCGTGGCTCCAGCCACTACACTTGGTGCCATAGGGGTTGTTTATGGCTTTCGGGCTATTTTTCGGGCTATGGACTTGTCCCTGAAAAGACTTGTATCGGCGTAATGGGGACAGCGAATACAAGTGGCTGCAATAAAGATCAAATCGATTCGAGAACAGGTCTTACACTGAAATTTTCCGAAATATTATATTGAAGATCCCCAAGTAGTGGACTGATATATATTGGAACCTCATCTATGTCTGGTAAATTTCACGACGTTCAAAGTATGGACTAATTCAGTTACTCCCTTCAAGAGGTATGTGAGCACAATTTTCCGATCATTTTTTAACTTTTGTGGGGGAGGTACCTAAAGGAGTGGATCGATGTGGCACATCTTCGAACTTAAACTTAGTTTGGACAAAATATAAGGAAGGCCAGCCAGCCAGATAGACAGATTGAAGGACATTGCTAAATCGACTCCAAATTATCTGAAATGGATTTCGTCCAAATACACTTGGGGTCTTAAACCATTATTTCGATGAGGGACATTTTGCCTGTATGAAAGTGTGTATACCCTCGTTAGCATAAACGCTGAGTGTAAAAATTTTACTTTTATTTAAATTGTTTTTATGCCCAACTTACCACAAATTCGCAACCTAACTCATCCTGTACGTCCTGGCAGCTGTAATACAGTGCGTAGCCTTTAAGTGTTGTTGTAATGCCTTTCTCAATTAATTTTACTTCCTCTATGGCAGATTCGCAGATCATGGTCCTTCAAAAGTTTGTAGGGGTCGTTAACTTTAGAGTGGTTTGTTTTTCTGTCTTTCCATAGCACGATGTTTTTTGTAAGGTTTGGGTTACTAGCTCATTGCCCAACCCAACGTTTTAAAATTATTAGGGGTCAACGCCCGGTAGCTGTTAGCTTACTACTTTAACTGGATGTTAAAGGCAGCTACCAAGTTGACGCCACGGGATGGTTAGTGTCCACTTGATATTAAAGAGGGACCAATATATGTCCAGAGGCTTGCCATGTTTTAGCCCTTCGTCGTTATAGCTGACAAGATTTTTACAGCTTTGGATGTATTAATTTGCCCCCGAAGAAAATTGAACCGTTCTAATAGGGCCACAAGTACAACCTACTGCAAAACAAAATCAAAACGATTCGAATCATGTCTTTAAACTGCAGATTTACCAAAAAATTTGAATTCTATGTGAGAGGTTTGGACCAGGGTTTCGGAGTCGGAGTCGAAGTCTGGAGTCGGAGTCGTGAAAAAAGCTCGAGTCCGACTCCGGGCAAAATTCCTTTTTTTCTAAATTTATCAAAAGAAATTTTATTTTATTTTTATATGATAGAGAAATAAACATTAAAAAATTTTGGGAATCGTTTATTCATTTTATAAGAAAACTATGAGAAACATGAAAGCAAAGGCTTTATTAAAATTATTTTTTGGTCCAATTGATCCACATAATTTTTGCAAACAACTGTACAGTTCCATGACAATATAATTATAATTGCACTTTTTCGTGAAGCTGAATCGGTTTCTTAACATACCATCCCATTTGTGGCAAAACTTATGTACATTTTGGAACACTGGTTTTAGATTCCACTTATTTACACCCTACACTATAATTTGGAAAGTGTATTACAAATTTGTTTTTGACCAAAATGCATGTAACACTACGAAATAGTCGTCCTAGAACCCCTTATGATATGCCAATCTTCATTAATGGACAAAATTAAACCATCAAACTATGTGTGCCAACTCGTCCGTCCAGTCCATCTGTCCATTAATATTTTAATCAAATTCCAGCAAAATGAAATACCGACCGTCACGAAATTTTTTTATGGATGTCAGGTTCCGATAAGAATACAAACAAATACAGTAAGTCCCACAGGAGCTGAACCACCTTCATTACCACAAATGTTTTGCATTTAAAATATATTAAATATAATATTTTAAATGCTTAACATTTCTAAGTTTCATCGGTAAGGACTACAATTCGATTCAAATATATTACCCACGTATTATCATTGTCATTAAAGGACACATTTCACAGAGGTCACAGTGAAAGTGAACCAATTTAATGAAACCTCAATTTTGTTGCTATTGAACAATTCATAGGACGAGTTTTAGTTAGTTGAGTATGGAGTATTATCCATATGGCATCGATTTTAAGAGATAAGTTGCATATTTGATTTGACGGGGTGCCAATGGTATTGCTATTGTTGTTAAAGGTTTTTATTGAAAGAAGAAAACACTATCGACGTACTTCTTGGATCTTTACTGAAGTTAGGATTTTGCAAATTTCACATAATATTTTAGCCACCTGACTGAGGAAAGATAAAGTCAACTATATAAGAGGGATTTTTTTAGTAATTTTGTTACATTACATATCCTGAGTGCTTGAAATACTGCAAATGACCCAGTCATTGCCGTAATATGTATTTCACTTATTATATGTGGTCTAATGATGCGTTTGGAGGATATAGATGGTATAAAAATCAAAAACCTTCTTAATGTATATGTTGTATGTGGTTTTCATTGCAAATTTAACTCATATTGACCAAAACTTAATTATATTCTGAGGAAACTGAAAAACTCAAAGATCCAGCCTTAAGGTATCAAGTCCGATATGAAATACCGATGTAATAATATCGTTATCTATGGCTTTATGGACGAAAACTTAGCGGCAAATTTGTACTCCTCTCCTGGAATAACGTCGAAATATTGGAGGTTATTCTGAACGAAAATTCCCCGTCGTTTCAACTTAAGGGAGAAAGTGAAAAAACTCACGGGGAATGTTCGTTCAGAATAACCCCAATTATAATTACGATCTTTAAAACAAATATTTCCATATGAAAGGAAAATTACAGATTTGTTCTGCCGCCAGGATATGGATCGTAACGTTATGTAAAAGTTAACGACCCAATCCTTCGTAAATAGTTGATTTTACTTGCCAGCAATGCTAGGGCATGTGCTTAAAATATTATGTAAAGTTTTTAGATAGTTCCAAAATTAAGCCGATAATACATTTTTCATTCAATAAGGACTTGTGGCATGTATTGTATGAAATGCAGTCGCCTCTAATATTCAACAGATCACTTGGAATCGATGTCTATTGAATAATACCCAAACTTTCCAACCAAAAGAATTCCTGTCGAATGATTAATAGTACCAAATTTGATATAAGATATTATTATCTGTGTGTCCTTTATTGGATTTCGTTATGTTTTTTCTGTATTTACAATCACATTATGTGGGCAATATATTGGGATCAAACTGTAGTCCTAACTTAGAATTATAAAGTATTTAAAATATACATTTTAATATAATTTAAATTCAAAACATTTCGTGGAAACCTAGTGTCCAGGAGTAGTTGTGTAGGATAACACATGGTCGGCCACTTCCTACTATTGCTCTCACTTGTTTTGACTTATTTGTTTTTTTTTTGTTTATAGAAGTCCTACAAGTCTTCTGCTAAAAGTCCTACTGGTCTTTTCATCTTATCTTCTAAGCCTGTATACTTCAGAACCTCTTATACAAGCGTTAACATTTTAATAAAATATGTATGCAGAGAAATACTTGGACCTCATGGTGATCTCTCCTTGCATGTTAAATTATCGGCATTGCCTTCATTCGCCGTCCACCTTGACAAGGATGAAATATTAATTTCAATGTCATGTCCATATGTCCTGCAGAATTAATATGGAACATCCACAGAAAAAATTTATCGATTTTCCGGCGATAAAAAAATTTGTCATATTGACGAAATTCGATAAAATTATTTGATCACAAAGTAAAAATACAACTGATAAAATATTTCACATATTACTAAAATATTTATCGATTTTCTTTTTTATATTGAACTGATAAAATATTTCACATATTGACAAAAATATGTATCAAAATATTCCAAATTTTGTATCAGCATTCAGTGGTTGTTAGAATAGCTACCAATAAACATTAGGGTTACAACTTTTTTGCAATTTTTGCAAATATAAAATATACCACCGCATAGCCGCGTAGAGCACGAAAAACTGCTATGAAATACTGTGTCATTTTTTCTCTATCGCGAAAAAAGTTTCCGCACCAAATGCATTGAAGTTCAGAAATGCATTATTTAATTTTATTTGTTAAAATGACATATACGCTTTCCGTAATAACTTATTAATAGTTTTAATCTAATTTGAAATCAATATCGAACCAATCTTGACCAATTTGGCTTTTGGGGTTGTATTCAATAAAAAAACAACAAAATAATTGTAAATATGAACATTTTTTATCGATTGAAAAAAGTATTCAGCAATTTTTTTCATCAAGAAAATATTTTGTTTTATCAAGCACAATGTGGAATATTTTGATAATTATTTTTGTCAATATGTGAAATATTTTATCAGTTGTATTTTTACTTTGTGATCAAATAATTCTATCGAATTTTGTCAATATGAAAATTTTTTATCGCCGGAAAATCGATGAATTTTTTATTGAATCTTTGAATTCTTTTATCAAATGACTACAATTTTTTCTGTGCGCATTATAAAATACCTTAGGGACACAACATATAAGCATATATGGTCCAAATATAAGAAAAAGTGAAAAATGTTGAATGTTTTATTTATTTACAGTGGTATAGGAAATTACTCTCGGAGTCGACTTATGAGTCGGAGTCGTGCAAAAAAAATGGCTGGAGTCGGAGTCGAAGGAATAATGGCTCGACTACGAAGCCCTGGTTTGGACCCAATCGGTTACTGCTTTCGAGAGTTATCGTTCGCACCACTTTAAGGAAAAAATGCGAACTGTGGGTAAGGTACCCGAAGCAATTTGCACAAGGAGCCTAAAACAAATCCTACAAAATATGGGGCCCAAAATACATAAAATCGGCCAAATATTTTGTAGGATTTTTTTTAACAACAATGAACTAGTCAATTTTTTCAGCGTTTGGACAATAAATGGGTCCTGAAGAGCGATTTTATGAAAATTCAGCTTCGGTCCTATACTAATTACTAAGGAAGTAAAGATCTGTGAGAGGGACCTATGAATATTTCAATAAAAACAAGTTTGCTTCTTTTTTGGAATAGTCTAGTATACACATATGACACATTTCGACTCGTTTATACATGCAAGGCTTTGGTTTCGGATGTCGTCGACTAATCTTTATCAGTTCTTTCCTTATTTTTGATCAAGTTGATCAAATTATGATTTGTTTTTATAATTATTGAACGACTCATACGTCTTATTCTTTCTCAACGGAAGAAATATTTAGTGTAGTCATGGCAAAATACACACAATAAACGATATTGAAATGTAATTTATAGTTTGTCAATATACAAAGAACAAAAACAAAAACGATAGGAAAATATAACCAGCAGTAGGGATTAAAATCTCTTCACTTTACCATTTTCTAATGAGAATAAATATGAACTCGAAATAAATATACTTCTCAGCTGGTAGGTACCCCATATTATTTGGTTGCCAATTTCCTCACCATAAATGAATAATTTTCTTCTTCTGCTGCTGCTGCTTCTTCAAATGAAATGTAAAATAACAATTTTTGCATAAAATAGCCTGCCCTTTAAAATGTAGCAATTATAACGATTTAATTATTTTTTCTTGTGTTGCGAATATTCAGTCATTCGTTTGTTCATTCATTTATTCTGGTTCTTAATAGAATTTCTATGGAAGAGGAAAAATCATAAAATAGCAGCATTGACTCTGATGCTCGCACACATACACACCCATACGCACTGAATTGACTTAAATGCATGCACGCAGTGTGCTAACGAATTGGGAGGGGTTCCTTACAAAATTCATACAGCAAAGAAATATTGTCTGGAATAAAAGTGACCAATAAAGAAGCAACTACTGAAAGCATTCTCTGCATTAATAGTTAAGGGGTCAGTAATAAATCTCTTGCCGCTTGCGTAACGATTGAAATTAAATGCATTCTTCTTTGCCGTGGAAAAAAGGAAAATTATATCAAAAGACTTCAATGGGATCGCAACTATGGCACTCGATTCTTACTTTCAATAGAACTATTTTTAAAATATTATACTATACCAGTAATATTGCTGCATTTGGGACTTATTAAGATTGTACATATCGAAGGCTTAAAATATAGGTTTGTGTATTTAAAATGGCATTTAATTCATTTTGTACCTTACTGCCATTTTTAGTGGCTCAAGCGTGGCGCTTTAACGGGTTATACAAATAATAATATTAATGTCAATTCTCCAACCTTGCATATCATCATTTTGTTTCGTAATTACTTTAAGTTGTTAAAGGAGTATCTTCGCCGCACGACCTTAAAATTGTCCACCTAACTGCGGTTTAAGTGTGAGATAAACGGTAGGACAGTTTTTAAAAAGTTAAGAGTTCAGTGGAATTTTTGGAATCAATTTTTGTATGCGTAGCCATTTTCCATGCCATTTTCTTGGGAATAGATGTATATTTTCAGCTATAAGAGGCTCGAAAGTTCCGATGTTGAATCTGTCGAATCATACAACTGCAATAATTTGAGAGTACATTTTATACTTTTTATATACTTGTTTACATCATACCTTCATATATGTTTTAATTTTTTAACATTGAAAATATGACTACCAAATTAAAATCGATGTCTTGAAGTCGCACAGAGTTAAATTTTAAATTGAAAACATTTAAAAATTTATAAATTGTATCTGTAAATTGAATTGGAATTCTCTATACATTTGCATCCACTTGCCTTTGGTATAAAATAATAAATGACACAATATATGCCAAACTTTTAGAATTGTACACCCCAGACATTCATTCTCTAACATTCATAAATTCATGCCAGTAAAAGCAACATGGAAAATACTACTATATATTTTGTGACTTACTAACCGAGTTGAGTTCTTGCACAAACACAATAAAAAAGCTAAAAAAATACGAAAGAAAAAGTCGAATATCAACACACACTGCCATTTACTCACCATGAATAAATTGCACTAAAATATGCATTCAAATGAAAAAATTAAATAGCTGTTGCCTTTCCAACAGAAATAAAAAACGCTGGGACAAGTTCGCATTGCTCAGAATATGAAAGAAGTAACAAATTATGGCATAACAGTTTCCTTTTAAAAACAGACACACACAGACAATTGTTCAACGACCACCATTATCAATACACAAACAAACCTTCTTTCTATACATTGACATTCCGAGCTGGGGCTATAAAGTTGAAAGAAGAAAAATCAAATTTATTTTGTAAGGCGGTGGAATTTATGGTCTAAAAATAGGAAACTTCTAAAACATACCCTTAAATCATAAAATGATATGTGTGACAAAACGTATATGGTTGTTGCTGTTGCTGTCGAAGACATTTTTCACTTGCCAACTAAAATGAAAAAATATTTTGAAATTATTGGCTATAAAAGTATCACTTTAAATGGAGGCACAGCTCAAAAAAGTGTAGTAAGGTTACGATTATTTGAAAATAACTTAAATTACAGTTTTATTAAAAAAGGCAAAGGTACATACTAGGCATTTTTAGTGAGTTTCAGTTATTTAAGTTTACCACCTACCCGAAACATATTTATATTATCAGAGGAGCGTTGTTTTTGGGACCTTTAACAATTGGGCCCCTGGACCACATTGTGGTGCACAAATGTCTTTGTGCATTTGTATGTAACATGGAAAGGAAACGATATATACCCATAGTTCTTTTTGGGGATATACATAAAATCACTTTCTGAGCCTATTTATGCATGTCCGTCCCTGTATTTTTTTTTTCGCAACGTACAGTTGGCATCTATTATCCGATTCAGCTGAAAGTTGGGGAAGATAATTTTTTAACGCTATTGCTTTTCGTGAAAATCAATATAGCTCCCATATATACTTTCATCCGATTTGAGGAATTTGGGACACCAACCTCGCCTATGTATATTAAATTTTCATGAAATGTGGAACGGAATTTGCTCAAAAATTTGCCCAATTATATTGAAATCGGTTCAGATTTGGATGTAGCTCCCATATATATTTTCGCCCAAACTCTAAATTGGACAACAGACATTTTGATGAAATTTGGAAAATGTGACGCAATTTGTCTAGAAAAAATTTCTCCAAATTATATTGAAATCGTGCATGTGTAGGGTATTATATAGTCGACCCCACCTGTCTTTGATTCTTTATGTAAACCGTTACAATGAAATGTAACAAGCTAAATCTACATACTTCACTCTTTACAAAGTAATGAGTACGGTGCCACAAATCATAATCAACGCTCACCGTCGGCACTAACGGGTTTTTGTTAAATGTGACACAGAGTGTAGTTCGCATGATCAACACCAGATGAGAAAACAAGTGAGCCAAGGCTATAGTCGGGTCGGGGCCGATTATGTGATACCCTACACCATTTCCCCTGTGCATAAGCTTTTCACTGGTAAAATTAAAAATATTAAAATTGGGATAGCTTAGCGCTTTTGCTCTGAATGTCTTCATTAATACAGGTCAATTTTATTGAAACGCATTTAAGTGCATCGTCAGAATAACTCAAAAAAATTGAAAAGTGGGAAGTACGCCAACCATCAGCCATCACATTCCGACCCCTGAATAATATCCGGCCATTACCAAAATCAATAAGTTTTTCCTCTGTGGGACCCATATTTCGTGAAGATCCAATCAAAATTACGACGTGCAGCGTGATTAAAAAATTAAAAAATAGGATGTATTACCTCCTATTGCGATATCTCCATTAGTTGGCCACATACGCCAACATGCTTTACATCATTGTAAAGATGGGATTTTCTACTTCCATAGTCGGACTTTGCTTTTGGAAGGTCCCCAACTGTGATATTCGTCATTATTATTAAAATCGCAAAAATGAAAAGTTGTGTTCTATTAGCGGCTATTGCGATATCTTCGTTGTTTGACCACCTACAACAACCTACTTTACATCGTTTCAAAGGCGGTATTTTCTACTTTCATTAGCATTTTGCTTTAGGCATACCCCCTATAGAAGCTGAGATATTAGCTTTGGAAAAAACATTGACTTTTTCTTCAAAAAAGTTTTTGAAGGCTATAGTCGGGACGAGCCGACCATGTGATACCCTACACCACTACCCCTGTGTATAAGCTTTTCACTGGTAAACATTTATTTTAGGGAATATTATCCGACTACCACCAAACATAATATGCCTCTTTCTCTCTGGGACCCCTATAATCAACCAAAATTTCGTGACCATCCGATCAAAATTGAAACCTGTAGCGTGATTGCAAAAATATTGAGGAATTGGATGCATTACCGACTATTGTGGTATCTCCCTTGTTTGACCACCTTCGCCAACCTACTTTATACCAATGTACAGGTAATATTTTCTTCATCCATTGACAGGCTTTGCCGTTGAAATACCCCTACTAGAAATATTCACAAAGAATAAAACTTTGAATTTGTCTTCACATGAGTTTTTCCCCATTCCCCATACGACTATCCCCAAAATCTATAGGCGTTTTCATCTGTGAGGCCCCCATCAACCACCAAAATTTCGTTACTATCCGATCAAAGTTTAAACCGGTAACGTGATTACAAAAAGTGGAAAAATTGCATATATTACTGACTTTTGCGATATCTCGGTTGTTGCCCACTTACGTCAACATACTTTGCATCAATATAAAGGAGATCTTTTCTTCTTCCATTGGCGTTTACTTTTCTACTTTAAGCTTTTTGCTTATTCCGACTCCTGAATATTATCCGACCATCACCAAACTTAATAGGATTCTTCTTATGTGGGACTCGCATCAACTCCCAAAAAATGGGATGCATTACCGACTATTGCGATATCTCTGTTGTTTGACCACCTACGACAGCCTACTATGTTTGCCAGTTTTTGCTTTTGATATACCTCTTAAAGTCTCCCTTGTCCCTTCGGGGATGTTGTGGGAACATACACTAGCGGTCATCTGAATAGGTTTGAATTTTTTTCTTTTTATATGTTAAGGTATCTTCTGATGTGTTCGTATTGCAGATCCATACTATTAAGTTTTTGAGAGTCCTATACTATGCCAACATTCCCAAGAAAAAACTTGACGGTGTTGCCACATTTTCGGAAAATATCCCAATTATAATAAAAAATGTACAAAAAAGTGACCAATTTTTGCGATCATCAGAATAGGTTTGAATCAAATAAAATTGAAAAATTGTACTATCCAAGCAAATACTGCGCAGTTTTTTGGTTTAGTTTAGTAAAATGGAACATTCTGATAAATCCTACAACAAATTTGACCCGCTTTATTTGGAACGTGGGTTCAATTCTGAACATTGAAAAGTTACCAAGAACTTTCAGATAAAATCAAGAAATATTCAAACCAAAACATTTTATAAAGTTGCTTTAAATGACTTTTTGATTTCGTTAGATCTCTTCTGAGCTTCGAAAATTGTCTGAAAGCAAATACCAAGTGTAGCCATATTATTAGGATCGATAAAATAGAAAGGTCATTGAAAATAGTTGGTATTTTAGTTCAAGTTTCATTTTTTAACTATCCTTGCAGTACAAATTTATGTGTTATCATGCTCACAAATCCACCATAGTTGACCACATGTATCATAAATGTTCGAAAATTGGTCTGGAAGAATGTTTCATCGACGACAATAAAGTAGAAAATTGTAATTCAAATTTAAGTCAAATGGGCATGATATCACCGACTGTTATAGTGCTGTAATACCTATATAGTCAGGTCAAAAAGTTTTTATCTGTTCACAAGTCATAAAACAAACACGAATAAGTACAAAAGAATGGACTACTGAGGTTATACAGCACTATAAAAGTCGGCGATATCACGCCCCTTTAAGTTAAATTTGAATTACAATTTTCTACTTTATTGTCGTCGAAGAAACATTCTTCCTGACCAATTTTCGAACATTTATGATACATGTGGTCAACTATGGTGGATTTGTGAGCATGATAACACATAAATTTGTACTGCAAGGATAGTTAAAAAATGAAACTTGAACTAAAATACCAACTATTTTCAATGACCTTTCTATTTTATCGATCCTAATAATATGGCTACACTTGGTATTTGCTTTCAGACAATTTTCGAAGCTCAGAAGAGATCTAACGAAATCAAAAAGTCATTTAAAGCAACTTTATAAAATGTTTTGGTTTGAATATTTCTTGATTTTATCTGAAAGTTCTTGGTAACTTTTCAATGTTCAGAATTGAACCCACGTTCCAAATAAAGCGGGTCAAATTTGTTGTAGGATTTATCAGAATGTTCCATTTTACTAAACTAAACCAAAAAACTGCGCAGTATTTGCTTGGATAGTACAATTTTTCAATTTTATTTGATTCAAACCTATTCTGATGATCGCAAAAATTGGTCACTTTTTTGTACATTTTTTATTATAAGTGGGATATTTTCCGAAAATATGGCAACACCGTCAAGTTTTTTCTTGGGAATGTTGGCATAGTATAGGACTCTCAAAAACTTAATAGTATGGATCTGCAATACGAACACATCAGAAGATAACTTAACATAAAAAAGGGAAAAAATTCAAACCTATTCAGATGACCGCTAGTGTATGTATGTATACCTCTTAAAGAAACAGAGCTATTGGCTTTGAAATAAAACGTTGACCTTTTCGACATATAAGTTTTTGCTCATTCCGACACCTGAATATTATCCGACCATCATCAAAATCCCCATTAACATCCAACATTTCGTGACGATCCGATCAAAATTGCGACCTGTAGCGCGATTTTGAAAAAAATTGAAAAATGGGATGTATTATTGACTATTGCTATATCTCCGTCACGCCAACTTACTTTGCACAATTGTAAAGGTGGGATATTCTTCTTTCGTAGACAGGCTTTGCTTTTGGAAGCTCCCCAACCAAAGCTGTAATATTCGTCATTACAACTCAAATCGCAAAAATGAAAAGTTGGGTTGTATTAGCGACTATTGGGATATCTTCGTTGTTTGACCACCTACGACAATCTAATATACATCGTTGCTTTTGATATGCCCATTATAGATGCGGAGATATGTGCTTTGAAATAAAGCGTTGACTTTTTCCACAAATAGGCTTCTTCCCCTCCGGGACCCTCATCAACACCCAAAATGTGGTGACGATCCGATCAAAATTGCGACCTGTAGCGTGATTACAAGGTTAAGATGGACAGACGGATGGACACACATAGCCAGATCGACTCAGCTCGTCGAGACATTCATCTTAGTATATATATGTATGGGTCTACGCCCATTATTTGGATGCGTTACAAACTTGTTGGCCAAAACCAACTTATAATACCCTCCCCACATAGTGGTGTAGGGTATAAATATGAAGAGTGTTGCAATTGAAATCAAATTCCACCTCATAAAGTAGAACAAATATTTTTTAGCTTATAACTAGTTATTCAGTGCCACATGCCCTTAGTAAAATAATGGTTTAGTAATGGTTTTTTTGCTGGATATTGAATCTTATTAACATAGCAGTTTGTTTGTAAAACAAGTAAAAAACATGTGTGACATGGCTGGTGTGCACGATAACTCTCGAACAGATGAACCAAATCGGTCCAAAATTTGGCTTTCGTAATATTTTGTCCAAACTTAGTTTAAGTTCTGTCCACTCCTTTCGGTACCTTCCCCACAAAAGTTCGAAAATGTTCGGAAATTTTGTGCACACGACAACTCTTGAAGGGAGTAACCAATTTGGTTCATACGTTACACATCGTGAAATTTCTACCAGACTTAGATGAGGTTCCAATATGGACTCAATCGATCCACTACTTCAGGTATCTCCAACACAAAATTTGGGAAAAGTTTAGTTTAGGACCTACTTTCCAATCGCTTTGTTTTTTGTTGTAGCAACTTGCACCGCCATACTTCCTGAGAAAATAGCCTGAAAGGTGTGGAAAAAGCTCTTGACAACATATGTAGTGGTTTGAACGCAAGTCAACTCTCGAACGGATCTGCTGATTCGGTCCAAAATTTGTCATTCGTAATATTTGGTCCAAATTTAGTTTAAGTTCGAAGATAAGCCATATGGGTTCACTCCTTCAGCTACCTCCCCACAAAAGTTGAGAAATGTTCGGAAAAATTCTGCGCACGATAACTCATGAAGGGATTGACCGATTTGGTCCATACTTTACACATCCTAATGTATATCCTTCTGGTACCTCCCACACAATCTTTCGGATGAGTTCACTTTAAGACCTGCTCTCGATTCACTTTGATTTTGAGTTCAAGCAATTTGAATTCATTGCCTCAATTACGATGGTAATTGTTTTTTTCGGGGACAAGTCCATATTTCTTGGAAAAACAGCCCGAAAGTTGTTAAAAGACCCTTATGGTATCACATGTAGTGGCTCGAGTGCACGATAACTCTCAAACTGATCAACCGATTTTGTCCAAAGTTGGCCTTCGTCATATTTTGTCCAAACTTAGTTTCAGTTCGAAGATGGACAATACCGGTCCACAACTTCCGGTAATTCCCCCACTATTAACAAAAAAAAAAAACACTAAAATGGTATGCACGATATCTCTTGAACGGGGCAACCAATTTGGTCCAAACATTGGATCTCCTTATATTTTGTCCAAATTTTGTTTTACTTCTAAAATGGCCCATATCGATCCTGTCCTTAGGTGCCTCCCCCACAAAAGTTCAACATTTGTGTCTAAGTGTAGTTTAGAGTCTGTTCGAAGATCCTTTGAAAATGTATACCGATGCTGTTCGTTGTGGTCCTGTTTTCAGCCATTTAATGTGGACAAGTCCATGCTTCCTTGCATACTGGTCCAAAGGTTATATGATGACCCCCTGAAACGACAAGTGCGCGCCATATCTATCGAAAAGAAATGACTCTCAATATAAGATCTACTTCCATAATGGACTATGTCGGTCCATTCCTTTAAGTACTTCCTCTGCAACACTTTCGAACTTTTATGCAAATCCACATTTTTGTCGGCAAGTCCAAATGTCCAAAAAGGGCCACAAAATTCGGAAAGACCATAAATACATTCGATCTGTGTGTAGATGAAAGTTTCAATTCACATAGGCTGAGGCTATGTCTCTGTCGGCAAAGCTGACTGATACTTTTTTACTTGTTTATATCTATTTTAATTAGAGTGAAATTTTACACAGATGTGTGTACATATTATGAAGGTTTTAGCGAACTTTATGACCGAATCGGTTGTATTTTGATATTTTGACTTTCTGGAAGGTAAGAATCTTTCGGACCAAAATTATTAACATATGTTTTTAAGGGGTGCATTTTGGGCGGTTTTTGTTAATTTTAAGCGAAAAGATTAAGAATTTCATAATTGTTTAGTAATATTTGAATTGATTCTCTTTCCAAATGTGCTGTTATGACCAAAGAGGTACACTGACAAATAAGGAGTCGACCATCACATTCAACCACTGCGCTACATTTCAAGAGTGGTTAAGTCCGATCATAACGCATATTAGAATGTTATTTTTGTGGGTAGGCCAAGGCTAATACCCCGTTTTCACATAACCGGATTTAATAAACCCACTGGGTTTCAAATCTCAATTCCATAGCGCAAACTTCAAATAAATCCTCATAAAGAAAGTTAATTCGGCACAACGCTCTAATGCAAAGGCCGTTTAAGTTTGGTAACTACCATTTCTACGTAAATCATTCAATATATGTATGTATATACGAATTAACGTCAGTTATTTAATTCCAAACATGTCCTATAGCCCTACTTTTCTGGTAACCCTATTTTTCAATGGTCACCACAAATACTCGTGTATATCAGAAGATTTAATCATCAATCTTTGTCATCGTTCTGGCTCTTGCTGAAATTAAACTTCCTATTTTTATTTATTTATTATAAATAATTTTAAATTTCAATACAAAACGTTGAAATTATATTGATCAGAAAAAATTGATATGGTACCATACATTTTTTGTTGTGCATCATCTTTTTAAGTTAACCCTTTCATTCCTCATACATAGCTAACGATTAAAAAACAATATATTTTCACAACTATGCACTTGGACTTGACTACTATCAACCAAACAAACAAACAACACCTATCGCATTTCAAACATTTTGTTCTATTCAAATATTTAGTCACATGCTCCTTTTATCACAAAAACTGTTTGCTTGTATCAGGGACGTACGCAGGGGGGGGCACGGGGGGCACGGGGGGCCCGGGCCCCCCCCGAAATGGTTTGGTCGAACAAAAATTTTTAAGCTACTGTAACTAGTTATTATATTTTTTTCTCATAAAAATGTTTGTATATTTGAAGATTTCAAATTAAAACTTATATTTTCTTAAGTTTCTGAACAGAAAATATACATCATTAACAAGTTTTGTAAGAAAATATTTTAAAAATTTTTGTTTGTAAGCTGTTTTGAGAGAAACTTCCAATGAAATCTGAATTGCTTCTTCATGTCATATCATACCACTATCAAATGCTAATTCCTTAATGAATATACCCCATGTCTATTATTTATTCGAACTGTATAGAGCTCTCGAGGCTTAAAACTCATCCGGTTATAACAAAAATAACGAGTTCAGTATTGTGGGAATGGAAATATATAAAAAAAATCTATTGAATAAAATGTATGAAGGGTCGGTCCTTCGTGGACTACATATTGAAAGCCAATTAGAAATTTGTTTTACTGCAATCGCCAAAATTTTGTTATTCTGTTTTAGACAAATTTGCTGCTAAATAGTATGAGAAAATAATGAAGACAAATGAATTTTTGTGCCTCACTTGGTTTTTACTTATCATCACCGAAGTATAATTGTAACCTCAGACTTTAGATTATATAGATTTCATCAAAATAATGATTTAAGACTTCACATATGTTTGGACGATATTCGTTTCAGCCAAGATGGAAGTACTTACCACCGTCCGTCCGTCTGTATCTCTGTTTGTCTGGCAGGTTGGAACTCATGATAATTCTCGGTCCAAGTTATGGATCTCGTAATGTTTTGTCCAAATTAAATTTAGGTCATATCGGTACCTCCGCCATAAAAGTTCAAAAATGTTCACTAAAATGGTCGAAGGGACTAACCGATTCGGTCTAAAATCGAACCTAATATGGTTCGCAAGATTACTTCCAAAAGTACATCAAGGTCCAAGAGAATATGTTTGGACAACATCTTCAGGTCTCTTATACAAGTCTAACATAACTGCAGTTTAAAGACTGCTCGATGATTCTTTGGACATTTTGTAGTCTTGTTTACAGCGATATCCTACTTTTTCTGTACAAGTTAATGCTTCCTGACAAAGCTCTAAATACTACGGTGGCCAACTAAAAAGCTTATGGGCGCGGTAACTATCGAGAAGAGTGTCTCTCAAATAATTATTAGTGAATAATTATGTGGGGTTCAATAAGGATCGATTGTTATTTGTCAAAACTATATAGAACTAAGTCCATCAAAGTGTTTGTCATCGAGTCCAAAAACTTCTAATCGTACAATTAAGAAAACAAATTATAACGGTTCTTTTGTAACATAATATTAAAAGTAAAAATAATCCTGGTATCAGAATCTATCTCTTTCGGTAAATAACACTGTGCAACATTTTTAAGGTAATCTTGTGCAAATAATTTGAAGTGAGGATTTTTTGAAAGTACAGACCCAAAGTACGAAAGCCCTAGTTCCGTTTTGTTGAGTCAGATACAGCTTGGATTTTATGGCCCCATCTAAACATTGTTAAATATCGACTTTTTAAACAACTCGGGGCTATATCTCTGAAACCAATGCAAATCTTCTTCTGACCTTTGCAGAAAATTTGTAGATAAGGGTCAAAATAAAATATTTGGAGAAATGAAAAAAAAATAAATAAATTTTATAATATATATAAAAATTCCATAATTTGTATACATTCCGCACCATAACTCCAAAACTGTTAAATTTTTCTTAATGTTTTCATTTGGCAACATATCAAGGACAACGACAGCCGATATTCTTAAAAATTAGGCTAAGATCATCGAAATAGTGAAAATCTTGCTATAGCAAAGACAACGGCAATTCTTTGTGGTTGTAAAATTCTGCGATAAACCATAACGTGGACCTATATGATTAAAAACTTCAATATGCTTCAATAAATTTTACATGGCGACATTACCGAACGTGGCCCGATATCGTCTATTTTCAATTCTAAATATCCTACTCTGTAAATATTTAAAATTGTATCCTTAGTCCCAATTTACATTAAACGATTTTTCTTGCGGGAATTTTTCTCGTTCTCTTTTAAACTTGCCTCTTGCGTTTATACAGACAATTCTGTTTCTGCAAGTTTTGTTTTCAAAACAATGAAAATAATGTCAAAAACGAAAAATATAAAAGGAGTTGCCTGAAAATTGACGGTACGAGCAATTTTTTTCCACTTCCTTACCCCTTACGTGTCTCTCCTACAAACTGAGACTTGCCGCAAGTAAACTCGCCTAATGTAAATTGGGACTAAATATTATGAATTCTTTCTATTGAATTTATATAATTTGTACCATTATTTCATATAAAATATAGAATAGAATATAGAATAGAATACGTGCCAAAATTTCCAGTCCATCGGACAAAAATTTACCGAGATATGAGCTTTCGAAGGGAAACATTTATTGTGTTTTGTATGTAGCATAGAAACTAAAAACGTCTTTTCCTCGAAGTGGCACTTTATATGTTTTTGTGGGACTATTGTACACATAAATCATGTGCTTAACCGAGAGAGTCTTTAAAAAAACTGCTGACGGAGTCAGAAAAAATATCAATTTTGTACAGTGTTTTGTTTTTGTTAAAATCGAAATTTTGATTTTAACTGTTCAAAATTTTCAAAAATTGATTTTTTTAATTTCTTTTCGACAAAAATATATGCTGATCGGTTTATTCTTTTTCAAACTACAGTGGGTACCGCAAACTGC
The DNA here is from genome assembly GCF_047663935.1 of Musca autumnalis. NCBI lineage: Eukaryota > Metazoa > Arthropoda > Insecta > Diptera > Muscidae > Musca > Musca autumnalis. The sequence goes on along the minus strand of NW_027411644.1, from coordinate 7,965,609 downwards.
TTTAGTAAAAACAGTGCTTTATAAGCGGGCATTTGAATGTAAGATTTTTCAAAAAAACAAAAAAAATTGAAGGTAACTTAAGGTTTAATAGATTTTTTTATAAAAAATGCATGAAAATGGCTTTTCTCATGCTTATAAGTGGCCATAACCCCTTAAAATAGCTTTACGTAACGCTACAAAACATTTGAATTTTTCATGATTTTTGGTCAAGGTGTGCCCCCCCCGAAATGAAATCCTGCGTACGTCCCTGGCTTGTATATCCATAACATGCTTCACAATTGGCCTAATCGAACGTTTTATAACTGACACGTCCAGTGTCACAATTTTTTTCATATTTTTATGATAGTTGGACACACAGATATCCATGGTCATAAAGCCCTCATCCAACTGGGTCACACAGTTCACTTTCTGCTATTCGAGATTGAATGAATGCGCTTAACGATAGGGACTATAAAATTAATCTAATTCAACTTAAACCCAGTTGAGCTCTATTCCTTTCAGTCTATTTTTTCATTTTTTTCACTTTTTTCGTTCAGATTTTGTCTCTCAGCTTTTCAATAAGTTTTATCATTGGGAATTTTTCATGTTATTTTTTCATGTCACACAGCTCAAAAAAGTTTTATTTGTATCAGGTCGCTAGTATATTCCAGTGTGAAATTCGTTTTATTACTTTTCAATGTTGTTTCGAAAAAAAAGAGAGAAAGGATTTCAAGCGAAAGAATACAACAACAATAACACCTACAAAACGCTACATAGGAAAGGCACACCAACCAACGTGCGTTTACATTTTTACACTTTATACAATTTTTATAGTATATTTTTTCATTATTTTTCCATCATAAACTTTATCATTGTGTTATAGTTTTACAATAAAGGTTCGGTTGCTGGATTCCGGACTATGAAAATAAAAGAATGGGGGTGAACAGTTATTGGAATGATGAAATGTTGATGTGAAACTATATTGGCTATTTTTTTGATATAAATAAAATTAGAACATATGTTGTTGTGAACATTTTTATAAATGTACTCGTGTGTATGTACATGTAGTGCTTACATTTTTTATGGCACATTTAAGATTTCAGAATTGCTCATCGTAAGGCCATAATAATTAGATTTTGAGCCAAATTTAATGGATATCATTTGTAAAATGCAGGTTATGTTTTATTGTTTTAAAATTTTCATTTATTGGCATACACTCTTGACTTGAAATTTGAAAACGAAACTCATCATATATAATATTTTATTCTGGTCGTTTATCAAATGGGGAATTAAGTATAATTAATTAAATGGCAATTCCGTATCCTTTGATGAAACAACATTAATTTTGGCCAACTTCCAACGTGTATGAATGATTGTCATATTGGACTATATGACTCTTAATCAGGCCAATATTTAAATCTTCCCTTGCACTAAATAGAATCCTATTAATCCTATGTGATCACAATGTTATCCTTCATTCCAAAAATCTTCATTTCATAAGCCCTTGCTGTGTTCATTGTTCATTTCATAGTTGTCAGTTCTTTGTAAAAGGTGTTGTCTTGGTTTTCCATTCAAAACTTTTTCCGGAATACACCTAGTATTGTGTGTACCGGAGACAATATGTGTGTCTGTGTGTTCTTCCTTGTAAATTCCGTTACGTATTTTTGTTTTTACAAAAAAACTCACACACACACACAAATACAAAAACTTTATAACAATGGTGACATGCAGAAGCAATGGCTTCTTTTACTGTGAGCATCGGCTTATTTTATTCTTTTGGTTGTGCATGACTACAACAACCATAAAATTTCCTAACAATCTAATACGAATACACAGAAAACAATATTGTCAACACTTATTCATAGCCTGCACACACTCGAACAGCCAAAGATATGCATGACATGCCACTACTCTACCCGGTTGGTGGCCAATTCTCTACGTGAGCTACCGTTTAGGCGTTGCTATATGTTATAGGGTGCTGTATATGGGTTTGTTAAGCCTTTAGATTTTAAACAAATACATGTTTCAGAGTAAAAACAAACAACCACACACAGACATAAGCACACTTGCAGTTGACACAAAACATTTGTTGTCGTAACCAACAGCTTTTATTCTACCTATAGCATGTTTGGTGTTTGTCTTTCTATCAACGACTCGGCAGACAGTTTAGTTTTTCTTAGCGGCTGCGGTGGCGGTGCTTAACATTATTTTATTTCTCCTCTCAACGGTTCTGTGCACAACCAAACCCAATAAATGCACACTGGTCCATTAGCCCCAGTTCAGTGACCATAGGACCTTTGTAAAGTTTTGCAAAACACAAACATAGCCAAATAACCAAACATATGTATTTAAAATATTTTCTATATAACCACATAGAAGAGGCAAATGGACAGTGGTAAAAAAATTGACTAAGACAAGTAAATAAGCATCAGACAGCTGTGCCGAAAGAGATATGTATACTCTCAGGCACACGGTCCGCTAAACGGCAATTTTTCGGGCTGAAGGAATTGGAAATTTGGGAGTCAGTGCGTTCGATATTTATCATGCCAACCAGGCATTTTAGTTAGTCACTGTAGGATTTTTTTTTTAACATTTGGGCTTTTGGACTAGCCCATGAAAAAAAATTACATCGTTGTAATTAAAATCACAGGGACAACATTCAATATAATATTTTAAAAAATCCCTGAACAGCCTTTAAACTGCAATTAAGGGAAAGTTTTAAGCTTTTGTGAAGGGGACTTTTTTCCGATGCGCAAAGTTTCGGCCACATGGAAGTTATCGTGCTTCATCTTAGGAAATATGTCTATTATTTTCAGAAGACGGGAGACGCGAGGACAAGCTGTAGCAAAAAAAATCAAAACTATTCGAGAGCTGGACTTAAACTGCACTTTTCGAAAAATGATGAAATTGTGTGTGGGAGGTACCCGAAGGTGTGGACCGAAGTGATATTATTGTTCCACAAACATCCCAGATGGTACAAGGGAGACTTCTTTCATATCAATGAGTGCACCCCGATTCATATTAACTCAATGATATGGGACTGTTTATTGCCGAGTCCGAACGGCGTGTCCTAAGACACCACTTGTAGAGAAGTTTTACATGGCTGAAATACTCAGGAAATGTCGCCAACACCACTGAGCGGTATATAGACACCGTTGAAAAGTTTATGTTGCCTGGCCTAGGATTCGAACCCACGACCTTTAGCGTACAAGGCGTGTGAGCATACCATTGCACCACGTTGGCACCCCCGAAGTGCTATTACGAGAACAACATTTTGGAGCAAATTAGTTAATCCAGAGTTATTGTTCGCACTATTTTTGCAAAAATATTGAATAAGGCAAAAATAATTTCGGCATGAGCCAGGCTGGGATTCGAACCTGGGTCTCCGACAACTAAGTGACACGGTTGCCGACGTCTCAGCATTCTAAACCACCACCAACTTGTCAAAGCTTCCGATGACAAATATTGATTATCATATATTCTGATACAAAAAACTGAAAAAAACTGCCATAGTATTTGTAATAAAGCATTGAAAAATAGGGCTGCCAAGTCGAACTATATGAAAGATTTGGAATAAAATTAGGGGCATTAATTCGTATATACAATTTTCGAATGATCTACGTACACGGTGCTCTTGAACCAACAAACCAGTCTACCTGTTTTACAAAGGCTCGTAGATAAACTTACAAGGGTGGGCGAAGCAAATGGCCTAAAAATAAACATTAAACAAGTAAGAACAGACTATAGTCGGACGGGGCCGACCATGTGATACCCTATACCACTATCCCTGTGCACTAGCTTTCCGGGCTAGCTGTTATAAGATGTGCATTAGAAATTTTACCAATTTTCACACAAAAGTTTTGATCAATTTAACCCGCTAAATATTATCCGATCATACCGTTGACTTGCACGCTATTTCTTCATCTCAAACCAAAACTACGTTTAAAATTTCGCGCCGATCGGACTATTATTGCGACCTACAGAGCGGCTACAAAATCGAGCAAAAATTTTGTTTTTGGTCCATTTCATCCCTTTAACATTTCACGATCATCGCCAAAAACTAATCAGTTCTATTCTGGTCCAAACCCGACCTCCATACTAAATTTCGTGACAATCGGTCCATAATTGCGGCCTCTAGCTTGATTACAATTTTTAATGGACGGACAGACGGACGGACGGACGGACGGACGGACGGACACACATCGCTAAATCGCTTTATCTCGTCGAGATATGAAGTTTGGTATACCACATGAGGGGTCTACGACGAATATTTCGCGGCGTTACATGAATTTTTGGGAAAACAAACTTATTATACCCTTTGGTATAGGGTATAAAAACAAAATACATGGTTGTGAGTAAGAAAAATGACCATTATCACACCACACTAAAAATTAATAATAAAAATATTGAGCGAGTCACTAATTTCACATACCTTGGAGTATTGTTAAATGAAAAATGGGACTCTTCCAAGGAAATCAAACGTCGTATAGAGATGGCCAGAGATGCATTTTTCAAATACAAAACAGTCTTTACAAATCACGATATAAGCCTCTCAACAAAAGTCAGATTCGTGAAATGCTATATCTGGTCCGTACTACTTTACGCAGTTGAGACATGGACCATTAAAATTGCAGATGAGAAAAAACTTGAATCCTTCGAGATATGGGTCTACCGAAGGATTTTAAAGATACCATGGACTGATCATGTAACAAACCAGGACGTTTTACGCAGAATGGGTTTAGATAGACAATTGCATGCCAAAGCTCGGAAAATTGCATATTTGGGACATCTGATGCGAAATGAAAAGTATAAACTCCTGCAAACCATCATAAAGGGCAATATAGAAGGAAAAAGAGGAAGAGGCAGGAGAGAATTGAACTGGCTGAAAAACATACAAGATTGGACAGGCTGCCATGATGAAAGAAGCATGATTTCGGCGGCAAAAAATAGAGAGCTGTTTATGCCTGTATAATATAAAATAAAATAGCATAACACATTTATAATAATATTGTATGATCGCTTATATCCGGATAACGGATTTGCAAATAAAGAAGAAGAATAATGCAATAAAAGTTTGTTTTATTTGCAAAAATCTCAGAGGTCAATTAGCTAAAAAACTCATAACAAAAAAAGAAATCGCCGGAGCGCTTTTTAACCAAATCGCGATCAAAGTTAACATTTTTAGGGTTTTTTAAGTTTTCACGATTTTTTTTTTTGGAAACCGCAAGTCCTTTCGAAATTGGATTAGAGAAAATATTGTAGCTGTGAAATTTCTCTACACGATTGACCTTTACGATATTTTTGTAGGTTTTACCATTTTGAGATATAGAGTCAAATTGGGACAATGCTTCCTTATAAAACAATGTCACGTACGGTGCGCCTCCACTTACCGAAAATAAAAACCGCTTACGCCTGGGAAGTGTTTGGGGATTCTTAAAGAGCAATGTTCATATATGAGTAAAATCCATAAACAAAAAAGTCGCTGGACAGGTTTTTAAATAATCCGGTAAAAGTTCAAATTTTTAGGTTTATTTTAGGTTTTCGCGATTTTACTTGGAAACCGCAAGTACTATCAAAATGGGGCTAAAGAAAATGTTGTAGCTGTGAAAATTCTCTAGAGTGTTGACCGTTATGATTTGTTTCTATATAGTATAGTAGTTCAGGTCACATTTTTAGGTTTTTTGTTAGGTTTTCCCGATTTGCTTGATAACGGTAAGTCTCATGGAACTAGAGAAAATCTTATAGCTGTGAAAATTCTCTACAAGATTGCCTTTCGTAATTTATTCATAGGCTGTAGCATTTTTGAGATATATAAGTTTTAGTTGGGAAATTGAAATACAGTCAGTGAATTGTCCCAATTTGAACTCCTATATCTCAACAATGATAAAACTCACGAAAATACCATAAAAGACAATCTTGTAGAGAATTTCACTGCTACAACATTTTATTAGTTCCTTGTGATTTCCCAGCAAAATCGTGAAGACTTACAAACCCTAAAATGTGAACGTTGACCGCGATTTATTTAAAAAGCGCTCCGGCGATTTGTATCATATATGAACATTGGGGTTATAACTTTTATGCAATTTTTGCAAATATGAAAAATACCACCGCATAGCCGTGTAGAGCATGTAAAACTACTCTGAAATATGGTGTCATTTTTTCTTTATCGCGAAAAAAGTTTCCGCACCAAATGAATTGAAGTTCAGTAATGCATTATTTAATTTTATTTCTTATAAATAAATTATTAATAGTTTTAATTTAATGCACTTTTGACAATATTGAAATTTTTTGTTTTTCTTTATAAACTCGCGAACTTTATTTTTATATTTATTGTACCTATCGGACAACAAAATATGTGGTAATTTGCAACGAATTCGCGAAAGTTACAGGCTGTTTTTATGAATTTGCCTGTGAGAATTGTATTTTTTTTCAATAAATATTTATTCAAATAAAGCACATTTAAATTTTTAAATAGAAAAAATATCAAAAGGACTTTAGTAATCGCGGAATCGTCGGTGGGGAAACTTTTTTCAACGAATCGAAATAAAACACGTGTTTTCTTTATCAGGACAATATTCCGCACATGGTACTGGCCTGGAATTTTTTTGGTTATACCCCTAATGAACATTGTAGTTTCAGAATCCGCAAAAACTTCCCAGGTGTAAGCTCCTTCCATTTAAAGTTGGTTCAAGAGCACCGTGCGTAAAAATGCTATTTTATTTTTCTAGTTAGCCTTCATCCACCCACTAAAATAACATTGCAATATGCCTGATGATCGGACTTAAGCACATGTGATTTTCATGCAATTTTCTCAGGAAGTATGGACTTGCGGTGAATGCAAGTTGCTACAACAAAAATCGAAGCGATTCGTGAACAGGTCCTAAACTGAACTTTTCCGAAATTTTGTGTGGGAGGTACCCGAACGAATGGACCGATTGAGTCCATATTGGAACCTCATCTAAGTCTGGTAAAAATTTCACGATGTTCAAAGCATGGACCAAATCGGTTACTTCCTTCAAGAGTTATCGTGCGCACAAATTTTCCGAACATTTCCGAACTTTTTTGGGGGAGGTACCGATGTGGGCCGATATAACCCATCTTCGAACTTAAACTAAGTTTGGAAAAAATATTGCGAAAGCCAAATTTTGGACTAAATCGGTTAATCCGTTCCAGAGTTATCGTGCGCACCAGCCAGACAGACAGCCAGACGGACGGACGGACATTGCTAAATCGACTCCAAATTGTCTGAAACACATTTCGTCCCAACATACCTGGGGTCTAAAACCATTATTTCGATGAGGCACATTTTGCCCGTATGAAAGTATATATCACCAATATTTTTGAAAATTTAACATAGCTGAAGCCAAGGTTTACCCTTTTAGAATACGCGACTCGTGATTGTATATTATATCAAAGTGATTCGAGAGCAGGTCTTAAAGTGAATTTATCCGAAATTTTGTGTGGGAGGTACCGGATGGAGTGAACAAATATCGTCCATATTTGAACCTGATCTATATCGGGTTTAAACAATATATATAACGAAAGCCAAATTTTGGACCGAATCGGTTGATCCGTTCGAGAGTTATCGTGCGCTCCAGCCAGACGGACGGACGGACATGGCTAAATCAACTCCAAATTGTCTGAAACACATTTCGTCCAAACATACTTGGGGTCTAAAACCATTAATTCGATGAGGCACATTTTGCCCGTATGAAAGTGTATATACCCACGTTAGCATAAATTTGGTATAGCCTCCATATAACGGTACCTCCTGAGTTCAAGCAGTTCGGGGTTTTATCTACATTTTTTCACCTAATTGACTGAGATTTCAGATTTGAGGTTCTCAATGACCAGAAAACTTCTCCACGATTTTCGGTAGATTGAAGATATTAGCTACAATTTTTTAACCGAACTTGCTGAAATTTGGCACTTGAGGTTTTCAGTGGTCACGAAACGAAAACCCGTTAACATAGGTCCATGGTTTGGTACAGCCCCATATACCCCCGGTATCTCCGATTTTCGGTACTTTGAGGAATTTACCTACAATTTTTAACCGAATTGGCTGTAATTTGACACTGGAGGTTTTCAGCTGTTACGAAACTCCTCTACCAAAAAACGTCCACATAGGTTCATGATTTTTTATAAACTGTACCCCCGATTTTCGTATTTTGAGGAATTTAGCTACAATTTTTAACCGAACTAGCTGTAATTTGAGACTTGAAGTTCTCAGAGGTCCCGAAACTCCTCCACCAAAAAACGTCCACATAGGTCCATATTTTGATATATTCCTCAACATAAAGGTACAAACAGATTGAAGACTTTTTTATACCCTCCACCATAGGATGGGGGTATATTACGTTTGTTACCACGTTTGTAACTACTCGAAATAATCATTGTAGACGCCACAAAGTATATATATTCTTGATCAGCGTGCAATTCTACATCGATATAGCCATGTCCGTCCCTCTGTGGATATCACTCTAGCGTCAGAACGGATTGACGTAGGTTGATGAAATTTTGGGAAAATATGTTATATTTGCGTAGGACTTTTGATATTGAAAGCGGACTATGTAGGTCCATACAAAATGACGCGTGACGCGTCGTCGTTTTAAGGAATTTTTAAGATATTTGGCCCATTTTACCACCGAATTGGTTGTAATTTGGTATTTTGTGTCTCCAGAGGCAAAACAATATTTATTTATTTAGCCTCATTATCACACCGAGATGACTGAAATTTGGTATTTGGTCTTCTTTAGGCGTATAAAACTTTCCCCCAGAAATTTGTAGGTATAGATCCACGCCATCATATAGCCCCCATAGAACGGTACCTTCCGAATTTCGGTATTTTGAAGGTTGTGGCCACATTAATCCACCGAAATGGCTGAAATTTGTGGTGGAGGGTATAAAAAGTTCGGCCCGACCGAACTTAACGCTTTTCTTACTTGTTTTCATTTAGGTACTTCTGGTATCCGTGGTCGTCAATTTTTGCACCTAACAGGAAACTAAGTACATATTCCATTTTAGTTCAGGATATTTTATTGTGGAGGGTATAAAAAGTTCGGCCCGGCCGAACGTAATGATTTTTATTTGTTTTAAATTCGGTTACTTTTCCAACTGCTCAACGCCAGTTTTTAGCTATGGGCAAACGTAATGGGCGACACATATTGCCTGAAAACCTTAAGCCTGTGTTGAAAGTAGTTTCCCGGTTAAAAAACAATAGAAGTATGTGTCCACTTGATACAACATAAATCCTGGAATTTGTCATCCTTAACGTCACTCAAGTGACTATTCCTCATAAAATGTACCGCTAATGGACCATTCGCTATATGTAAAGTTTTAAAATTGAAAAAAAAAAAATGTTTAACCACTGTTCTTGAAACTAAAGCACAAAATATGTTTACAACATATGAAAACAAAGAAGCCACCCATACACACAAATGAGCATCACATTTATGACCAAGTCAACAGCTGGTGTTTGGTAAATGTTTCTGGTCTTTATATACGAGTACATACATATGAATAGGTTATTATGATGGTACACACGGATATTAGTTCAAAACATTGCTTATTACCACTCACATTGCCATTGTGTGAATGTGTGTGAGTGTGGCTGTGGGGTATCTTTATTAGTATTTCCCGTTTAGCCCAGACTAACTGGCAACAAACAATAAAGAAAAGTTCTTTGTTTTTAAATTGTCCTTTTGATACGAAGAATTGTCCTATTGTGTGAACGTGTTCTAAAGATTCGGCTTTTGGTTTATTAAATAGAATGCCAATAAAACTAAGGATATTCGATTTTCATTAAGATTTTAAAATCTGTTCGTCTAACAAAAGAATAAACTTTACTAAAGATGTTTACGGTTGTTTTCCTTACATAGGTTCGTCGTTCTAATGGTAGTTATGTCCAAAAGGGCTTTGTATTATTTTTCACTTTGCCATTTCCGTGATTTTGTAGATAACAGCTTGAATATTTACAACAAGTTAAGTAAAGTTTTCAATAGGATATAACGTTGTTGTTTTTGTTCTTTACCCTGCAATAACTTATATTTACCATCAATAGATAACTTCTTGTATAATATAATATCTGCAAGGATTCTTTGTTGTTATTAAGAGGCATTGTAGACAAAAATCGATTCTTTGTTATTCTTTGCAAAATATGTTTTTGTTTGAGTAATGAAAATTATTACAATATTATGATAGATTTAATCCTATTTGTTCCAGTTAAATAGATTTTTTGAAAGAGGCATTTAAAGGCTCATAAGAGGAATTAACTTATTGAAAAAAATAATATAAATATTGGTAACAGTAGTTTTCTAGAAATCAAATCTGAGCTAATGAAAAGGCAATATTTCATATTTACACAAATTAGGTGGGTTGGTTTTGGATTCTAAGCGAAAAAAAAACCATAATATTTATTTGAGAACACCCACTCATCTATTAATATATATGTACATACATATGTATATGAAGAAATACCAAAAACAACATTCCTACCTTAAAATGTGTGTGTGGAATAAATGATAATGAGTGTCTTCATATATTATTGGTGAAGTGCCTACATGTAACTAACAAAAATAACATTTCATAGAAATTTAATAAAACAATTTGCTTGTGATTTCCTTTAATACCAGAAATAAAATGTTATCGCCATTTGTAACACTTGTTTAAAATTTCTTCATCTTCCAAGAGAGCAAATAATGAAAATGTTTTCTTAAATATTGTATTCCATACAAACATACTCATATGTATGTACATATATGTATGACTGGAATTTCATTTATGTTTCTATTTGCTTACTAAGAATTAAACAGTATGATTTGAATTTGATAAAAAACTCTTTTTTATACATTACCCGCCGAAATGTACATTTCTAAGAAACAGAATTTTTATTAAAATTCCTATGATTGAAACACTCGCAATCTGTTTGTCATTTATTTTTTGTTCATTTATTGAAATTGTTGTTGATATCATAATTTTACGTCGCCGTTCGTATAGATTACCAACATTTAACAAACAAATTTATTGAAGACCATTGAAGCAATCATAAAACATAATTTATTAACTTGTTTATTTTAGGATTTACATACCAATTTGTCTATAAATATTTTCTTTTGGTTTTTAAATGGGCTACTAGAATATAAAAATAAGCTCCGTTACGAAACGATACACATATAACAGTTTTGCTTGTATACTCGTATTTTACGCCACATAATGATTTCAATACACATTTCAAGGCATATTTCAGTGGAATATTTATCTGTTTATACCCTATACCACAATGTGGAAAAGGGTATAATAAGTTTGTTTTCCCAAAAATTCATGTAACGCCGCGAAATATTCGTCGTAGACCCCTCATGTGGTATACCAAACTTCATATCTCGACGAGATAAAGCGATTTAGCGATGTGTGTCCGTCCGTCCGTCCGTCCGTCTGTCCGTCCATTAAAAATTGTAATCAAGCTAGAGGCCGCAATTATGGACCGATTGTCACGAAATTTAGTATGGAGGTCGGGTTTGGACCAGAATAGAACTGATTAGTTTTTGGCGATGATCGTGAAATGTTAAAGGGATGAAATGGACCAAAAACAAAATTTTTGCTCGATTTTGTAGCCGCTCTGTAGGTCGCAATAATAGTCCGATCGGCGCGAAATTTTAAACGTAGTTTTGGTTTGAGATGAAGAAGTAGCGTGCAAGTCAACGGTATGATCGGATAATATTTAGCGGGTTAAATTGATCAAAACTTTTGTGTGAAAATTGGTAAAATTTCTAATGCACATCTTATAACAGCTAGCCCGGAAAGCTAGTGCACAGGGATAGTGGTATAGGGTATCACATGGTCGGCCCCGTCCGACTATAGTCTGTTCTTACTTGTTTTTTTATGATATTTACCGAGATAAGTAACTGATAGAGCCTAGGGAGCACAATTGCATGGCGGGACGCCCATCTGAAATCAAATTGGCCGCATCACAATAAGTAAAGGATCCACAGATCGTCTGTTTATATACAGTTTGTCAAGTAATTGTTTTCGAACCAAGAAAATTAACATTTTTATACCCTCCACCATAGTATGGAGGGTATATTAAGTTTGTTTTTCCGTTTGTAACGCATTGAAATACTCATTTGCGACCCTATAAAGTATATATATTCTTGATCAGGGTAAAATTCTAAGTCGATCTGAGCACGTCCGTCCGTTCGTCCGTCCGTCCGTCCGTCTGTGGTAATCACTCTAGCATCCACAAAAATGGAGATAGGACGCTGAAATTTTGGGAAAATGCGTCTTTTGTTTGCAGGCAGGTCAAGTTCGATGATGGGCTATATCGGTCCACTTTTTGGTATAGCCCCCATATAACGGTACCCCCCGATTTACGGTATTTTGACGTTTTTAGCTACATTTTCAGACCGATTTGGCTATAATTTGACATTTAGGGTTCTTAAGTGTGAATAAACATATATAACAAAACCTGTGGACATAGGTCCACGTTTTAGTATAGCCCCCATATAACGGTACCCCCCGATTTGCGGTATTTTGACGTTTTTAGCTACATTTTTAGACCGATTTAGCTATAATTTGACATTTAGGGTTCCTAAGTATCAATAAACATATGTAACAAAAGTTGTGGACATAGGTCCACGTTTTGGTATAGCCCCCATATAATGGTACCCCCGATTTACGGTATTTTGACGGTTTTAGCTACATTTTCAGACCGATTTGGCTATAATTTGACATTAAGGGTTCTTAAGTGTCAATAAACACATATAACAAAACTTGTTGACATAGGTCTACGTTTTGGTATAGCCCCCATATAACGGTACCCCCCGATTTGCAGTATTTTTACGTTTTTAGCTACATTTTTAGACCGATTTAGCTATTATTTGACATTTAGGGTTCTTAAGTATCAATAAACATATGTAACAAAAGTTGTGGACATAGGTCCACGTTTTGGTATAGCCCCCATATAACGGTACCCCCGATATACGGTATTTTGACGTTTTAAACTACATTATCCGACCGATTTAGCTATAATTTGACATTTAGGGTTCTTAAGTGTTAATAAACTTATATATTAGAAGTTGTGGACATAGGTCCACGTTTTGGTATAGCCCCTATATAACGGTACCCCCCGATTTGCGATATTTTGACGTTTTTAGCTACATTTTCAGACCGATTTAGCTATAATTTGACATTTAGGGTTCTTAAATGTCAATAAACTTATATAACATAAGTTGTGGACATAGGTCCACGTTTTGGTAAAGCCCCCATAGAACGGTATCCCCCGATTTACGGTATTTTGACGGTTTTAGCTACATTTTCAGACCGATTTAGCTATAATTTGACATTTAGGGTTCTTACGTATCAATAAGCTTATATAACAAAAGTTGTGGACATAGGTCCACGTTTGGTATTTTGACGTTTTTAGCTACATTTTCAGACCGATGAAGCTATAATTTGACATTTGAAGTTCTCAAATGTCAATAAACTTATGTGACAAAACTTGTGGACATAGGTCCACGTTTTGGTATAACCCCCCATATAACGGTACCCCCGATTTACGGTATTTTGACGTTTTTAGATAAATTTTCAGACCGATATAGCTGTAATTTGACATTTAGGGTTCTTAAGTGCAACTAAACTTTTATAACAAAAGTTGTGGACCTAGGTGCATGTTTTGGTATAGCCCCCATATAACGGTACCCCCGATTTACGGCATTTTGACGTTTTTATCTACATTTTCAGACCGATTTAGCTATCAATTGACATTTAGGGTTCTTAAATGTCAATAAACTTATATACCGAACGTAGATCCATGTTTTTGTATAGCCCCAAAACAAACCTCCCGATTTTCCGTACCTTAGCTTTATTTTTTGGACGAACTTTCTGTAATTTGAAATTTAAAAGTCAACAAAAATTCTGCAACAAAAATTGTTCATTTAAGTTCATATTTTCGTATAGCCCAGAAACCTCCGAACTAGCTGTTAATGACATTTGAAGTTCCCACGTTATGTACCGATTTTCGATATTTTGAGGATTCTAGCTAAGTTTTTTAACCGAATTAGGAGTTATTTGACATTAAAGGCTCCCATCAAAAACTGTCAACATAGGCCCATGTTTTATTATAACCCCTATATAACAGTATGAATATTTTATGGTGGAGGGTATGAAAAGTTCGGCCCGGCCGAACTTAACGCTTTTTTACTTGTTCTGTATTAATTTATGAAAAACGACTGAAAATTGTGATAAAGATGTCCGATTTATATGCAAAAATTATTTAGTCGACTTATTTTAGACAAGATAGAATGTATAAGCAAAAAATTAACCCATGTAGTACAACAAAAATATTGAAAACCAAATACTACATGCAATTCAAGTTATCAAATACACTAAGACCTCGCTTTGCGTCGTTTCAGTTTGCGTTGTTATCGCAGTTGCGTCGTTGCTTAGTTATTACCAATTTTCACTCTGCGTCGATCGATTTTCGATGTTGCGTTGTTTTAAATTTGAGTGCCTGTAATGTACACAAAGTAAAACCTTGATGGATGCACTTAAAAGAAATCACAAGCATCGTAGCCTTTGGTTAAATAAAGGACAATGGGAGCCATTGAAAGGTAGCTGCAGTCGGGATAGGGGGGTTCTTGTCCCTCTTCAACCAAAGCATTTTTACAATACAGAGATTATTGTAGACTCCCTGATAAAAGCAAAAACCAAAAAAAAAGGGCAAAAGAAAAATGGCCTAGATATGTGTGTCTAAAATGAATTTTTAATAAACTATGACCCCAATATAAAAGCTATAATTAGAAAATGTAGTTATTTCAACCGCCCATTAATGAAGGTAATTTCTTAGGTGTTGTTAAGAAATAGCCTCTACACCCACTCCTACCAAATGTCCACATTGGCATAATATGGTTTATGGACCCCTTGATCTGACTACTCCAAATCTATATTGTCACCCCTTTCCCGTAGGAAAACGTCTAATTGCTAGTTTACCAATTCATTTCGATTTTCAATCAATTTTTATTCAAAATATTATCAAATCTAACGGTAACACAATGGGTTTTAAATGTCTATATTTAGACATGAATTTGTATTATAAATACATATTAATATATTTTAGTATAAAATAATTATAAACAATTTAAAAAAAAAATAATAAGAACCAAAATTCATTGTCCCTTAAGGGGTTAAGAGATTCACTGAGAAAATTAATAAAAAGTAATAATGAAGAGAAAATCACATAAAGAGAAAGTAAAGTGGGCACGTTTAGATAATTGATAGAATAGAGATCCTTACAATATCTAGTTCTCATATAGAAATTATAACTCAAAGAGAACTACTTTTAGGTTTCTCTATTTTAATAGCAATGAGTTTTTTTTTCGATACAATACTAAAGAGTATTCCACTGACTTACCCGCTCTCCGCGTTGATGAAGGCCTTCAGCAATCTGGATGCTAGATAATATCATTAACATTAAGGTGGATAGTGCAAAATTATTTTCTTTCATGCGATTTAAATATAGTG
This sequence comes from Musca autumnalis, assembly GCF_047663935.1. NCBI lineage: Eukaryota > Metazoa > Arthropoda > Insecta > Diptera > Muscidae > Musca > Musca autumnalis. The sequence continues at coordinate 7,950,117 of NW_027411644.1, read as the reverse complement.
ACCTTTAAACAAGAAGTGAAAATATTGAACATACGGTAACGTAAAAATGCATGCAATTTGATATACAATTTCCTTCAAAATTACATTAAGAAAACAAAAAAAAAAAACAACAAAAGTTTGTAATAAAAAAATAAAAATTCATGAAAATTACTGGAAGTTAACTGGAAGTTTGAAAAAGGTTTCTAATTGTATATCAAGTTCATGTGGGTCTTATAAAGCATATAAATTTATACTTATTCAGCTTAATTCAAATATATCATGGTTAACCGTCTTAGATTAAACATCGATCAGATGAAGTATATACTCGTATAGTGTAGATTAGGTATCCGAGTACACGTTAATTTGGTGATGTAGAAGACTTCTGTAGCCAGATGTTGAAGATGCATATGAGAAAGTCCAAATTAGGTAATCTCTTGAAAAACTTCGGTAGAAATAAGGATTGCGATTTATGACAGATATGTAGATTGGAGTTCACAGTTCATATGATGTGGAATATTAGCTTAGTGGTGGCATACGGTAAAACCATCAATTCTGTTTCTTATTTGTAACATTCGATTTCTGGCTCATGCTATTGAATGTGGTAGTGAAACTGACGTCATTAAATAGCAAAATGCAGGTTATGTCTTCTTGATTAATTTCTTGACGTGTAGGAATATTGAATCTTGGGAAGTTGAAATTAATTTCCAGCAACGATATATCCTTGGTTATGTTGGGTATTGGGAATCACGACTACCCGGTGTGGAGTGTGATCTGAGTTGTAGTACGACTTCTGAATCACATATGGAGCTCCAGAACTACCCTGTGGGTAGTTCTGTAGTTAGATGTTACTTGCCCAGAAAAGTGGATGCTGGCAATAATTTGTCTGCCCAATGCGTAATATACACAGCAGCCCGAAGTGTAATTTAACAAATGCTGTTAATTTCTTTAAGCAAAAATCCAAGAAATTTTGGGCTTCCTATAAAAATTCTCTTGTTACACAAAAGTTATCTTCTTCCACATTAATTAAATATTTACCTCCAAAATTTTATACAGAATTGGGGAAATTTGTTATTTGGAAACAATCTTCACTTTAAAATATTTTATTTTATATCTTGATTAAACAGATTTATTTAATTATGTTTCGAAGAAAACTGTTCTGATCACTTTAAAGGTTTTAATTAGAAAGGAAGAATAAATTTTGACTAAATTGTGTCAAGCTTAAGTTAGTTGCAAAGAAAACAGGATTAAAGGGGAGGGAAAAATATAAACAATGGTTGCCAACCCAATTGTATATGCTATCATTTCTAGCTGAATGATTAATATATATATATATAAAATTATATATATCATACCCTATAAACGTCGTAGATTTCATAAATACTATTATATTTTTTACTTAAATGGTATTTAATGGATTAATTGTAACAAATTAATAGTGAGATACTGTGAGTGGTTTTACCCAAGACATAAACCACTCATATTTTACCGTGGTGAAATTAATGAGAGATCGAGGTATCAATGAAACAAACTTAAAATGAAATGTCAGTAAAGAGAAGTGTAACAAAAACAAAGTTTTTAGTCAGCCACATAGAGTACGAGATAAATTTTCATCCATAATTAAAATTAAAATAATAAATTCGAATTATAAGTGAGTATAACATGGATAGAGTTGGAGTTACTCTCTTCTTTACTTGTGGTTCGTTTTATTTTTGTTTCAGACAACTCTATAAATTGAAATGTACAAGGTTTTGCCAAACAGTGCTTATGGAAGTAAGGCTGACACAGCAGTCATACCCGCTAATGAGAATCAATGTTTACATTCTTCTTTACGCTGTAGTAAAGCCCGATTTCTATTTTTTCTTTGTCTGGTTCGTGGACACGGAGTTAGAGCAAGCAAAGACAAGTGTAAAAGAATTTTTACTTTTCATGTGAACTTTGTGACTTGGAACCTAAACGAATTAATAAAGTGCGAACAAAATATGGTTATTAAAAAATCAGAAAAATATGTTTTTGAGTTCTGTCACAAATGGTAAACATTCTATATGAATGTGTAAAATAGATAAACAAGAAATATCTAAATCGAATACAGAGCACCACATAAGGGATTTCCAGATAGTTCACAGATCTATTGAAACAAAATCGATGTGAGAGGGTTTCGCGTTATAGATATGGAAACTATCTCTAACTTTATATAGTCTTCGCAGGTTATAGTATATCGAACCGGGGTTGAGCGATCAACGAAACACTTCGGCCTCATTTTTGCAAGTTAATACAAGAGATTTGGGAAACATATCTACTTAAAGCTTTCTCAACATCACTTTTACCTTATTAATACCAGTTTGTGGAAAGGATCTATTTCTCGGATTGGGACAATTTATGATATTGAATTCGTTTAGATTCGAGAATATGGATCCCATATAGATAAAGCTAGCAGTTTTACAAATGAATATATTCTTTCCTTTGTCAGTAGCGTATGTTTGTACCACGTTTATGACGTTCCCACGTATGTATTGTATGCCACAAAATGACAATTAGTTCACAATTGCTAGTATGCCAATATTATTGGAATTTTCAGCCAAAACGTCCACCACAAACCATATAATTGGACGAGACATGTGAAGTAGAATTATAGGGAAAAAGGACGTTTACTTTAAGCCTTAATATCTTTGCCGTGATATGTGCCCATTAGCCTACCTTCCATTTCTTCTAGGATGTAGTAATGTTGGCCAAGTTTTTCCTTTACTTTGGCTTTGATGAAGACAGGTGCTAATTTAGAGTTGAAAGATTTCTCCTGATAACTTTGGGCGAAATTTCGCCGGTAGACAATTTGGCCTACGGAGAAACTTTGTGGTCTTGTTCTTAAATTGTAAGAGGCTTGGTTCTTATCATAGGCCTCCTTGATATGTTTACGGAGATCATGCCGTATAAGTTGTAGGCTATCGTCCTTGGACAAGGTAATGGAAGGCTCATTTAATAGTCTCAATTTCCGCAAAAGTTCATACGACGATGCGTGAGTGGCCATATCAAAGCCATACAATGCATGATATGGTGAACATTGTATGGATTGGTGGTACGAATTCCGAAGGGCACAACTGATGTGGGTGAGCTTCTCATCCCATTGCTTGTGATCTTTTTTCAAGTAAGCTCGTATCCCCGCAATCAGTGAGCGATTAACTCGTTCAGATGCATTTGATTGGGGGGAGTACAGAGCGGTGTAAATGTGCTTTATACCGTAGGATGTTAAAAATGCGTTGAGTTCATTCGAACGAAATTGACTCCCGTTGTCGCTGACGAGAATCTCAGGGACCCCATACACATGAAAAATGTGTTTTAAAAGAAAATCCTGTATTGGTGATGCCGAAAACTTCCGAAGAGGGCAAAGCCAATGGAATTTCGAAAAATGATCCAATACAATTAAAATTCCGATGTGGCCTGACTTGCTGCGGGGATATGGACCAAGGATGTCGACGTATAGTCTTTGGAATGGTCGGACTGATTCTGATTGTTGGCCCATTGGAGGTTTCATAACCATGTTTGGGGCCTTTGTTGTTTTGCATATGTCGCAATTGCGAACATATTCCCTCACGTCCAGGACCATCCCGGGCCAAAAGAAAGTACGTCTAACAAGCTCGAGTGTCTTCGCCATGCCCCCGTGTGCTGCTTCGGGTGCATCGTGACACTTAGCTAATACTTGTTTACGTAATTTTACCGGAACCCACAATTTCCAACAGTCTTGTTCTTGGAATTCGTCACCTGAGTAATGGTCTGTTCTGTGGTAAACATATTTGTCGACGATTTTCAAATCTGGCAATCTACTGGGATTGTTGGAAATCGTTTCTTTTAGTTCTACATAATCAGAATCGTTAAAGCTTGGAGAATTGAAGTCAATACATGGTTCTATCAGTTCTATCCCCGTTATTTCTTCCTGTGGAATCCGCGACAGGGCGTCTGGAACCACATGTTCCTTTCCTCTTCTGTGGCTGATGGTAAAGTTATATGGTTGTAACTTAAAAACCCATCGAGCCAATCTGCCACTTAGGTCTGGCTGGCGCATGAGCCAAACCAGACTCGAGTGGTCGGTAATTACTTCAAATTCTTGAAGTTCCAAGTAACACCGGAACTTCTTTATTGCTTCTATGGCCGCGAGACATTCACGCTCGGTAACACTATAGTTACGCTGAGCGGAATTGAGCTTTTTGCTCATGAAGGCTATTGGTCGTTCGTTTCCTTGGTCGTCGAGTTGGACTAAGACCGCCCCAATGCCAAAGTCACTCGCATCACAGTGTAGGTAGAATTTCCGGGAAAAGTCCGGATTCGCTAGCACTGGAGCGGTGGTGAGCAATGACTTAACCCTCTCGAAGGCCTTTTGGGCCTCTTCCGTCCAATGGAACTTTTTTTTTGTGGAAAGAACTTCTGTAATTGGATAGGTTTCCGTTGAGAAGTTACTAAGAAAACGTCTATACCAACCAGCCAGGCCAAGAAACCCTCTAACTTGTTTCAAGTTTTTAGGTACTGGCCAGTTGGATATAGCTGTAATCTTCTCCGGATCGGTAGTAATACCTCCGTTGCCAATTACATATCCAAGGTAATTGACCTTGGTCACACAGAACTTGCTCTTACCGACATTGAGAGTCAAGTTAGCCTTTTGAAATTGTGAAGATATGCGAATAAGTATCTCCAGATGGGTCTGGAAATCTTCAGAGATAATGATAAGATCGTCTAGGTAACCAAAGACCGAGTGCCGAAGGTCGGGCGGGACTAGCTCGTCCATAAGTCTGCACATTGTCTGAGGGGCATTGCACAGCCCGAACGGCATTACCACGAACTGGTAAAGTGGCCGTCCGGGAACTGTGAATGCCGTCAGATGCTTAGACTTATCGTCGAGGCTAATCTGCCAAAAGGCATCTTTTAAGTCTAACTTCGTTATTATATTAGCCTTCGGGAGACGTGAAAAAATTCCTTCGATGTTAGGAAGCGGATATGCATCCTTTTTTGTCACCGAATTTAGCTTGCGGGCATCAAGGCATAGGCGAACTTTGTTGGGCTTCACCACTAACCTCATTGGTGAGCTCCAGGGTGAGCTAGATGGTTCAATAACACCTAGCTTCAACATCCTGTCGATCTCACCAAACATCAACTTTTCTACCGCCGGCGAAACGGGGTAGAATCGCTGTTTAATTGGCCGGGCCTCACCCACGTCAATTGAGTGTTTGATGAGATCCGTTCTGCCTAAGCCTTGTGTTGCAAAATTTGGGAAAAGCTCGATCACAGCGTTCAATTGTTTTCGTTCTTGGGGAGACAAAGGAAAGAAAGTATCGTCTACCTCCTTTGATGTCTCAACCTCAGGAGGAATTTCAATGGACGAAATATCAAGAGCACATAAACCGTTGGTACTACTCCCTATTATATCGGGTGATCCTAGCCCTTTTTCTAACAGAGAGAACGTTTTCCAAAAATCAATCCCAAGAATCACTCTCTGGGAAATGGTTGGAATAATGAAAATTCTAAGATTTTTGCTCTGGCTCCTGAATGATACACTAACATCGATCCATCCCAAAACTTTTTGTCGTTTGCCGTCAGCAGTCTTAACGAAAGAGTTGCATTCGACAAAATTGGGAAATCGAGAAAAATCCTGTTTGGCTAAGTCACCCCCAATGCAACTGACATTGGCACCAGTGTCCAGAAGGCCATATTCATTGTATTCTAAAAATGATATTCTTGCGTAATATCTCATGTCTTTGGCGTTGGATATTATAGTTGAGATTTGGATTTTGGAGAATATTTTCTTGATTTTAAAAAATCTTCTCAATCGAAGTGTCGATCTTTTGGGTTTTTTAACCGAAACAAGGGATGAAACATTGAAAATCTCATTTCTTCTCTTAAGATACAGTTCCCATCGTTCATGGAGAGGAAATCTGGGGTAAATAATATTGGTATTCTTGTTATTAGATACTTCAGTAGGATACGGTCTTTTAATAATGGTAACATTCTGGTAATTTAGGTTTGAACTATCAGAGTTAAAGTTGGTATTATCTGGTTTTGATGTATGGTTTATATTCGAAAAGTCTGGGTTATGGTTGCCAATTGGGCATAATGTAGGGTTTTGGTCTAATCTTGGTGCAGATGAAGGTCCCTCGGTTAGACTTGGTCCTTTTGAGGGCCTGCTGGTCTCAAGTTTTTTGAACTGCGCCCAATACATTTTGCACATTGTGGCTTGTACACATTTTTAGTGCCACAGCCGTAGCAAAAAATGGTACGAGTTTCTAAGCAATCTTGCCAATGATGGCCAGAGTTGCCACAATTCCAGCAATTATAATTGGAATCGTTTCTGTTGATAGCGTCAACACCAAATTCTGGTTCACAATCGATAAAATTATCTTTATCGTCTAATTCAGCAACCATTTTTCGAGGAAATACGTTAGGGGTAACATGGCGCTGCGATAGGGTCTTTCGTACGTACTCATCACTTAGAAAATTCTCCCTCATTTGGACCAATTTCCTTAGATGGGATAGTGATTTGATTGGAACGTACAAAAGATCCTGTCGTATTTCTGGACGCAAGTTCCTAGCAATGATTTCGATGAATTCCTCTTCTATCATTGGTCTAGGTAGTCTATCTGCTATGGTACAGAGAGCATCAAAAAAGGTGTCATAATTTTCACCAGGCTTTTGCTTGCGGTTTCTAATCTCTTCCCTGAGATCGAAAGAAGATTTCATATCTTTGTACTGCCCTCTAATGGCATTACAAAATTCATCCCAGTTTATGACTCGCACTAACTTATGGTACCGCCAGTACCACTCGCGGGCTTTTCCAGCCAGAAGCGTATTTAAATTCTTACAAATCAATGTAAAATCACCGTCAAAAGTCTCATGGGTAAGTATCATAACCCTATATAAAAATTCGTCTATCGTGAGACCATTAGCTGAACCATCAAACTTGAGGTTCCAATGGCTTATAATTGACGTGACTTTATCAGCGTATATGTTGGTAAATGGGGTAGTATTGGATAAATTGGAATTTTGACCAAAAATGGGAATTTGATTTTCATTGTTATTACTACCGAATGGGGGTATTGTGTTTTGAATTGCGGGTATTTGGTTACGTGGAACATGATTTCCATTGTTTTTATTAGTGCTTGTGGTTATTATGTTTGGAATTGCAGGAAATTGGTTACGAGGAATATAATTCCCATTGAAATAGTTATTGAGATTGGGAAGTGGATTTTGATTTGAAGGCAAGATAGAATTAGAACTGTCCCCAACATTACCGCTATGGATTTGTGGATTCCCAGTTATATTGGGTATTGGGTTTTGAATTGTGGGCAATTGGCTACATGGAATGTAGTTTCCATGGAAATTGTTATTGAGAGTAGGTATTGGATGTTGAGTAAAAGGTAAGTCAGCATTAGGCATGGCTCCAACATTACCGCTAGGAATTTGTGTATTTGAGGGAACATTATTAGTTCTATTGGTGTTGGAATGAAGCGGTTGACAATTAGAGTTGTTTGTTGTTGTTGGATTTTGGGACAAATTAAGATTTTGTAGAATTTGAGTAACGCTTGCCTCGATTATGCGATTTAATTGTGTGTAATCAGTAGCACTCATGGCACCAGTTTGACTGGTATTATTACCAAATGGTGATAAAGAAATATTTCCATTATTAGGTGAAACATTATTCGCATTTGAAGCTTGTTGCTGCTCCGGTTGTGAATTACCACCATGGATGGGGTACTCATTTGGCAACTCTTGAAACAAATTACGAGTCACACTTCGAGTGGTGTAAGTTCGAGCCATTGCTCCTCTTCCTTTGCCTCTTTTGGCTTGTTTAGGAGCAGGTTGTCTATTTGGCGTAACCACATATGTTCGTAGCTCATTAAGTTGGCACGGATGGTTGCAAACCGGACATTGGGAAGATGTCGATAAATGAGTTTCAATGCAGTCTCTATGAAAGAAGTGGGAGCATTGACTTATGAATAGACAATCTTGTCCTTCAGTCATGGCATTACTACAAATCTGGCAAGCCGATGACACGATATTTGCCGAGGCTGTGGGTTGTTCTTCAGTACCCGTTTGTTCAGCCATAATTAGGATATGAACATCAAAAATCAAATGCAATTAATATGCAAATAAAAAGATATAAATTTCTGTAGAAAAAAAATAGAAAATGAGAAAAACTCGCTAATATTCTAACAGTGTAAAGTAGGTTAGAGTGAAGTGAGATCCAATTGAGGTCCTACACTTCGGAAAAACTATCAAATGTATCAAAACTTTAACAAAGCCACAACATCAGTATCTGTATAACTGATATAAAAAATTTGAACTGCAGATCTATAAAGATGAAATTTCATATATTATTTTGACGTTTCTTACAGGTGATGACAAAACTAGAATGGAGCGAGAAAAAAAACTTGCGATTGAAATAATAGGAAAACAAATTGGTTTATGGATTTTTGTCTATCTACAGAAAATGTTTTTATGTCTAACACACCAGCATAGAGTTCTCTTATTATGTACGTTTACCCTCATCCATTTAATGGCGGTTATTAAAACGCTAACAGCAGCAATAATAAATTTCCGACCATCAAAAGGGCGCTGATTACTCAGTTGACTGTATAATAACATTAACGAAAGATACACAAAGCCAAAGAAAGTAAAAAATTTGTCTCTAACTCAGAAGTATAAAGAACAGAAAGGATTGCAGATAACCCATCGGTCAACTAAATCGAAGTAAACCCCAAATTGTTGAGAATCCAGAGGGATTCTTACAACTATTCCATATCTATATATTCTGAAATACAAAACAAATCAAAAACTTTCTGAAACTGAACTCTAAATAATATAAACGGAAAAGAGCCGGGATTCAAAAATGAATCTATCAGGCCCCACGTGCTGGGCGCCAAATTCTGTAATGTACACAAAGTAAAACCTTGATGGATGCACTTAAAAGAAATCACAAGCATCGTAGCCTTTGGTTAAATAAAGGACAATGGGAGCCATTGAAAGGTAGCTGCAGTCGGGATAGGGGGGTTCTTGTCCCTCTTCAACCAAAGCATTTTTACAATACAGAGATTATTGTAGACTCCCTGATAAAAGCAAAAACCAAAAAAAAGGGCAAAAGAAAAATGGCCTAGATATGTGTGTCTAAAATGAATTTTTAATAAACTATGACCCCAATATAAAAGCTATAATTAGAAAATGTAGTTATTTCAACCGCCCATTAATGAAGGTAATTTCTTAGGTGTTGTTAAGAAATAGCCTCTACACCCACTCCTACCAAATGTCCACATTGGCATAATATGGTTTATGGACCCCTTGATCTGACTACTCCAAATCTATATTGTCACCCCTTTCCCGTAGGAAAACGTCTAATTGCTAGTTTACCAATTCATTTCGATTTTCAATCAATTTTTATTCAAAATATTATCAAATCTAACGGTAACACAATGGGTTTTAAATGTCTATATTTAGACATGAATTTGTATTATAAATACATATTAATATATTTTAGTATAAAATAATTATAAACAATTTAAAAAAAAAATAATAAGAACCAAAATTCATTGTCCCTTAAGGGGTTAAGAGATTCACTGAGAAAATTAATAAAAAGTAATAATGAAGAGAAAATCACATAAAGAGAAAGTAAAGTGGGCACGTTTAGATAATTGATAGAATAGAGATCCTTACAATATCTAGTTCTCATATAGAAATTATAACTCAAAGAGAACTACTTTTAGGTTTCTCTATTTTAATAGCAATGAGTTTTTTTTTCGATACAATACTAAAGAGTATTCCACTGACTTACCCGCTCTCCGCGTTGATGAAGGCCTTCAGCAATCTGGATGCTAGATAATATCATTAACATTAAGGTGGATAGTGCAAAATTATTTTCTTTCATGCGATTTAAATATAGTGACCTTTAAACAAGAAGTGAAAATATTGAACATACGGTAACGTAAAAATGCATGCAATTTGATATACAATTTCCTTCAAAATTACATTAAGAAAACAAAAAAAAAAAAACAACAAAAGTTTGTAATAAAAAAATAAAAATTCATGAAAATTACTGGAAGTTAACTGGAAGTTTGAAAAAGGTTTCTAATTGTATATCAAGTTCATGTGGGTCTTATAAAGCATATAAATTTATACTTATTCAGCTTAATTCAAATATATCATGGTTAACCGTCTTAGATTAAACATCGATCAGATGAAGTATATACTCGTATAGTGTAGATTAGGTATCCGAGTACACGTTAATTTGGTGATGTAGAAGACTTCTGTAGCCAGATGTTGAAGATGCATATGAGAAAGTCCAAATTAGGTAATCTCTTGAAAAACTTCGGTAGAAATAAGGATTGCGATTTATGACAGATATGTGGATTGGAGTTCACAGTTCATATGATGTGGAATATTAGCTTAGTGGTGGCATACGGTAAAACCATCAATTCTGTTTCTTATTTGTAACATTCGATTTCTGGCTCATGCTATTGAATGTGGTAGTGAAACTGACGTCATTAAATAGCAAAATGCAGGTTATGTCTTCTTGATTAATTTCTTGACGTGTAGGAATATTGAATCTTGGGAAGTTGAAATTAATTTCCAGCAACGATATATCCTTGGTTATGTTGGGTATTGGGAATCACGACTACCCGGTGTGGAGTGTGATCTGAGTTGTAGTACGACTTCTGAATCACATATGGAGCTCCAGAACTACCCTGTGGGTAGTTCTGTAGTTAGATGTTACTTGCCCAGAAAAGTGGATGCTGGCAATAATTTGTCTGCCCAATGCGTAATATACACAGCAGCCCGAAGTGTAATTTAACAAATGCTGTTAATTTCTTTAAGCAAAAATCCAAGAAATTTTGGGCTTCCTATAAAAATTCTCTTGTTACACAAAAGTTATCTTCTTCCACATTAATTAAATATTTACCTCCAAAATTTTATACAGAATTGGGGAAATTTGTTATTTGGAAACAATCTTCACTTTAAAATATTTTATTTTATATCTTGATTAAACAGATTTATTTAATTATGTTTCGAAGAAAACTGTTCTGATCACTTTAAAGGTTTTAATTAGAAAGGAAGAATAAATTTTGACTAAATTGTGTCAAGCTTAAGTTAGTTGCAAAGAAAACAGGATTAAAGGGGAGGGAAAAAATATAAACAATGGTTGCCAACCCAATTGTATATGCTATCATTTCTAGCTGAATGATTAATATATATATATATAAAATTATATATATCATACCCTATAAACGTCGTAGATTTCATAAATACTATTATATTTTTTACTTAAATGGTATTTAATGGATTAATTGTAACAAATTAATAGTGAGATACTGTGAGTGGTTTTACCCAAGACATAAACCACTCATATTTTACCGTGGTGAAATTAATGAGAGATCGAGGTATCAATGAAACAAACTTAAAATGAAATGTCAGTAAAGAGAAGTGTAACAAAAACAAAGTTTTTAGTCAGCCACATAGAGTACGAGATAAATTTTCATCCATAATTAAAATTAAAATAATAAATTCGAATTATAAGTGAGTATAACATGGATAGAGTTGGAGTTACTCTCTTCTTTACTTGTGGTTCGTTTTATTTTTGTTTCAGACAACTCTATAAATTGAAATGTACAAGGTTTTGCCAAACAGTGCTTATGGAAGTAAGGCTGACACAGCAGTCATACCCGCTAATGAGAATCAATGTTTACATTCTTCTTTACGCTGTAGTAAAGCCCGATTTCTATTTTTTCTTTGTCTGGTTCGTGGACACGGAGTTAGAGCAAGCAAAGACAAGTGTAAAAGAATTTTTACTTTTCATGTGAACTTTGTGACTTGGAACCTAAACGAATTAATAAAGTGCGAACAAAATATGGTTATTAAAAAATCAGAAAAATATGTTTTTGAGTTCTGTCACAAATGGTAAACATTCTATATGAATGTGTAAAATAGATAAACAAGAAATATCTAAATCGAATACAGAGCACCACATAAGGGATTTCCAGATAGTTCACAGATCTATTGAAACAAAATCGATGTGAGAGGGTTTCGCGTTATAGATATGGAAACTATCTCTAACTTTATATAGTCTTCGCAGGTTATAGTATATCGAACCGGGGTTGAGCGATCAACGAAACACTTCGGCCTCATTTTTGCAAGTTAATACAAGAGATTTGGGAAACATATCTACTTAAAGCTTTCTCAACATCACTTTTACCTTATTAATACCAGTTTGTGGAAAGGATCTATTTCTCGGATTGGGACAATTTATGATATTGAATTCGTTTAGATTCGAGAATATGGATCCCATATAGATAAAGCTAGCAGTTTTACAAATGAATATATTCTTTCCTTTGTCAGTAGCGTATGTTTGTACCACGTTTATGACGTTCCCACGTATGTATTGTATGCCACAAAATGACAATTAGTTCACAATTGCTAGTATGCCAATATTATTGGAATTTTCAGCCAAAACGTCCACCACATGCCTAATTTTTTATACCCTCCACCAAAATTTGGAGGGTATATAACATTTGTTTTTTGATTGTAACGCATTGAAATAAGCATTTGTGACCCTATAAAGTTGGTATATACATATATTGTTGGTCAGCGTAAAATTCTAAGTTGATTTAGCCATGTTCGTCCGTTTGTGGTAATCACGCTAGCTTCGAATTATTTGAGATAGAGGACTGTATTTTTGCCTACATATGTATTTGGTCTGAACTTACATCAAATTCAAAGATGGGCTACATCAGTCCACGTTTTAGTAAAGCCCCCATATAACGGTACCGCCCAATTTCAGTTGTTTTTATCTTTTTAGCAATATTTTCCGAGCGAATTACCTTAATTTGTCATTTAGTGTTCCCAGTGATGTAGAAACTTGACATTGCACAGTTGTCGCAATCACAAAATTTTTGGTCAAAATTATTTTTTTGAAGTTTCATATTTTTATAATTTTTTGCGCGGAATAATAAAAAACACTTCAAACCATCCGAAAATAATTGGTTTTTCTAAATACCATTAATAGCCGCTCGTTGGTGTAATGCTAAAGTTGAAAATTTTTTGTATAAAAAATAGAACAGACTGTGTGCTGTAAAATATACACTTTTTGGTGTGCTGTGTGGTCGAATGGGTATACGAAATTCAGACCAAAGTTATTATGAATCTGGAAGCTGATAATAAGTGCTTTCATAATATATAAAGAAAGAACGAAGAAAGTTGTAATATCTGGGTAGGGAGATAAAAGTTTGTGTGTATATTGAAAATTATTTTTTACAAATATTTTTGAAATCTTCTTAAACTTTAGAAAAAATGTAAAAATATCGTCTCCTCCAAAAAATTTTTGGAAGCTGGCAGGGGTATGTACTATCATATTCAGATGAAATATTTTGCCTTATTTTGCCTTTTTTAGAAAAAATTTATTTTTCTACTTTAAGTTGAGTGAAATTTTTTATAAATTGATGTTTTTATTGTATATAGTATTGAACTGAAAATGTGGGATAAAGACAAAGTTTCATCCGATTTTTCTTAAAATTGATATTTAAGGTTTTAATAGTATAAAAAACATTTCTGCAACATTTTTTGAAAATTGGCCCACACTGTGACATAGCCGTACCGTCCGATTTAAGATATTTTAAAGATTTTAGCGATATTATTTAACCGATTCGGCTCTAACTTTGCATTTTGACTTCATGGAAAGTATAAACTGTTTGTACCAAATATTTTGGTTAAGACCTCCCACAACGGCGCCTCACTATTTAATTAATTTTCGCTGTTTTTGGCGAAAATACATTTCAATTGATATTTTGGGACATTTGATTAACCTAGTAATCAATTTTATTATAAAAACGTCGCACAGTTGCCCCGATTTTTGGCCAACATTATTTTTTTGAAAATAATTGGTTTTGCTAAAAAGCGTTAATTGCCTTTAGTAGGCGCAGTGTCAAAGTTGTCACTTTTTTGTATAAAAATAAATCAGACTGTTTACTGTAAAATATACATTTTTTGTTGCGTGTTGTGATTGAATGAATATATAAAAGTGAAACGAAAAATATTATGATTCGGGAAGCTGAAGGTAAGTAATTTTATAATATTTATATATATCGTTTAATCAATAATCGTTTTAATCAAATTTTGCTTGTCTCTATACTTTGACAATTGTGGTTCTACACTCTATTTTTGTATTTTTTAGACGACCTCTTCTTCAGAAACGAAGATTTGTTTAAAATTTGGAAGCAACATGGCACAATTGCTAAGAAACAAAAAAACATCTTAAACTATGTACTACAAAACTGTAGTGAAAACAATCCGTCAAAGGAGTATTTAAAATATTTAGAAAAAGGAGTACGAATTTTTTGTCTCACTTTGAAGAGAAAATGGGAAGAAAGTAGAAGATATTTTAAGGATTTCGAACAAAAAAATGCACAATGGTTTGCTTCTGGAATATATTTCAAAAAATATAAAACAGAATGTCAAAAACCAAGGTGCTCAAAAGCGGGGCGCCCCCGTGTCGCATTTTCAGAAATGTCTGACCGAAGTAAGAGAAGGGAGGCAGCCGAACTTTCCATCTCAAAAGATCACGATACTACTTTACTACTTAAAGCCGCTTGCGTTTCCGCCAAGAAAACGGGAAACAAAGATTTGGCTCATATTCTCAAAAAAACGACGGAAAGCCCCACTAGACTTTCAAAGATAAGGAAGCTGTGCACTACATCAAGTGATCCAGTTAAACTTTCAGCAGCAGAAGCACTTGCATTTTTCCTGGAAAATAATTTTTCAAAACGCCAGTACTGCAACATACGCAGGGAAAATAAGCAAAGAAATTGTGATATATACCCATCTTATAAACGTCTGCTCGCTGAGAAAAACGTATGTAGTTCCTCTACAAAATCTATTAGATCATACTGCAGCAAGAATAGTTGAAATGCAAAAAGATGTCATTGTAGCTACAATAAATACGGATAAAAGCAAATCAATTTCTGCGGAGTTAATATTGAGCTATGGATTTGACAGTAGTACTGGTCAAGCTCAATATAAACAAGGGGTTTCCGACCCAAATACAAATGATTCAAGTCTTTTAGCAACAACTGTTATACCATAAAGACTCACAGACTCCAAAAACCGACCATTATGGTGCAATATCACCCCACAATCTACTCGATTTTGTAGACCCATAAAATTGGAATTTGTTAAAGAAACAAAAGAAGTTATTTTAAAGGAAAATTCTTTTTTGAATGAGGAAATTGAAAAATTGACAAACGTGACTTTTCAAATCGAAGGATCAATGACAATCGAAATAAAATTTAGATTGTTTCTTACTCTAATCGATGGAAAGGTTTTAAATGTCTTAACTGGAACTAACTCAAATCTTGCATGTCCTATATGTGGTGCCACATCAAGTGATTTTATAAAAATCAAGGACTACAGTTCAGAAAAATTTGTTGCGAAAGAAAACAACCTTAAACATGGAATGAGCCCACTTCACTGTCGTATTCGATTTTTCGAATTTTTATTACATTTGGGGTACAAATGTGAAGTACAAAAATGGCAGATTAGAGGGCAAGAAGACAAAGAAAATGTTTCTAAAAGGAAGCAAAAAATTCAAAACGACTTCTGGACAGAGTTTGGAATTCGCGTTGACGTTCCCAAAGTTGGTGGTTTTGGTTCCAATAATGATGGTAACACATCCCGTCGTGCTTTTGGTAGTTACCAGAAGTTTGCTCAAATTATCGGAATTAAAGAAGAGCTTGTTTACCGCCTTCATATAATTCTTGTATGTTTAACATGTCAATTTCCCCTTGATTTGGAAAAATTTGAAAAATACTGTTTCGAAACAGCTAAATATATTCAGGGCCATTATCCTTGGGTAGCGATGACACCAACAGTGCACAAGGTCTTGATTCATTCTAAGCAAATAATGCAGAATGTTGTGTTGCCAGTTGGATGTTTTGGAGAGGATGCTGCTGAATGCAGAAACAAAATATATAAAAATGACAGATTATTACACGCTAGAAACAGTAGTCGTGTCAATAATCTCACAGACGTATTTAATAGAGCATTGGATACATCTGATCCACTTATATAATCTATACGCCTAAACGCCCGCTTACAAGAAAGAAAGCGGTTAAACCTGTCATCTGAAGTAATCGAATTGTTAGTTTGTGAACTAAACGATGAATTACGGCCCGCGAATGATACTGATTGTGATGAAACCACAGATGAAGAATTCGAAGAAGAATATGGCGATGAAAATATAGTTCTGGAAAACGAAATATCTACATATATTCAATAATTAATTAATTTAAAACTTAATAGAGTTCTTTTATTTTCTTTACTTAATAGTATAAAACAACCTTCTTAAGCCTGTTTTAAGTCATACTTTTATAAAAAGAGTAAATTTTGAATTATGTTTACCGCATTTTATTTTGTTTTACAACTCATGTTTGTACTAAAACATCACATTTTGTACCCTAACATTTTGTATGCCTTTGCATATCTAAAAACCTAATAAATAGTACTATATTGTACCTTATGATTGCAGAAACGCGTTTTAACGGATTTGCAATAAATATTAATATTATTATAATAAATATTAATCTATTTATAAACGAAAAGTATACATTATGTTGTATTAAATAATTTTGGCCAAAAAAATTTGAATTGGGACAACTGTGCATTGGTCCATGTTTTGTTATAGCCCTCACAGAGCGATACCGCCCGAGCATTTTGACTGCTTTAGCTACATTTTCTGGCCGAATTAGATCAAAATAGCTAGAATTTAGCGTTTAGGGTTCCTAGTGTTTAAGTAATTTCTCCACCTAAAATTGTGGGCATAAGAAAAAATTGTGTTGTTCTAGCCTGGAACCTATCTCCGAACTTAACATGGTTTTCCATAGAAAATCTTAATTCGCTTTTCGTCGTTTCACTTTGAGTCGTGTTTTTTTTTGGAACGTATCTACGACGCAAAGCGAGGTCTTGGTGTAAACGTTTCGAAATGTAATGGAAACAATAATATCGTGGAAACTGCGTTCTGGAAAGAAATCATGTAAACCAAAAAAGTTTACGACGATTATTTGTTGATTTTCTGAAAATTATAAATCAGATATATCCAACAGAAACAACAACGTTCAATATAATTGTGAAATACAACCCCGATACGGAGTTTATGAACTGATTGACGACTAAAATTTGGGTCTGGACCAAATTAGTGACCAGCAAAACGTCATATAATCGAACAATATACTATTTTTACTACTTTAAATGATTGAAAATGAACAAACGATAAAACAAACATTAAAAATGGCAAGTTAAAGTAATTTTAAATACTAAAATAAATTTCCTGAAAATATCAAAGAGGAAAACATTATAGTTGCCCACTCAGTGGTTTGATGTAGTATCCTATTGTACATCCTCGAAACAGGTAAATATCATCTAAATTTCTCAATTTTTGTAAATTTAAATAATAATATGGCCATTGTAACCAATGCTATGTCTTATCAACATTGTATTTACTACAAGTTAATATAATAACAAATAAAATAAAATAAATAATATTGCACCGATATATTGTGTATATGGTAATAAAAAAGTTTTACAATCGTTGAAGTTGAGGTTTACCATTTAATAAATCGCGAACTGTAAATATATTTTATAAAATATGAATATATTTCTGTTGATTGAAATGTTTTAGCCACGATCTCATAATATGGGTCATACAAATAATTTACGTGGTAGCTGTGTTGGTGGAAATACAAAAGAATGGGTAAAAATGTGTTGAAGTAAACAAGTTTTTTTGGTTTCTTTCTTGATTTCTGGCCAAACCAGGCCACATTCAGACCTGTGCTCAAAGAATCAATTAAAGAATACCCCTTGGGAAACATGGTTCTAATAAACACTGCTTCCCACAAAAATCGATGCTGACATTTTGAAGTTTTAATTTCAGCGTTATCTTATAATTAGGGGCGCAACCAGATAATGACATAAACAATTCATATGATTGTAGAACTCCTGATTCCACGTCATTTGATGTATATCCCATGAGTGTGCTCCGTACCGCTTCCTAGTAATAGGAGTCCAAGGACGAAAATTTATTGCGTAAATTTTCTTAAAAAAAACATTTTTTGGCTTTAAAATTTACAACTGCCATACAGCTAGCCTTCAACCCCGCGTGATTTTTTTATGGCTAAAACAGCTATATTGATACTTTGAATAGAGGAAAATCGGCAAACAAAATTTTTGACAATTCCGAGCATAAAACCGCGATTCCATAAATTGAATCCTTTAGACACTATCATAATATTTGCCAATAGGACTTGTCACAAATTACAGAGGTTCGGGAGTAATATTCGCATTTAACCAAAAAATAGAGTATGGTGTCACATCCGCGGTTCTTGATGAATCTGTTTAAAATTTGTTATATTGACGCATTTTTAATAGGCAGTCACTGAAATCGGATGCGCCTTGCAAGCATATGTAATTCGTGAAGGTTTTTTAAAGGTTAGGTTACAACTGACGGCACACCTTCGACGCTGAATGAAACATGGATAAATGCATACATATTGATCGAGTTGCACTCGCTGTATCCGAATAGCGTATGCGCCTTAACTGATTTTAAAGGATTCGCGAATTACACGCTTTTTAACTTTTGTGTTTTTTCTTTTGTTGTAATTTCAATATTACTCTCTACTTCTTAAATATATTGCTTATCATAGAAAGCAAATATACTTTCACGATTACAAACTATTTTCTTTTTAGAAGTTTTATCAAAATACTTTAGGTTTTGTATGGAAATTTAGCGAAATAATAGAATAACTCTCGAATTTTTCGTATTAAACCAATGGTAGGCAACATATTTTTCAATTGCATACTTTAGGGGGTGTCATTGTGTGAGTGTTATGTGCTATAGCAACATATACCCAGCAAAATTTGAGGGAAGGGGTTCCATGCGATGACGTGATTTCATGGCATCTTTTGCATTCGTTCAAACGAAGTCGTGAAATATCCGATCTTTTCATTAGCATTTGAACAAATGATCTTTTCATCAGCATTTGAACCCATGCAAAGGCAGTCGTGAAAGATCCGATCTTTTCATCAGCATTTGAACCCATTCCATCGATCCAATACAGATGAATTTTGTGTTTTTATTTATACACATTTTCCTAAATTTATAAGATTATTTATTTACAATATGTTTGATGTTGTCGGAGACTCGAAATTACAACCAACGTTGTAAAAACTCTCGTCGTAATGATAATGTCATTGACAAGGGTTGGTGAAAATGGCCTGCCAAAGCATTTCTGGAAATGACATGCGAAATCATTGGTGAAAATGACATGTCAAAGCGTTGGTGTAAAGTACATGCTTTGGCTCTAGGGTTTTGGGTAGGGAAATCCCGCACCGGGAATTCTCGGTTTTTTGGTTACGGGATTTTCCCGGGAAACAAAATAATATTTCTCGGGAAATCGGGAAATATCTTTTTACAATTATCACAACTAATATTGAATTTATGAATAAACTATGCCCGTCACTTTTATACCATAGAATCATTCGAGATTTTTTCAAACTTAGTTTTAAGTTCGAAGATGGACCATATAGGTGGTCCACTACTTCCGGTATCTTTCCTACAAAAGTTCAAAAATTATCGCTAAAATGGTGCGCACGATAACTCGTTGCGTATAATAATAATAATAATATTAAATTTTGCGTATGGTAATATTAGTTCCAGGCATAGAATGGGTTCAAACAAAATTCGGAAAAAGTGAAGTTTTAGAGCTCTTCTCGGGTCGATTTGAATTTTTTTCAGCAATTTGTCTTTACGGCCCTCTTTACGACAGTACAAATTTTGTCGGGAGCAAGTTCATACTTCCTGAGATAATGTCTTAAAAGCTCCAAGAAACCTTGACAGGAAGTTTCTGATTGGTCCAAACCTTGCATATCGTATTATTTCATCTAGTCATGTATCAGGTTGGAATATGGATTATATCGGTCCAGCCCTTCGGTTACCACCAACACAAAATTTAGGAAAAGTGCAGTTTAACAGTTCATCACGAATCGTTTTGAAATTCTTTCCAAAAAGTTCTACTTGAAGGCCCTGTTACGGCGGCGCAACTTTTGTTGGGAGGGCATGTACACGCCTTCTGAGGTAAAGGCACAAAATCTCAAAAAAGCCTGCCGATACCAACTACATTGGGTAGTACCAACTACATCGAAAGGAGAAATCTCGCACGCTCTCTTTTTTAAATGTTTGGCAACATGTTTTGCGTGCGACCTTAGTTAAAACGGTAGGAATTTTTTCGGGGCAAATCCATACTTCCTAAGAAATTGGTTCGAAAACTCAAAAAGTCCCTAGAAACGTCAGAAGTATTGTGTTTGATTCTTTTCTCTAGGCCCGACGCACAGAGGGGAAACATAGGCCTAAAGTTGCTCAAAACTCAAAATATGAAAATCGTTTTTTATGAAAAAAATGTTGATAAACGGCAACCAGACTCTTTTCTACATTTGCTATAACCATCCTCGGCTTTGTAAGATTAACCAATCCAATGCAGCAGTCGATTGAACTCAGCCATACTGAAAACAAAAATTAAATTTTCGAAAACTTAGAAATTAGGTGAACATTAAAATGGCATTATTTTCGCAAAAATTTACATTTTTCAAGATTTATTGTTTTTGTACAGTCTCTGAACATGATTAGCATTTAAAATTTTCAGATTGATTTTACATCTTTGCTCTTTAATAATGGTGATACATATCCTCTTTATGAAAAATTTTTATGATAATTTTTAAGATTACTACAATTTCAATAGTGAAAAAGTCTATTTCCCCGTCGTTTCCCGACCATAGTTTCTTCTAATGTTTTATGCGCTTGATTTTCAAATATCAGATTCAATCATAAAAAATTGCGCATATTTGCGCCATTCCGAAAAAATCTAATTTTTCTTAACTAAAATAGGAAATATTTTTTTATGGAATTGCAAGGTTTACTCACACTAAATTTTGTTCCGCATTATAACCGGGGCTCTTATTTATCTGACTAAACCAACACCTATCAAATATGTTTGCATTATTCAGAAACATTCGCGGCTTTTCTCATGTGAATTGAGAAAAATTTAATTTAAGTAAGTTTCAAAAAATAAAATTTGGAATGAAATATATGTATATGGGACTATATATACATCTGTACCGATTTGTTTGAAAATTGGCTCAATGTTTTTTTAGGCTAGTTCAGGTTGCATGTGTCAAATTTCAGTGATTTTGGTGAATTTTTATCTCATATCAGATGCGAATATATATGGAAGCTGCATCCAAATCTGGACCGATTTTCATTATTTTCTATAGGATTAATCCTTGTACAGAAGATATGCTTTGTGCAAAATTTTACATGAATCCGACTGTAAATGAGCTTTCTAGGGCTTTTGATCAACTTTTAACACACATTTCCCCTCTGTGCGACGCTGAGGGTATATCTCAGTCGGCAAAGCTGGCTGATACTTTCTTATTGTTACTTGTTTTTTGGAGGTCCATAAAATTTGAATTTCTCATCAATAACTTTATTGTTTGAGCCAAATCACTTTGCATGGAGCTATTTCATTAGCTTTGAATAATGGAAATGGCCAGTATGGACAATATCGGGGCAACATGGTCCATTTTCCATATTTTTTCGTTTTTAATCGATAGAGCGAAAACGTGTCATCCATTTTTGAGCCCGCAACTCTTTGAAAATATTGTATTTCATATAAGTTACTATAAGAAGATAATAAAATCACAGAAATATTGATTCACTCTCGTCTTTTAAAATTTCCCGGGAAATCCCGGATTCCCGGGAATGGCGATTTTTTGATTCCCGATTCCCGGGAATGATAAAAAACGGGAAAACCAAAAAACCTATTTGGCTCCAAAAATGAATAGCATCTTTTGGGGTCCACGCTCATATAAAATTCATCGATGAAGATGCTAAAAAGATGACATGCCAGATCACTTTCACCCATGATTGAATGGCATCGAACATTTTGCTGGGTAAGCAAAGCCAAAAATTAAATAAATATATATAACAATACATTTTCGCCTTTTGTTGTTATAAACTAAATCTTTATAATTTTGGTCTCACATTTTTCGAAGCATTGTCTAGATCCTGCTATTATTTTTAATTTATTTTTTTTAGAGATTTTTAAAGACTCTGAGTTAGAATAAATAAAATTTACTCCAAGATTTCTTCATAATTTTTTATTTTCCGCGAATTTAAAGTTGACAAATCTACATATTGTCTGATTACGTAACCTTTTGTGTGTCATTTATTTGGTCCTGACCCAAATTATAGCCATCAGGGAGATTATAAACTTCTTATGTGGATGCATTCCACAAATTATATTGAAAGTATTCATTTCTGTTTTAGTTTAAATTACAATATTTATAAAAATGTACAAAAATCTTGACCAACCTTTCTGTTTTACACAATTTTCAGCCATATTTTTTCAAGGGTTTTATTAAGAGACGGAATGATGAGCAAGTCATTTCGATTGTACTTAAAGTTCACGCATCTGGGTTGTGCATAATCCAAATTAATTATATGTCAATATCTGCACTTAATCTTTTTTATTCAACGAAGAACATAAAGATTTTACACTGTACAATATAAATATGTATTTCTCAAGAAAAATCTATTAAAAAAATTATTATTAAAATATCGGTATATGTACGAGGGCGGTTCGGAAACTTCTTAGCCTATCAATGAAAGAGAATAATTAGTTTTTCAAAAATATTTTTATTTTTCAATATAATCGCCTGAAAATTCAATACACTTAGTCCAACGCTTTCCTAGCAATTCTATCCCTTGATTAAAATAGTTTTCCTCAAGGTCTTCAAAATAGTGGTTTACAACTGTAATTGCATCTTCATTTGAGGTAAAACGCTTGCAGCAAGGAATTTTTTTACCCTTTTGCAGATAGTCAATCAATAAAATACCTTTGAAGTCCCAAAAAAACCGTTGCCATAACCTTACCAGCCGATTGAATTGTTTCTGCCTTCTTTGGGGCACTTCCTCCAGCTTCAGTCCATTGTTTGGATTGTTCTTTTGTCTCTGCAGTATAGTGGTGGATCCATGTCTCATCAACAGTTATGAAACGACGCTTAAAATCCATTTTATTTCGCTTAAAACGATCCAAACAATCTTGAGAAATGTTCATTCTTATGCGTTTTTGATCGACTGTTAACAAATGCGGCACCCATCTTGCAGAAAGCTTTTTCACCTGTAGTTCTTCATGCAAAATTAAATGGACTCGATCATTTGAGATGTCCATTATATTAGCAATTTCACGCACTTTTATTCGTCGATCATTTATTACCATATCATCCACTTTGGCTACAATTTCTGTTGTTGTTGCTGTTTTTGGACGTCCACTACGTGGTTCATCTTCAATGCTTGTACGACCACGTTTAAATTCAGCAACCCAATTTTTTACTGTTGCATATGAAGGAGCACATTCACCTAACACATTCACCATATCATTATGAATTTCTTGTCCCGATAAACCTTTTTTTTAAAAGGTTTTATTTAGCTCACCCAGTTTGTTTTATTATTTATTCTTGGGTCAAATTTAGTAATTTAAATTTCACCCTCTTCCTGTCAACCGATTAATCTGAAATTTTGTATACACTTTGGATTTTGGTGACAATACAATTATGTTTATTCATTATCATTATAAATTCAAGATGGCCGCCGCTACAAAATGGTGGATAACGTAGGTTTTATCAATCCCATCAATATGGGTATCAAATGAAAGTTCTCAACCAGTAGAATACAATGTACTATATAAAATTAAAATACAAGATGGCGGCCTCTACAAAATGACGGATAACGTAGGTTGTATCAATCCCATCAATATGGGTATCAAATGAAAGGGCTCAACAGGCAGAATACAAAATACTATAAAAAATTGAAATCCAAGATGGCGGCCGCTACAAAATGGCGGATAACGTAGGTTTTATCAATCCCATCAATATGGGTATCAAATGAAAGGGCTCCACAAGCAGAATACAAAATACTATAAAAAATTGAAATCCAAGATGGCGGCCGCTACAAAATGGCGGATAACGTAGGTTTTATCAATCCCATCAATATGGGTATCAAATGAAAGTGCTCAACCAGTAGAATACAATGTACTATATAAAATTAAAATCCAAGATGGCGGCCTCTACAAAATGGCGGATAACTTAGGTTTTATCAATCCCATCAACATGGGTATCAAATGAAAGATCTCAACAAGTAGAATACAATTTAGTATGCAAAATTGAAATCTAATATGGCCGCCTCTACCAAATGGCTGATAACAATTTTTTATCAATCCCACCAATATGGGTATCAAATAAAAGGGCTTTACAAGAAGAATACAGTGCACTATACAGTACATCTTATACACCCGAAAGCCATACAGTTTCTAGCTAAGTACAATTACGGGACGGCTGAAAGAAGAATGTTGCCTTTAATACTATCATGGGCTTATACAATACATAAAATGCAGGGCAGCACTGTGGATCACGCAGTCGTATACTTAGGTGCGAAACTGTTTGAAGAAGGTCAAGCCTACGTGGCTCTTAGTAGAGTAAGATCTTTGCAGGGACTACGTATAGAGGAGTTGGACTGCAATAAACTAACGGGCAAGAAACCTTGCAATAATGAAGCACTAAATGATTTAAACAGAATGCGAAATAAAAACTAAAAACTAGAAAATAAAAATAGGTAAAAAAACTTTTTAAGTTAAACGGTTTTATGTTAAACATACATTGCAATGTTTAAGATAAATGTACTAAAACCAAAAAATAATAAAATAGATACAGTCGTGGGAATTATAAACATATGCATAGACTAGACTAAAATAAAACCGTGGGGCACGTCAATTGTCTACAATCGTTGATTAAAATGTTTGTTTTGTAATGTTACACTATTTTATTTTATTTAACATAAAACCGTTTAACTTAAAAAGTTTTTTTACCTATTTTTATTATGTAAATATTTAATGACAGCACGCATTTCTAATTTTATAATGTCCTATAAGACTCAAATCGGGAATATCTGAAAAATATAGACGTTTTATGAGGATTTTAGTTCACGAGGATGGTCTGTCATAAATTACAATAAGTATTTCATAAAGGATATCTCGATCAGGAGTGTTGCCAGTTCGATTAAAAAAGTACCAGGGAATATAAAAAGTAAATGACTCAATATTAATTAAGAGATAATGACATTTCACGAAACAATATTGCCAATTTCGACTTGTGAGATAAATATTCTTTAGGTATAAATGGGGCTCCGATTTCTGCAATTTTAACGTATCGCATCCACCGAAAAGACAGTCGCAGGTCAAAGATAAAAGTATTCGCGATGAACAGGATTAAGCGGGAGACAATATTACGAATATAACAGGTGGATTTAATTTAGACGAAGTTCCGTTAGTTTTTAATTATGGTGTAACTTTTTTAGGCTTTTACTTTATTTGAGTCAGTTTTACAATAAACATTAATGTATAGAATTAACAATAATCATGCAATTATCGCTGCTCACCGTTTTTCATGCTTATTTTACTATTATTTTTGTTGTATTTTCTGTCGTATTTGTTTTGATCATTCAGTTTCAGCTTAACCCATTTCGTCACGAGATAAATTTTTTATTTATTTTTTAAGAAAAAATTCTTAGGAGTGTTGGCGTTTTTTTATTTGGGATGACGACTTCTATTTTGTTTTTCAAAATAGTCAGGCTTAATCCCATAGTCGTTGTTTTAATATTTTAATAAAACAACTTTAATTTATTAGTGGGAAAATTGGCGATGTTCGCCTTACCCTTTGGCAGGGAAGACTATAGTTTTAGATCACGCCACAGATCTTCATCAGTTCCCTTGTTTCTTGTTTTTCAACAAGAAACTTTTTATACCCAAGTGTCAATTGCCCGCTCAAATAGATACGTGTGCAAAGAAACACTCTGATCGAGAATTTCTTTGGCACTACCTAACCTCGAGCAACTTCACTTGCAAACAAAACCAAATCTTTCCCACTGCTATGGGTTCGTTGATTCTCAGCGAAAAACACATAACTTATTTGTTGGTATTGCATACTACAGCAATAAAACAAAACAAAAAATACTTTTTTGTTGTAATTAGGACCCACTGATGTCAAAAATTTACTCCAACATTTTTTTTTTTTTGATTTTTCGTTTTCCTGGAAAATGGTGTTCGAAATTTCGAAATCTGGCGCTTAAGCTATATTTATAGCCCATTAGTTCAAAATCACGTAAAAAATCAGAAACAAATAACTGAAAGTCGGTATACACAAACTATGTTTTGACATATTTCTCTCTTTCTTTAATTTTTAAAATAGAAACATATAAAAATATATTGAAAATACAAAATTATTCCGAATTTATAGAAAATACGAATGAAAAGTGTGTAGTTAAATAAAGGAGATATATGTATGTAATTGATGGAAAGTTGAATCTTTTTCCCGCTCATTAAATGTAAATTTAATGTGTTTTCGGTTCAAAATTTCGTGAAATAAAGGAAACAAAAATTAAGGGAAATTTGTTTATGTTTCTGTTAATTATAAATGGTGTCGTTTAAACGGGTTGATTTGTGTACGTCGTTTGACAGGCGAACAACGTAATTGAAACGCTCGTGTGAATATGACATAACTCACACAGCGTCTGAAATTCTGGAAAAATCTTTGAGTTTTTTCAAGAAATTTATTCCTTGTCTGTGTTAAAATATGATGCTAACAATGTGCGATATTTTATAAAACCGTTTTCATTTTATAATGTGTTTTGCTTCTCCTGTAAATGTATGAAATTGTTACATACGACCTTTGGCATTTATGATGACGATATGTATACAAATAAATGTTCAAAAAAAACTAAAATCCAAATATTTATAAAAAAGGCATTTAGAAACCCTAGTCGGTTTGGAAAGTTTTTTCACCGAATCGAACTAAAACACAGGTTTTCGCTATCAGTACACATGGTACTGGCGTGGTATTTCTTTGGTTATAGCCCTAATCTAAATCCATTTAGAAGTAACATACTTTTGGCCTATAAAAACTATTCTAAATCGCTTATCGTAATCAAGTTTGCCAATATATTTTCTTTGCCTTTTCTTTGCATTTATGTAATTTGTCCTTAAACGTTGAATGATGAAATTATATATTCTTTTAAATTATTGCTCTAAATACGAATACATATAAATCATATTGAAAACTCTGCTGATTACCTGGGGTAGGGTGCTTTTTTTTGCTTTAAATTTAAGAACCTAAATGAACCATGGCCATAAAAACCAGTCAAACAGAAAATACAATTTTCAATAAGACTTAAACAAAAAAAAACTTTACAGTTTCTTTGTAAATGAGAAAGATAAAATGGTATATTTAAATATCTCAACTTTCCCAGAAATCGATAGTAATCTTATACATTTTTCATTTACCAGTATCCTGTCATTTGTGTACCCCCAAAAACTAATGGTATTGTCACAGTATTGTCTGCCTCCTTTTTGCCCCCCAAGTTTTCTGTTTTGTTTTGCACAAAAACTGATTGCTTTTCTTTTCCGGCAATCTACTTATGTTTTTGTTCAACGTGTTTTTTTTCTTGTTGTTATTGTCTTCAAATAGAGCAGAAAATATTTCAGTAAACAAAGTGTCCTATCATTGACTCTGCTTGTACTGTGTGATTGATTCCTTTTCTATTCCTTGATGATAAATGATAATTGACTTTAAAATATGTATGATGAGGCTATTTGCATTGAATAATAAATTATAAATCGAAAATCTGTAAAAGGAGTACTAGACAACCGGATACAAAAATTCTGCCTAAAGAGATTACTGAGTATGCTCAGCAATTTTTGGAATTAAAAATGTGTATATTTTATTTGTTACATAATGAAATTTGTCAATAATCGTTTTACCTATAAACGAAGGAATAAAAGCTAAGAACCCTTAACAAAAACCTATGGAAAATATTGGCAAAACGTAACAATGCCATTTAAAGGAATTCATGTTATGTGTAACGTTTGAAGTTGGTCTTATGCTATTCTATTCGCTTAAAATACCCCATAACAGGTGTATTATTTGACGTTAAGCTGGTAAAGTAAGGTATTAAATTGTAAAATAAAATCGTTTTTCATGGTAATACGAGTATAGTTCACTCAAATTATTGTAATCGAAACGTTAATTAACTCTCCCTATTACTCAGAATTTTCAAAGAATTCATATTAAACTGGGATTTTACATTACATTATTGCATAGTATTATTTTTTGATAAGCTTCACACAAAGGAAGCTTAGAATTTTGCTAATGATTCTTCCGTTTGCCAGAAATGCATTCGTTTTGCTTTAATTAACCTAATTATTGTGTGCGTGTGTGTATAAACGTCAGCAGTTAAGTAGCTTTTACTGTTGGCTGCCAATGCATTTTATTTGTAGACAAAGTAAATAAAACCCCACACTTTCTAGCAAACAGTATCACGTACACTTACATATGTGCATACATACATGCAAATAAATCGAATCCTGTTATTTTCCACTGAAAACATATTTCGTAATCTGAATGCATATCAATAAAAACGAAAATTCAAATAACTCCAAACTTTGTGAACTTTCAAGTGCCACTTGTGATGGCATACTGAATTGTGTCCTAGTCCCGATGTTAGATTGGCATCATATTACAGGCATCCTTAGTTAATATTAACACTCTTTGTAAATTGAAGAGTAATGTATATTTTCTCTTTTATTTGGTACTTATTTCTCTTGGCATTACAAAATATTGCTATCGCCGCCAGAAAAGGATGGCAAATAAAAGCTCTCTCTTTTTTGGACTTTTCTCTCTTTATAAATGAAAACCATCTCACAGGATTTTTGTCACACATAAAACTAACAGCATCCGTTATGAGTTCTGTAGCCGGTTGTTTATTTATTTTTCATCTTAGGATAGTCTCTGTTGGTAGCTATTGGGCTTAAGAGTTTGTTGCACGCTGCCTGGTAATGTCTGTTTTTAGGTCATCTTCTTAAATGTGGCAAATAAGTAACTGCAAGTAAATGCATGCCAAGCATGAACGCAACATATGTTTTAATGGTTTGAACACCCTCAGAATGTGTGACAAATAATAATGAACACATGTGCATATGTTCTTTCAACATTGCCAAATCTGAATTTGATATTCTACCAAAACTGAAGATGACTATTGCATTGTTTGTTCATTAAAATAACAAATGAATCAATGAAAAGCAAAAAAACTCTTTTCCAAATAAGAATATAAATTCCAGATAAAAAATATAATAAAATGTTTATTAACTGAACGTGGAAGGCTTAACGACGAACTGAATTTCAGACAGCGTTGCCGACAGTTGTTGATCGGAAATCGTCAAAAAAAGAAATCGTCAACAAAATTTGGAAAATCGTCAAAAATCGTCCACATGGTCAAAAGCTAGGTTTAGTTACCATTTAATGCAATTTTTCGCATAAAGTTCTATCAATGAGCTTGACAACATAAGACGTATAACCCACGGTAATAAATCTAACCCAATCTCACTTAAATACCGCTATAAAAACAGCTTTCACAAGATGATAGTTTTCCCTATGGTTATCAAGTTTGGAGTAATGCAGCAAGGTAAAACTGAGTACACATTGCCAGTTTTGAAAGACAGCTTAGCTTAAATATCGGTTGCTTGACAGTGTGACCGTCCATGTTTTCCGGTACACGTACATTTTGGTTGTTGGCCAGCCGGAAATCGATCAAAAATGTCATTCAAAACTGACTGACCGCTTAAAGAAGTTATGAAAGCTGGACTTATAATTTTTTTTACAACGAGATAGATATGTTTATTTATTTATTTAAAATATTTATTATAATAACAAATTATAATAAAATTATAGTAATAAAGCACTAGCAACACAGGCTATCGGCTTAGAGATAGATATGTATAATTCCTATTTTATTTTGAAAACTTTTTAAGGATATTTCATTAACCCATTTTTTTCGAGAAAAATGTTTTATTTATTTTTTAAGAAAGAAATACTTTTTGGGGTAATTAGGACACACTGATGTCAAAAATCTACTCCAAAAAAATCCGATTTTTCGTTTTCGCGGAAAATGGTGTTCGAAATTTCGAACACTGGCACTTATCCTATATGTATGTCAACTTTTGTATGGAAATAAAAAATTTTGATTGGTTTGCTGTTTTATTGATTTATTTTATAAATTCAAAAATGTGTCAGTTCTTGTCCACGTTTCCGACATATAGGAAATTTCGAACAGTTGCATGTTAATCATGTTCTTTATATTTTGTGCAACGGTTACATATATTGGTAATTATTCCCCATTATTACTTTTTCAATTTTAATTTTTATTATTTATTAAGATTATTTTAAAGTATCAAAAAATATGGGTTTAAAAATCGTGGGGAGGGGGGTTTCCAAGGGTATATACACTTTCATACGAGCAAAATGTGCCTCATCGAAATAATGGTTTTAGACCCCAAGTATGTTTGGACGAAATGTGTTTCAGACAATTTGGAGTTGATTTAGACATGTCCGTCCGTCTGTCTGTCTGGCTGGCTGGTGCGCACGATAACTTTCGAATCAACCGATTCGGTCCAAAATTTGGTTTTCCTAATATTTTGTCCAAACTTAGTTTAAGTTCGAAGATGGGTTATATCGGTCCACTCCTTCCGGTACCTCCCCCACAAAAGTTCGGAAATGTTCCGAAAATTTGTGCGCACAATAACTTTTAAAGAAGGTAACCGATTTGGTTCATACTTTGCACATCGTGTAATTTCTGCCTGACTTAGATGAGGTTCAAATATGGACTTAATCGGTCCACTCCTTCTGGAGCCTCCCACACAAAATGTTGGATAAATTGACTTTAAGACCTGCTCTCGAATCACTTTGATTTTTGATGAAGCAACTTGCATTCGCTGTCTCAATTACGACAGTAAAAGTTTGTTCAGGCGAAGGTCCATACTTCTTGAGAAAACAGCCCGAAAGTTGTAAAAGAAACCTATGACACAATATGTAGTGGCTCAAGAGCTCGAACCGAATACTGCGTTGGTCCACACTTTGGATATTGTAATATTTCTTCGAATATAAGATGAAATTCGAAGGTGGTGCTTATAGGTCCACTCCTTCCGATACCTCCCCCACAAAAATTCAAAAATATTCTCTAAAATGGTACGAGCGATTTATCATAGACGTAGCTATCGATTTGGTCCAAACTTTGGATCTGTAAATATTGTCGAAACTTAATTTATGTTCAAATTTGGTTTTTTTGGAAAAAAGTATTTCAATCCACACAGGCTGAGGGTATATCTCTGTCGGCAAAGCCGACTGTTACTTTTTTAATTGTTTTCATCTATAAATATTTATACCCCAGCCTTTAGGCTAAAGAGGGTATATACACTTTATACGACCAAAAATGTGCCTTACCGAAATAATGGTTTTAAACCCCAAGTATTTTTGTACGATATCCGTTTCAGAAATTTTTGAGTCGATCTAGCAATGTCCGTCCGTCTGTCTGCCAGTCTGGCTGGTGCGCTCGATAACTCT
This sequence comes from Musca autumnalis, assembly GCF_047663935.1. Classification (NCBI taxonomy): domain Eukaryota; kingdom Metazoa; phylum Arthropoda; class Insecta; order Diptera; family Muscidae; genus Musca; species Musca autumnalis. The sequence continues at coordinate 7,918,575 of NW_027411644.1, read as the reverse complement.
CGAACGGATCAATCGATTCGGTTAAAATTTTGGGCATCGAAATATTTTGTCCAGATTTGATTTAAGTTCGAAGATGGGCCATATCGGTCCACTCTTCCGGTACCTCCCCCACAAAAGTTCAAAAATGTTCGGAAAAATAGTCCGCACGATAACTCTTGAAGGAAGTAACCGAATTAGTCCATACTTTGCACATCGTTCCTGAGGTTCCTGAACGGTGTACGAAGAGTCGCAGTATGCCTACGCCTAATAATTTACATTTTATATCAATTCCAGTCGTTCCAACAATTTGTAAATAATAGCATCGACTGCAGTCACATCAAACAGCGTATGGATTCTCTAACACTCAATTATTCTACCTACATTTCTTTCTCTCCCTAAACAATTACAACAACAACATAGGACTGCCCCAAAATATTTCTGCATAAACGAAATTCACTCAAACCAATTTAACTGTTTTGAACTTAATAATTAAGTTATGTTTTGCGGTTGATGGTCGTCAACATTAGAATTGTTATTGTTTTGTTTTTTGATCGCCATCAACCTGATCTTTGTGAATGAAAAATGTTGTCTTTGAATAAACCTTGAAGTAACAAGTACAGTCTCTCGTCTTTGTTTTTAATTTTGGTCATTTTGGAAAGAGGTCTGCAAAAAAGCTTGCAGGCTGGAACAGTTCCAATATGGACCCTATTGGTCCACTCTTTCGGGTACCTCCCACACAAAATTTTGCTTAAGTGCAGTTTAAGACCTGCTCTCGAATCGCTTTGATTTTTATTACATCCACTTGTATTCACTACCCCCATTACGACCAGAAATCAGCACGAAAACTACAAACAACCCATATAATACCATGTGTCGTCGTTGGAGCGCACGATAACTCTCGAAAGGATCAACATATTTGGTTCAAATTTTGGGTCTTTTAATAGTTTGTCCAAACTTAGTTTAAGTTCGAAGATAGACCATATCGGTCCACTCCTTCCGGTACCTCCCCCACAAAGGTTCAAAATTGTTAGACAAGATTGTGGGCATGATAACTCTAGGAGAGAGTAACCGAATTGAGCCAAACTTTGCTATTATTAATATTACTTTCAGGCATAGATCGGGTTCTAATATGGACTATATTTGGAAAAAGTATAGTTTAACAACTCCTCTCTGAACTTAGTAATTTGTGATGCAGCAGTTTGCACTTGCGGCCCTCTGTTACGACGTTGTAATTTTTTTTCGTGGGCAAGTCCATACTTCCTGAGATAATGATCCAAAAAGGTCCAGAAAATCCTACCGGCACCACCTAAAGTGGCTAATGTGTAAAATAACCCTTTAAGAGAGAAGTCGATTTAGCTCAAACTTTGTAAATTGAAAAGTAAAATTGTAACATATTTAAATTCAGAAAATTAAGTAAATTTTTAATTATATAGTCTGTAAGGAAAATATCAACAGACTAATAAAGATTATTTCCTACAGATTTGTGTTATGTCAGAATATGTACTACATCGGATCACTCCTACGGTTACACCCTACCCAAAGTTTGGAAAAAATGCAATCGTCTTGGATCATTCTGAATTTTGTTGCAACATGTAGTTTTTTGCGGCCCTTTCCATCCTTGAAAATTTTCCCAACAGCTAAAAAACCTACAGAAGTATTGTGCTAACTTTTTTCTTCGGGTACGTGGCTGAGGGTATATCTCTGTCGGCTCAGCTGACTGATACTTTCTTATTATTTTTTTTTTTTTTTTTTTTTTTGAAGAAAAGTGATTTTACTGTTCGAAAAATCGAACACCGAAATGGGTTAACAATTCCAAACGAAAATTTTCAGCTGATGTAATTCGAAAGGGAGGCAAAAACTATCAAAATACCTGTATTCTAAATATGTGCTAAAATATACACAATCCGTCTGGAAATTGGTATAAAACATTAAAAAAGCTCATAGAATCGAGTTTGGAACATAGTTTTATTTCATGCTATTTTAGCTTACGTGAAAAATCGTCGTTTTGGACCAAAAAATCGTCAAATCGTCATTTTGCAATTTTAGGCAAAAAATCGTCAAAATGGCGATAAATCTAAAATTCAAAACCATTTTTATTTTGAACCATTTTTGGTCCAAAAGTGGCCAAAATGGTAATCAGTAAATATACATGGCCACATTGGTTTATGTTTGTTTGAATATATGTATTCCTGTATGTTTTTGTGTAATTGTTGCAATAATATTTGAGCTAAACTTGTTGGAAATTTATAATACATCCGTTTCCCCCTCCTTAACTAACACATTTACCATGTATTAATCTACTTGCAGACAGAATGTTATAACACGCACGCACACATTCACCCACGTTGCTGTGTAAATTTATTTACTAAAGTAAGTTTTATTTCAACATGGTTTACATGATGTACCTTCCCATTCTATACAACGAAAAATACTGGAAAACAGTACGGAATTTTGTGTGTTAATGGTAATAGGTTGTCTGTGGTTTTACTTACCATTGAATGCAATGAATGTACACTAAACTACTTCAGTGATTAAAAAAAGTGGTAGTATGCTGGTTTTTATATACATAAAAACGCATTTAAGTTTTTTGTCTCTTCCCAGCAAGCATTTTTTATCGCCCATTACCCGAAGCAGTCACTCCCAGGCGATAGAAATACACATCCCCGATCTCGCATTCTAATTGAAGTAGGCACGCCGTTCGGGAAGAAATGAACCACGTCCACGACACTACTTGTGAATGCCGCTTTCGAGACTTCCTAGAAGTACTTTTAGCGATAAAATTGGTTGTGACGAAAAAAAAAACATTTTTTTTCGTTTTCATTTTATCTGTTGTTATTCTTTTAATTTTTATTTTTTTTACTATTCTAATTAATGTTCCAAATTACATACATACGTTTTTAAAGAACTATCCTTAGATGAAATTGCCATCTTCATTAATTTTTGTACTTTTAAAAATGTTATGTTGCCTGGCCTGGGAATCAAACCCATGACCTTAAGAATGCAAAGCGAACATGCTTACCACTGCACCACCGTACCTTATAAACACCAGATAGACTAAAGTCTTATATTAGTTTAAGGTTGTACACGCCTCAAATGAACGTAAACAATCGAAGTGTCTCCATTGACCAGAGAAAGTGTCTGCCCATGCGATAGTCGTAAGTAGTAGCATTGTTAGTGTAAAAAAGCAATAATAGAATTTCGATCTCATTTTCTGACACTAGGTAGTTATTCAAGAAGTTCAAAAAGGGACAGCAATGCAATTGTTATTGTAAAATGATAAAGGATCGCTATTTTCTAGAATAGAAGTTCAGAAAGCGATTTCTTCTGATAGAGGAAGTGACTCACTCACTCCCAATTGCTGGCTGGGTTGTCTAGAGCATCTCCATATACGAATACAAGTGTATCTGTAGTTGTATAGTTTAGTATGCTTCCTCTTCAGAACGTTAATCAAATTATTAAATCGTTTTCATAAGTGTGCACTTTAGCAGACATAAATAACATTAATAAAAAAAGTAAATCAACATCATGTTCAACGCGCGCACACACACACGCATCCTCAGAGCAATTGTCTTTTAATAAAAAACATACAGGGAGTACACATGTAAGTTTAGTAGTGCAGTTATGTCCATGAATGGCTGCTAGTATGAAAAACATAAATTTTTTCACGTATGTACATACATATATGTATGTCTTCATATGAACAATGTACAATTTTGTTTGCATGGATATCGGAGATACTTAGACGTTTCTTGGCTCTTCCTAGAAAAAAAACTAGTATTGCTTTCTTTATTACGGTTGCAAGGAATGACTAATATCGGGTACAGTGGTTTATGGCAGAGCAGTTTTCAAGAATCCCAAAGCAGAAATATTTTAAAACATCTAATAACTATTTGACCTACTATTATAGATTATTAAAGGACTACTGAGAACATAATCGTGCATTTTTATTCTACAACTGTTACCAGTCTTGTTTTTACTATACGCAGAGAAGAATTTTCGATAATCTTTATTTTTGTTATTGCTTTCATATGTTTTGCTTAAGTTAGTATAATGTATAATATATGTTTCTCTTGCATTGTTGTATTTTGAGTTAATACATCACAATATTATGTATTTTGGAACCCGTTTCAATATTGTGTTAATTAACAATAGTTAAAAATACAAGAAAATGTTTATGTGAATTATATACGAATAATTTCGAAGCGAACAACTTTTTATATCATCAGTCTTTAGACTAACGAGGTTATATCACAAATATTGTCACTTGTTTCATATTCCATTTCAAAATAAGGACACATTTTTTCTCGCTACATCAACAATTGGTATACAGGTTAAGAAGAAATTCCACAGTACTAATCTGGTCGCGAGCCAATTTTTGATTGTTGGGGACAAAAGTTACGGCTGTTTTATTTCGACTTTTAAGAAAGAAAATATCATAAAACAAGTAAAAAAGTTGGGTGCCACCGTGGTGCAACGGTATGCACGCCCGCCTTGCACGAAGAAGGTCGGGGGTTCGATTCCCCGGCCAGGCAACATCAAACATTTTTCAACGGTGGCAAAATACCCCTCAGTAATGTTGGCGACATTTCCTGAGTATTTCAGCCTTGAAAAACTTCTCCAAAAGTGGTGTCTTAAGACACGCCGTTCGGACTCGGCGATAAACAGTAGGTCCCATATCATTGAGCTAAATATGAATCGGGGTGCACTCATTGATATGAGAGAAGTCTTCCTTGTCCCGTATGGGATGTTGTGGAACAATGTTTTTATGTTAAGTAAAAAAAGTATCAGTCGTCTTTGCCGACAGAGATATACCCTCAGCCTGTGTGGATTGAAATATTTTTTCCCCAAAAAAACGTATGTATTTAGGGGGGTTTTAAAAATGTTGGGAGTATGAACCGACAAAAATATGGATAGGATTAAAGAGCAAACATTTGCGGCAATATCGACAGAAAAGGCTTTTTTACCATACTAGCCTACGAAACACATAACATCGCTATAAACAGGAAGGATCCCCGAACAGACCCTTAACCACACAAAAATGTTGAACATTTGTGTGGGTGGTACCCCAAGGATCGGACAGATAGGGCCCAATTTTGAATATAAACTTAGTTTCGACAATATTTAGAGATCCAAAGTTTGGACCAAATCGGTTGCTACGTCTATGAGATATCGCGCGTACCATTTAAGCGAATATTTTCGAACTTTTGTGGGGGAGGTACCGGAAGAAGTGGACCTATAAGCACCACCTTCGAATTTCGTCTAATATTCGAAGAAATATTACGATATCCAAAGTGCGGACGAACGTAGTATTCTGTTCGAGCTCTCCAGTCACTACGAGTACATATGGCGCCATAGGGGCTTTTTACAACTTTCGGGCTGTTTTCTAAAGAAGTATGGACTTGCCCCTGAAAAAACTTTTACTGTCGTAATTGAGGCTGCGAATGCAAGTTGCTTCAACAAAAATCAAAGTGATTCGAGAGCAGGTCTTAAAGTGAACCTTTACGAAATTTTGTGTGGGAGGTACCGGATGGAGTGGACAAATATAGTCCATATTTGAACCTGATATATATCTGGTTTAAACAATATATATTACGAAAGCCAAATTTTGGACCGAATCGGTTGATCCGTTCGAGAGTTATCATGCGCTCCAGCCAGCCAGACGGACGGACGGACGGACATGGCTAAATCAACTCCAAATTGTCTAAAACACATTTCGTCCAAGCATACTTGGGGTCTTAAACCATTATTTAGATATAGCCATGTCGGTCCGTCTGACATATTGAAATAAAGCGTCTAACATTTTGAAAAAAATAGATATAATCTTTGTTTTTATTATTACAGTGTTTTATTTTACTTGATTTGTTGTCTGTCTGTTTAGTTCACATCTAGTAATTAATTTTTAACACAGTTGCAGTTGACCAATCGAACTAAAACTCCTTTCAGACTTGGATTACAATACATAAATATGAAACCAAAACCAATATTATTCCATTCCTCCCATAGCACCCATATAACGGTACCACCCGATTTAAGGTATTTTGAGGATTTTATCTTCATTCTTGGCCCGAATTGGCTATAACTTGGCATTTAGAGTCCCCACCCAGCAAAAAAGTCCTGCCAAAATCATGGGTTTCGTAAGGGATTTTTGGCAGCCGTAACTACTCTCAAACCCCCTTTCTTCCCCATTATTTTTACAAGGGCATGTCGCACTCAGTTTGTAGTTATTTTATGACCACTAGAATAACTAGTTATTCTGTGGCCACTAGAAGTTGAAAAGTAAGGTGAAAAAATTATATTTTTAGAACAGTTGATGTAGAGAATTTGTTTTTAATTTCATCACACTTCTTACTTTTATTTTATTTCGCTGTCTGCCCGAATTGAACCCACGAACCCTCTGATTTCTAGCCAAAGACACTACACACTATGCCACACACATGAATATTAAGGGTTGCTTAAGAACTTAAATGTGCAGTGCACATGTGCACCACGAACTGTTATTTTTTACCCTAGGATTTATAGTCGGACACACACTCACTGTGCCACCGTCGTCATTACTTAGTGAGGAGTAAAGTAAGTAGGTTTACCTTATAAATTTTTTAAAAAGTAACCCATTACTTTTCAGATTACTTGTAATGCGAAAAGAAGTTTGTTTACATTACTTTGTAATGGGTTACGTAATGACTACCGGATCCAAATTTTTGCTGGGCAATGGTAAAGATGGTACAGAAGTGATTGAAAAAAACTCCGGTGTAGAATATTCACAAATAAAAAGCAAGGGAACTGATGAGAATCTGTGGCGAGGATCGAAACTAGTCGTCCCTGTTTCACCCCTTGGCGAACAATGCCAAACTTTCTCCACTAATAAATTAGTTGTTTTAAAATATTAAAAGAAAAACAATGGGATTAAGCCAGACAGACGATTTTGAAAAATAAAATTGCAACAGTTATCACAATAAAACAACGCCACCAATGTTTGAATAAAAAACACTGTATGCGTTGGTTTTTGCTGTAATAAGAAACCAACAAAAATGTTGTTATGCTGCCTTCGTTGTAATTCAACCACACATAACAGTGGAGAAGGTTTGTCTTGTTTTGCAAACACTTTCGTTGGGGTTATATCAGGTTGCATTCACAAACTTCTCATTGAGGTTTTTTTCTTTGGTCACTTATATTTCGAGCTGAACATTGATGTTTGGGTATACAACGTTTTTTGTTGAAGAATTTATTGAAAACTAATTTCTGCTCAAATTGACAGTAAATTGTCATTTGGGGTTCCCAACAGTCGGAAATCTTTTAAATTAAAAATTGTCGACAGGCATAGGTCCATGTTTTGGTGTAGCCACCATATAATGGTACCTCCCGAGTTCAGGTATTTTCTACATTCCACATTGGCTATACTTTGGTTATGTGGTCAACAAAATTATTTACTAAAAAATTAAAAATAAAAAATAGTTAAAACAAGTAAGAAAAGCGTTAAGTTCGGCCGGGCCGAAATTGTTTATACCCTCCACCACGAACTGTATTGAAGTGAATATGAACAATTAGTTTTATTTCGTTTATGAAAGTACTAAACTCTTCTTGTTATTGCAGGAGTAGTACATATATCTCAACTGATAATACTCCCTTCAAAACAGTTAATATCGGGCGACATTTTTATTCTTTCCAAAACATGGACCAATATTTACAATTTTCCGAATTGAGCGAAATACAAAAATTGGACAAAACCGACTAGACCTAAACCTGGCTATTCTGGATTTGGATAGTTAACAACATCGGGAGCGCCGTTCTATGGAGGCTGCAAAAAACGTTAACCTGTACCGATAAATTTCTGGAGGAAAGTTTCGTAACTCTAGCGAAAACTAAATACCAAATTTCAGTTATTTCTAGTGAATATTGTGGCAAAAACTTTCAAAATACCGAAAATTGAGAGGGATCTTTCTTTGGGGGGTATATAAAAACATCGAACAATACCGGAAATTTTCAGGTGGACAGTTTTATACCACCAACGGAGATTAAATATTAAATTTTATCCGTTTCGATGGGATATTGATGACACAATATTAAAATACCGAAAATAGGAAAGTATGCTTCTATGGGGTTATTTGAAGAAACGCGCTTATACTGATAATTCTCTTCTGCAATATTTTATACACCCATGGCAATTTAAATACATATCGGTGGTATATTGAGGCCACAACTTTCTAAATACCGTAAATCGGAAGGTACGGTCCTATGGGGGTATTTGAGGACGTAGACCTATACCGGCACATTTCTGCTGGAATGTTTCATGCCTCTATCAAAAACTTAATACCAAATATCAGCTATTTTGGTGGACAGCGAGCTATATGTAGAAAATCGGGAGGTACCGTTCTATGGGGGCTATATGAAGACATGGACCTATACCGACAAATATCAGGCCGAAAGTTTTATACACACAACGAAGACTAAGTACCATCTTGCAGCTATTTCCGTGTTATATACCGACAAATTTCTGCAGCCCGGAAAAAGACTTAATACCAAATTTCAGCCACTTCGGTGGAATAATGAGGCTAAAACATTCAAAATACCGAAAATCGGGCGGTGTCGTTCTATGGGGGTTATATGAAGACGTTGGGCTATAACGACTAATTCCAGGTGGAAAGTTTTATACCCACAATGAAGACTATGTACCAAATTTTAGCCATTTCGGTGTTATAATGAGGCTAAACCCTTCAAAACAAAATTGGGATATATCGTCCTATAGTCCCCATTTGAAGTCGTGCGACCTATACCGACAAATTTCATATGGAATGTTTTATACCCCAAATGAAGGCTAACCACCAAATTTCAGCCATTTCGGTGGAATATTGAGGCCACAACCTTCAAAATACCGAAAATCGGGAGGTACCCCCCCCCCCCCTATGGGGCTATATGAAGGCGTGGACCTACACCTAAAAATTTCCGGGGGAAGGTTTTTTACACCCAACGAAGACTAAATACCAAATTTCAGCGCTGCGACAGTGAGACTAAAACCTTCAAAATGCCTAAAAACGGGAGATATCAATATCAAAACCTGGACCTATATAAACATTTTATGTTAGAAATATTTCTTAGCCTGTGATAACACAAAATACAGACTTACAACCGATTAGTCCCATATACATTCAAAATATCTTAAAGTAACGCGTACTATATATGGGGCCTTATATGGGGGCTCTGCCAAAACGTGGACCTATATATACAAACTTTGGTAGAAATGTTTTTTAGCCTCTGGAGACACAAAATACCATATTACAACCAATTCGGTGCTCCAATGGGACAAATATCCTAAAATTTGCTTAAAACGGCGACGCGTCACTTTGTAGGGGGGCTATACGAAAACGTGGACCTACATAGCTCTCAATACAAAAAGTCCTACATACATATAATAGATTTTGCCAAAATTGCATCCACCTACTTCAATCCGTTCGAAAGCTAGAGTGATTTCCACAGACGGACAGACGGTCGATGTAGAATTGCACGCTGATCAAGAATATATATAGTTTGTGGGGTCTACAATGATTATTTGGAGTAGTTAGAAACGGAATGACAAACTTAATATACCCCCCATCCTATGGTGGAGGGTATAGAAATGAAGTTACAGTTTTTTGTTTATAAATTCACAAATTTTTTTTCTGTTAGCTTCAGTAAGTATATTCTTCTTTATGAGGGGGCCCCTAAATAAAACACTTGCCATTTAATTTTGTCACCATTTTTAATTTAAATGCAAGCGTTTTATTTGAGATCTCCCATCATGAAGAGGAATATACTTATTGAGCATAAAAGAAAAAATGCCTAGTTTTTAGTGCATTTATAAATAAAACACTGTAACTATTTTTATTTTAATAATTTTTTATTTATATGTTTCAGACATATTTTTATTTAGGAATAAAAAAATCGGATAAAAAATCTTTGCACAATGTAAGCTCGGTGACATCAATCAGTTTCTTCTGTACCGCTCGTACTTGTGCACAAGTTTGACATTTTTCTCAAAAACGGTAGCGTTTTCTCAAAAACGGTAAGAATTAGCAAAAACCGGCTAAAATAAAAGTTGCAAGTTTAACAGTTGTCTACAAGGATGGTCTTTATGATTTTCTAGATGACGCGATCTAAATGTCGAATTAAAAATTAGCCCCGTAATCAGCGTACAAAACTTCAAAAAAATCGGAGGATTTTCGATGGTATCGTTCCCGTTGGGTCTTCGATTACACATGTAACTTAAATGGGATATTTTTGCATAAAATGCTTCTAACATGGAATAACTCTGCTAAACACGCTCCGATTTTGTTGAAATTTTTTTAAAGATAGGTATAATTTCGCTCTTCAATGAAACATATATTTTTTGGGGGGACAGACCCGGTTACTGTTATTTTGGTCGGTTTGTCTGAATATGTGAATATTTCCCTTTTATGTGCATAAAAATGATGTGTTTTTTAGACCAGCTATATCTCACAATGGTTCCTTCTAGGACAAAAATTATAGAGACCAAACTTGTAGATAATTTTGTCTACAATATTTACTTTAGTCACTTTTTGATTATATCAACCGTTTTCAAAAAATAAATCCGAAAACCTAAAAACCCTTAAAATTTGACCTTGCAATTTTTTTGCACATATGGAATCGATGGGGACTTCTAGGACGTTGCCTAGCTCTCCACCAAAATTCATCTTTGTGGGAATTTTAGCTATTTCAAAGCCTGTTTTTACTTGGCTATATGCGGCAGATATAATGTTTTGCTCCATAGGGCTCTAAGCTTTCAATGGGGCTTTTTATAATGGTACCTCATAAAAGGTGTCTGTAAAAAATTATATTAGTTTCCTACCAAAATCATAAAAATTAAATATCCTTTTGTTTCTAGCTAATTTTCTTCAATTATAAGAACCATACAAAATCGTCAACGTTTTTGTCCAAGGAGAAATCTTTGATTCGAATGAGACCTTCACTTAATTAAAAAAACAACGTAAGATTTTCATAGATTTCTATGATAAATGGCCTTCATTTCGTGGCTTTTAGTGGAAGTTAGAAGACTTGAAACTTTTTTCCGCTTTAGATTTATATGATTTAAAACAAAAATTAATTTTTTTTTCACAAAAATATAATTTCAAAGTGACGTCTTTTTGTTTAGTGTCTCCCGAACACAAAAATTACAAAGGGGAACTGCCAAACTTTTTTGCATACTTAAATTGAGGTCATACATGTCTGATTCTTAAGGATACCACTGTTGACTTTTCTACGTCATCCATTGTTGGTTTATTTACATGTGTTTCTGTGTTGACCGGAATGATTTTGTCTTAATAGCTGTCTTTGTGGAAATTTAGTATTTGTTCGTGCCAGAGATACCTAGACATGAACAACTTCTAAGGCCATAAATAATACAATTTAGTATTATGAAAAAAATACTTGACTTATGACATTGTTAAGTGTTGTAAGCAAGCATTCAAGGTTATAATTTATAAATAATAGCCATCATACATCGTTGGTTTCATGATCTCACATTGAGTAAAATAACAAAATCTACTATAATTTATTTAAATATTTATTTCATAACAAAATTTCATCTATTCCAATTGCTTCAAGTGAACTGTTTACATTTCCATGCTAATTACTTTAAATGTTTGATTAAATTGTAATACACAGTATTTAATTAAATTTTTGTTGTTGTTTGTTTACAATATTTTATATGTTATTGGTATCTCTAGAACCAACAAACTTCTATGACTAGTGTAATCATAAATTTAAACAGTTTTTGTGTGTGTGTATGTTTGTTCTTGTTTTTGCTGCATCATTTTCCCACCATTATCTATTTCGTTTTAATTAAATGTTCGGTCGCTATTCATATTTTATTCCAATGCAGGAAACATGTTGAAACTTATGCTTGACTTAGTAACGAATTGTTGGTCTGATTATAATTATAACAGCAGCTATGGCAAAAACAACAAATATGTTTATATGTAGCCCATAAACAAGCTAACCCTATATTTACCACAAATCTGAACCCTCCTTTACCTAACATAATGTTCATAATAAAGATTATGGAATTTTTGTTTTGCAAATGAGTACGAGGTGTGATATGAGAATATATCAAATCAATTATTTATTCATTTCTAAGATCTGACACAACGACTAGTGCCGGAGCTGCCGAAATTAAGTAGAGGACGAAACGGTGGAACACCTTTTCTGTTCCTGCCCTGTACAAATGCAACGAAGGTTGAAAACTCTTGGACAACCGTTCCTAAAGGTGGATATAATTGCCAACAAATTATAACGGAATAGCAATCAATACCCGCATAATAATGAGATTATGAAGGTTACAACCATCACGTAAACGTACCAAGCAACAGTCATTCATCCTATAGACTATATTTTTTAAGCCTCTGACCTCCGCAGCCAAACTCGTGCTTTATTTAAAGGCAGCTATAATTTAGATTTTGGTGTGACGCGTTCCCCACACCATCGTATGTACGACAGAATTATTCTCTATAAAGATTCCGAACATTTAGGGTAGAGATTTGGAGTTGATGGTCCTTAAAATGTTGGCGGAGTTAGTCAACTTTAGAGGGGTTTTAATTGATATGACAAAAGGAGATTGCCGACAGATATATGTAAACCCTCACCCTGTGTGGATATAAAAAAAATTTTCCCACAAAAAAAAATTGTTTATTAAGGGGGGTTTTTTAAAATGTTGGGCATATAAACCGACAAAAATAGGGATTGGATTAAAATTTGCGGGGGATATCGATAGATCGGGATTTTGTACCATATTTGCCTGAGATAAACATAATATCGATAGATCGGGCTTTTGTACCATATTTGCCTACGATAAATATAATATCGCTGTAAACAGGGGCACTAGGAAAACCTTCGGTAAAAATTTCCAAAGGATCCTCGAACAGACCCTTAACCACACAAAACTGCTGACCATTTGTGTGGGTCGTACACCAAGGATTGTATCGATTGGGCTCACATTTGAACATAAACTAACAAAACTAACAAAATTTTTAGAGATAAAAAGTTTGTACTATATCGCTAGCTACGTTTATGAGATATCGCGCTTATTATTTTAGCGAATATTTTCGAACTTTTTTGGGGAAGGTAACGGAACGAATATTACAATATTCAAATTGTGAATGAACGCATTATTCGGTTCTAGCTCTCCAACCACTACATATGGTGCCACAGGTGTTTTTACAACTATCGGGCTGTTAACCAAGAAGTATGGACTTGCCCCTAAAAAAAACTTCTTCTGTCGTAATTGAAACAGCGAATACAAGTTACAAAATCAAAGTGATTCGAGATCAGGTCTTAAAGTGAATTTATCCGAAATTTTGTGTGGGAGGTACCAGAAGGAGTGGACAAATGTAGCCCATATTGGAACCTGACTTATATCTGGTAGATATATTAGGATGTGCTAAGTATGGACCAAATAGGTCACACCCTTCAACAGTTGTGCGCACAATTTTTTCGAACATTTTCGAACTTAAAGTGATTCGAGAGCAGGTCTTAAAGTGAACTCTTCCAAAAATTTGTCTGGGAGGTACTTAAAGGAGTGGATCAATTGGGTCCATATTAGAACCTCATCTAATCACGATGGGGAAAGTACGGACCAAATCGGTTACTCCCTTCAAGAGTTATCGTGCGCACAAATTTTCCGAACATTTTCGAAGGAATCAAATTTTGGACCGAATCGGTTGAACCGTTCGAGAGTTATCGTGTACTCTAGCCAGACAGACGGACGGACATGGCTAAATCAACTCTAAATTGTCTGAAACACATTTCGTCCAAACATACTTGGGGCCTAAAACCATTATTTCGATGAGGTACATTTTGCTCGTATGAAAGTGTATATACCCTCGTTAATATAAATGCTGAGGGTATAAAAATGATATGTAGCGAAGTCCCCACACATCAACCGTTATGCGACGATAGTTCCGTTGTCTGGTTTGGTTGACATCATCAGATATATTAGATGTAGCTAGACATTTGGAGGTCCAATTTATACGTACTAACGTCAGCAACTTTTATTTTTGGTTGGTGAGGACGCAAGTACAAATTCCGGCCTGACCCAACTGAAGGTGTTTGTTTTTCTTTTTTGTTGTTGTTTTTTTGTTTTTTTTTTTTTTGTAGTAGACTGTTTTTTAGGTTCTAATGGGAGAACGCGCGGCACTTGTATACTCACTGCCATTAGAGGGTGTTAAATGCAGTTCCTCAGGAAAGGCACTTAAAATTAAAGTGGAACCAATATTAGTCCTTGGCTTTGTCCTTTTAAAGCTCGACAAGACCCTTCCTTGGTATCTTTTATCCCCTACCTCAACCATGACGGTTCAGGTAGTAATGGAACGTCCAGACTATAATGAAAAATCCAGTTAAAGTAGTTAAAAGTTTGTTCGGACAAAGTAAAAGATGGATGAGGTATTCTCCGCTAGGCTCATAGAACAAATGCTCCGATAAGGAGCGATGTGTATTTCCCAAACTTTTACAACCAACATCGATACAATTTCATTATCATGCTCTAAAATCAAAACTATTTAGCATGCCCTCGTCCCTGGCATTAAATCATTATTAATTTTGTTTTTCATACACTCCTGCGGTTACATTTAAATGCATATTTTACTCGTACTAGGCTAAAGGATAAAACAATTTTTATAGAGATGACTAAACCAGTAAATGTTTCTGTAAACATTTTCCGTATGTACATAAGTGTGTGTGTGTTGAATCTTATTTGTGTGCGTGTGTAATTGTGGTTATGTAAATCTGTATATAATTCAGTGTTTTGTTTATAATTATGAAATTATAACGATAAAGTGAAAACCGTTTTTACAAATAATAACAACGACAATAAAATAGGCACACAAATCGCTATTTATCTCATCTTCGTGAAATTCAATACACATTGGTAATTTAATAATAAAACATATAAGTAATAGTTATAGAACGGACGGGGACGACCATGTGGTGACCTAAACTACATCATCTGGACACGATTTTCCTCTTTCTCAAGAATTTCTAGTTATTTACAAATAAATAGAAAATATTCAAATATCGAGGAATTATAAAACATATCGGAATTGTCTATATCCAGTTATAAAATTATCGTTATACGGATAATATTACCATTCCTTTTTTCTAAAACAGATGTTTTATTCCCCAAGAACATTTTACATAAACATAATCAAAACTTGACCAATTTCTCTCAGTGTGATCACAAAAAATTTCATTTTTGCACAACAAAATATGTAACAAACTCAACAAAGTGTAGTAGGGTATAATTATACACATACAAACATCTCGTTACGACAAGAAATAGTTGCAAATTGATTATAAAATTAGCAAAAATATGTTATAATAACAATTATATTTTTATTATTGTAAATCCCATTTAACATTAATTGATTCAATTAATTTTGAATAACTATAATTACAATGTGGTTGAGATAAAATTTCTATGCTCTAAATTGTTGCAGGTGTTTTTGTGATTGCAAATTGTTATACGTTAAACTTTGCCCTACCCTTTCCCGTAACCGAAGAGTCATTTTTATATTAAGCTTTATTTTGTGTTCCTCATAATTTTTTCAACGTTTCATGTTAAGTTTGCCGAATATTTACGAATATTTACCATCAACAATAGTTTTATTGTTTTCTTAAGTATGTTTTATTGTTTTCCAGCATGATTGTAAGCTTTTTCATGCGACCAAATCAATTGTTGAATACCTGTTTCCACTCCGATTGAGACACCTCCCAAACATGGCTTTAGAAGGCTTTTACAGAATATTTTGTTCACCACGCCTATTTTTCTTGATAGGCTGGAATCCACGTTTTGTCTGGTAGAATAGGCACTGGTTTGAATTGATGTGTGAACGCTTGTATTGTCATGATGCAGAATGATTCTTGTTCTGTTGTTCGTTTTTCGAATTTCTCAGGAGACTTCAGGCAAACAAATTGTAGTGCACCACTCAAAATAACCGTCCTATATTTCTCAAACAGATTATATGTTTGGGTGCAAACAAATATTTGTAACAATATATCGGCAAATTTGAGGGCGGTCAATGAACCTTCTAATACTTACAATCATTTTAAAGGCCATGGTTTTCTAATTTTCAATGTTAGTATGTAGTCAATGATACATGAAGCATAAAAATAACTATGGGTAGGTCGCGCATTCATTAAAGCAGATTTGTTGTTAGCCAGAAGCCAAACAAATATGGGCTGCAAATTAATATTAGACTAAGAATGAGGTAATGAAGGCAACAAATCTATAAATTGACCTCCTAATAAATTTCGATAATTTTACCAACCTGTAAAATATCATAGCCTTGGTGCTGTCACATAGTAGAGTTGTCAAAATACAACATTTACAGACAGCTCGTTGTCGATGATTCGAAAAAAATTCCAAATATAATCCCAATGGCTAAAGAATTTGGTAGCAGTTGGATGGGTTAAATTAAATTAAAAAATATCGCCTAGCTTAAGGATAAACTGCTATCATTTCTATTTGAGCCCATTTTATTTCACTTTATCCATATTTACACTAGACAATTTTCCTTGCGGCAATTGTCTGTCAGTTTGATGGAGAGAGAGGTAACCCTTTGCCTCTCAACATCCTCTCTCACCTAAAAACTGGCAATTGCCGCAAGGAAAATTGCATAATGTAAATATGGACTTTGTTTTATATAGCTCCCATATAACGGTACCTCCCGATTTTCGGTATTTCGAGGGTAACAATTTTTAACCGAACTAGTTGTTATTTGGGATTTAAAGTTCTTAGGGTCCACAAAACTACTTCCCCAAAAACTGTCAACATGGGTTCATGTTTGGGTATAGCCTCTATATAAAACTACCTTCCATTTTTCGGTGTTTTGAGAGTTTTAGCTAATTTTTTTTACAAAATTAGGAGTAAATTGACATTTAAGGTTCTTAGTGGTCACAATACTTGCTTACTTACTTAGCTGGCCCAATACAGAACATTTGTTCCATAGGCCGAACTAAGAAAGGATCTCCATTTCTCTCTATTGGTTGCTTTGCTCTCTGGAATACCGCGCCTTTTCATCTCATCATCCACTTGTTTGCGCCATCTATTCCTTGGCCTGCCAATTCTGCGTGCACCGCTAAGCGGTCCATATTTATACGCCTTTTTAGCGGGTTTATCATCGCTCATTCTTATGATATGGCCTAGCCAACGCAATCGCTGCATCTCGATACGTTTAACAATATTGATGTCGTTGTATAGCAAATACAGCTCGTGGTTCATGCGACGTCGATATTCACCGTCAACGCAGATTGGTCCGTAGATCTTTCGAAGAAGTTTTCTCTCAAACACACCAAGCACTGCTATGTCTGCTTGCGCAAGTACCCAGGCTTCGGTGCCATACATCAGCACGGGTAGTATCAGTGTTTTGTAGAGCGTTATTTTTGTTTGACGAGATGTGGCTTTGTTTTTAAACTACTTACTTCAACCAAAGTAGCATCTGTTGGCCAATACAATTCTTCTTTTTATTTCACAACTGATGCCGTTTGTTGTGTTTACGGAGGTGCCGAGGTAGACGAAGTCTTTTACTACCTCAGTATTATAGGAACCAACTTCCACAGTCGGTCCGAGCTCAATGGACGCATTGCGCGTCGACACCATCAACTTGGTCTTCTCACCGTTTACCGCCAGACCCACTTTATCAGATTCTCCTTCGACCACCACAATACTACACCACTAAAAATGTCAACATAGGTCCATGCTAAGGTATAGGCTCCATGTAACGTTACCTCCCGATTTTCGGTATTTTGAGGGTTTTAGCTACAATTATTGTCCGAACGAGCTGTAGCTTGACATTAAGGTATCAGGAAAGTTTTCCAGGAAAAATCGTCATCATCATCATACCATATCATCTTCCCCCTCGATTTTCGGTATTTTGAGAATGATAGCATTTGAAGGATCCATTGCGCACAACACTTTTCCAACAAAAGTTGTCAATATAGCTACATGCTTTGGTATGGGCCCCATATAACGGCACCTCGCGGTTTTCGGTATTTTCAGGGTTTGGCACAATTTTTTGACGAAACTACCCGAAGTTTGACATTTTCCCACCAAAAATTGTCAACATAGGTCCACACTTTGATATAGCCCCTATATAAAATTACCACCTGATAGAATGGAGGGTATATTAAGTTTGTTTCTCCGTTTGTAACTCATTGAAATAATCATTTGCGACCCTATAAAATTGTTAATATACGTAACCGAACTAGTGTTAATTTGACATTTGACTTTCTAAGTGGTCGCAAAAATCGTTAACATAGGCCCATGTTTTTGTTTAGCACCCAAATAACGGTACCTCCCGATTTTCGGTATTTTGAAGATTTTAGCAAAAAATTTTAACTAGTTGTAATTTGATATTTGAGGTTCTCAGTTGTGGTGAAACTTCTCCACCAAAAATCGTCAACATAGGTCCATGTTTTGGTATAGCCCATATAACGCTACCTCCTAATTTTCGGTGTTTTGAGGGTCTTACCTACATTGATTGACGGAACTACCTTGCAGTTAAAAAACTTTTCCACCAAAAATTTTAAAGATAGGACGACATTTTGATGTAGTTTGTATCTTTCACATGGCTAAACACGCATTTGAGGTATCCAAGGTCAAACAATTTTTCCACCTAAAATTGTGATATTAAACAAATTATTACATTTTAATTAATTATAGTTCGACCCGACCGAACTTAACGACTTTTTACTTGTATAAATTAGATTAGATAATGTAGGCATTAGGATTGTCAGTGGTCGAACAATGTTTATATATAAAATTGTTGACAGGCAAGGAAACTACCCAGCAAAATGTTTGATGTCAAAGATGCCATTCAGTCATGGGTGCAAGTGATCTGGAATGTCATCATTTTGGCATCTTCATCGATGAATTTTATATGAGTGCAATCATGTAAATATTTTACTCTACTACTCTTGTAAAACAACTCATTAATGTACCATTTTATGCAACTGTAAACTATTACTAATATATTTACGCCCTACTATTTCTTCTCAGGATTGGCACTTAAGCTAGAACAAAATTCAATAAAATCGCTCAGTTTGTGATCTACATTCTAACGCGTTACATAACCATAAGATAAGATCACAAAGGGTGATCTCCATTCTAACACGTTATGGTAACTATCAGATAAGATCACAATGAGACAATTTGTCCGTCCGGCAGTCTACATCAATCCTCACTTGTGTTTTCATATACAATCGACACCAGATTGTTAAAATCTTATATATTTAGAATAATGAGTATAAATAAAAACACAAAATTAATCTCTCTTGGATCGAAGGAATGGGTTCAAATGCTGTCGAAAAGATCGGATCTTTCACGACTTCTTTTGATTGGGTTCAAATGCTGATGAAAAGATCGGATCTTTCACTACTTCCTTTGCATTTGTTCAAATGCTAATAAAAATATCGGATCTTTCACGACTTCGTTTGAACCAACGCAAAAGATGCCATGAAATAACGTTATCGCATGGAACCCCTTCCTTCAAATTTTGCCAGCTACTTATTCCATTTTGTTTAAAAATATTTAATGGTGGAGAGTATAAAAAGTTCGAACTGACCTAACTGAACGACTTTTTAGTTGTTTCATTCTTTCCCATTAAAATATCGATTCTACAAAAGGTAGCTTATGAAGAACAGCAACCTTTATTGTCATCAACAAGCAAACTGCATCTTTACTTACATTTTTGCAATTGAAGAAGTTCTAGGACTTCTGGATGTTTTACAAAAATGCTACAAGCTCTATGAGCGGATTTAGTTTCCTTTGCATTTGCCTGTACTACGTAATTAAAGCATTCGTGGAAGAGTTCTAACATATTACGTTCCGTTGACTTCATCACATGAAATCAGATTTTCATGGGAATTATTTCAATCACAGAACAATAAGTTGTCCCCTTTAAACAATGTCTATTCAAAGAACTTCGTTAGTTTTTTTGTTTTTTTTTTTATCAATAAATCGTAATACGAAATAAATGAATGACCCATTTTGTACATTTTACAGTTGACAAATTGTTTTAATGGTTTTCATCATCAGTTGTTGGCAATTACGCTATAATATCCCAAAGCCATACAACCAGCCATAGTACAACAATCTTTTCAGCGACTATGCATAATTTCAACATCCAATTTGACATCGGGTCATTGTTGTTCTGCTGGCATACTTTGCAGGTCAAAATCAACAAAAAGGAAAAAACAAACACAATGAAAACAAAACAAAAACCCAGTCGGTCGGTCTTATAATAGCAAAATAAACAGCTGCAAAAGTTTCAACAAGTTTTCGAGGAAAACTCATACCGTTGCACAAAGAAGAAATTGGTTATGGCCGTGATGGATTTCGTTTGTAGTTTAGTTCATTTTTCTCTTCACTGCAACAAACATACATACATACATACACACAGCTGCAATTATTGACTATAAATCCATGTAGAATAAATAACAAAAAATTTTAAGTTAACTAAACAGTCCGAAGTATTTGAAGAGCTTTTGAAACTACTCTGGATGAGTAGTTACTGATTTATATGGGTTTCCGTAAAAAT
Organism: Musca autumnalis; assembly: GCF_047663935.1. Classification (NCBI taxonomy): domain Eukaryota; kingdom Metazoa; phylum Arthropoda; class Insecta; order Diptera; family Muscidae; genus Musca; species Musca autumnalis. Next base: position 7,898,017 of record NW_027411644.1, on the reverse strand, counting down.
TTGTTTACAGAAATATAAAATAAAAAACAGAGCTCAAATATAATAGTTTTCAAAGTTAAGCTCTACTGGAAAATTAATTTCAGAACAAATTGCAAGCGTTTGGGAAAAGTCACAAATTAAAAAGTTGTATTACTTATCGTGAGGTTGGTGCATTCAAATCTGGAATATTTATATTAGAATTAATCTCAGTCGAAATAAAGTGTTTAAAAAAATATTAAAAACATTTTTGTTCCTTTAGCCATAAAAGATAGCCCCATAATTATGGGAATTGTATCTTCATTGCACGTGGCGCTAATAACATCTATGTATGTATATTTGTTTATAGGAACATATCAAGCACCAATTGCACATTCACTATTCACAATCTGACATCCTTTAGACCACATCATGCTGATGAGTTGCTAGCCTCTAACACAACATGTATCCACACTTTAGGTGTTGAAAATGGCAAAGCCATGGATTTTGTCTCATATTGTATGTACGTACATCTGTATATGGGTATGCATGTATATTCTACCAAGCCAGCTCCAGTTTTCACTTGAATATTTATGCAATCAACATGTGGCATTAAATGACTAAGGCCGTAGCTCAGATACAACCACAAATACCATAACCCATACTCATACCGAACCACATTCTCTCTCTCTTTGTCTATGACTAAATGTGGCTGGCAGTAGCATAAAAACTTGCTTAACACAAAGACAGATACATAGAGCTGCTCATTTTTTATGCATTAAAAGCTGAGGAATGAAAGAAAAATGAACCAACACTCCGGATGTTTAGTAGATGGGAATGTTTGATAAGAGCATAGTGACTTTGAAAATGTCACTGATGAACAGTTGCTAAACAGTATATACACGTATGTATGAGTGTATATGGGTGTTTTGGTTGAATTTATGGGAATATCTGAGAGTGCATTTCTTCATGTGTCATGATATCTGTGACAGAGGGATATATGTACATGTATTTATGTTGTTGCCTCTCTTCCCTGAGACATGGTAAATAATTAGAAAATTTGTAATTGTGATTCTGAGGCAGAAGCAAAATGGATATTGGAAAATCTTAATCCGTTCAAAAGAAAATTTCATTAAATATTAATTAAGGGCTAATTGTAAACCAGTGAAAAATTGTAAATTACTTTCGTATTACAAGATACTGAAAACAAGCTACTCGAAAGTAAGAAATATGATATGTTCCAGAACCTGCAAGGAGTAACTATTTTTTACTACATACACTGGAAGTATATAAATAGATTTTTTTTTTTTAATTTTAAAATTTTAAATCTTCTCAGAGTGCACATTACGTCTATAAAAGCCGACTGACTCTAAATTGGAGCAATATCCAAATCTTAATAGAATCTAATATATAAAAGGCAATGTGTGTATGTTAGTATGTTTGTTTGTTTGTATGTTTGTATGTTCCGAATAGACTCAAAAACGGCTGAATAGATTTTCTTGAAAATTTCAGATAATGTACTGTGAACACCGGTGGTGAAAATAGGCTGTATATTTTTTTGAATGGTCGTCGCGGAAGTGAAATATCGCGGTCATCCCAAATTATTCAAAAATGTATTATTTCAAATAATATACCTAATTTTAGCAAGCGTGACTACAAAACCGCTTTAACACTGGCTTCAATATGTGGGATAAAATCCCGATAACTTGAGATAACTATATAGAAATTCCGAAAAATCGATTGGGAAATCTTATGAAATTTTTTATGTGGAGTTTTTAGGTCTGAGAGTAGGTCGTAATCTATTTTTTATCCCGCTAAGTGTAGTGACCGTTGGTCCTCCCCACAACTTTTTTAAGAAAACCGCGAAATTCAAGATACGTTTTAATATATTGTTTACAAATTGTTTGCAATGCTATGGTACTTACAGTCTTGACCCTGAATGGTCGTCGCGGAAGTGAAATATCGCGGTCATCCCAAAATTTTCAAAAATGTATTATTTCAATTAATTAGAACTTTCATAAGCTGTTTTTATACGGCTAAGAGTAGTGACAGGTGGTGCTCCCCCACAATGTTTTTAAGAAATCTGAAATCTTTGATATTTTTGAACGTATTGTTTACAGATTGTTTTCCCTGAATGATCGCGGTCATCACAAAGTTTTCAAAAATGTATTATTTCAATTAATATACATAATTTTAGTAAGCGCGACACAAAAATGATATAAACACTAGCATGAACAAGTGGGATAGCGCGGTCGTGTGCTATTTTAATATGGCTAAGTGTAGTGACCGGAGGTTCTCCTTCAATTTATTTTTTTTAAATCAGAAGTCCATGATATTTTTGAACGTATTGTTTACAGATTGTTTGCAATACTACTGTAATTACTGTCTTGACCCTGAATGGTATCGCGGAAGTGAAATATCGCGAAAAGTGAAATAACGCGGTTATCACAAAATTTGCAAACATTTATTATTTCAGATAATATACATAATTTTGTAAGCGTGCCTAAAAAACGCTATAAACACTGAACACTAAACAATAAGTGGGATAGCGCGATCAACTCCACATTTGGAATACAGTAAAATCCCTATAACTTGAGATGTCACAAGATCGAAATTCCAGAAAGATCGATTGGAAATCAGACATAGTTATTGATATACAATACAATATCATCATTGGAATCAGAATACCGTGATCGTGTTCGATTTTTGAAAATATTATAATTACGGATAAAATCTCAAAATATGGGAAGTGAAACTTCATGAGCATCGATTTCAATCCTTAGAATAGCTAGATAAAGATACATTTTTTAAATACAGCAAAATCTCGATAATAACGACTACAATTTATAGAAGTAATTTTTTTATGAATTATATAAATGTTGCCATACATATCCCGAAGGAACATACATTTCGCTGAGGGGTATTTTACCACTATTGCATATAGAGCGCGAAAAAAGGCGTTACGTTCATTCTGACTGAATGAGGTTAAATCCACCAAAAATAACGAAAATCAGGCGCCACCGTTCTATTGGAGCTATATCAAAACGAGGACGTATACTGAAAATTCTCTGCAAGACTGTTTACGACCCCCAACAGTGGCTATATCTCTGAACTATTGAAGATCTGGAGGTACTGTTTTATGGGAGCTATATCAAAACGTGAACCTATAACTGTTACATACCGAGCGCAAATACAAAGGCGTGTCTTTCGGTCGATCCGAATATTTATGCTCTCCTCTTTAAAATATATTAAAACCAGATTTCAGCCATTTCGGTGTCGATAATGATGCTAAATCCTCAAAAATAGCGAAAATCAGCCACTACCGTTCTATGGGAGCTATACAAAACGTGGACCTATACTAACAATTCTCTGCAGTAATTATTACGACCCCAACCGAGACCAACAATCCAATATATAGCAATGTAATTGACGTGCACCGACCATTATATGTGGGTCACAAAGTGCTTTAAACTGTCGATTTATGGTGAAGGGTATAATAAAAGAGATTTTATATCTTAAATTTGGGGAATACCATTACATGGAATTTATGTCAAAACATTGATTTATATTATGAAGTTTCTAGAGGGATGCCTAATTATGGGTGTATCAATACTGCATAGATAACTAAAGTTTACACGGAGAACCCAAACAACGGGCCAGCAACGCGGACCGGGTCAGCTAGTTCAATATAATTTGGCAAAATTATATCTTGTCGATTTCAGTAGACAGAATTTTCGACTTTGGGCCATTATATACATGAAATCGGACGAACATATACATGTATCAAAAAGAACTATGCGTCTATTTTGTTCCTTTTGTATGTTACACACTAATGCCCAAAGACACAATACCCCTTACCACAGTGTTGTGGAGGGTATGTATTCATTACACCATCAGCATTTAGGCTAACGAGGTTATATACACTTTGATATGATCAAAAATGTGCCTCCTCAAAATAATGGTGTTTGACCACAATATGGCTGAATGGAGCGCATGATAACTCTAGACAGGATCAACAGATTGGTTTCAAATTTTGTATCCAATTTACTTTAATTTTCAATTTTAATTTTTTCCTAAAATGGTGTACACGAAAACTCTTTAACGAATAAACCAAAATTTGTCACTCTTAACAATTCTTTCAGACATAGATCAGCTAAGAATACAAACTATATCGGTCCGCTTCTTCGAATACCATCCAAACAAAATTCCAAAATTGTTCGCACTGCCGGCAGAAACCAAAGCATGTAGAAAATCGTTAAGTCCAGTCGAACATCGAACTTTTTATACCCTCCACCATTAAATATATTGTGAACTAAAATGGTAACTAGTGGAAAAGTTTGTGTTTGGAACCTCAAAAGTGAAATTACCGTTATTTTGATAAAACAAGTAAAAAAGTATCAGTCGGCTTTGCCGACAGAGATATGGGCGATATTTTTGAAAATTTAACATATTTGAAGCCAAGGTTTACTCTTTTATAACTCGGGAATTGTGGTTGTATATTATAAAAACTAAATGCTTTTAGATATGAAATGTATTTAGACTTTGCAAAAAATATACCCTCAGCCTGTGTGTATTTAAACACTTTTTCCCAAAAAACGTATGCATTTAGGCGGGTTTTAAAAACTTTGGGCGTATGAACCGACAAAAATATGGATCGTATAAGGCTTTTGTACCATAGTTGCCTACGAAAAACGTAATATCGTTGTAAACAGGGTCACTAGGAAACCCTTCGGTTAAAATTTCCAAAGGATCCTCGAACAGACCCTTAACCACACAAATATGTTGAACACTTGTGTGGGTGGTACTCCAAGGATTGGACCGATAGGGCCCACATTTAAACAAAACTACGTTTGGACAAACTATTTAGAGATCCAAAATTTGTACCACATCGGTTGCTACCAGGGTTTCGAAGTCGGAGTCGAGCAATTTTGCTGGAGTCGGAGTTTGAGTCGATAAAAATAACTCGACCCCGAATCCGGGCAAAAATTTTTCCACGTTATAGAAATATAACATTATTATTTTTTTAAGAAAAGTGTATGAACATATACATATATGCAAATTATATTTATACTAAGTTAAAGGACAATTCACAGGATATTTACTGTCCTCTGAAGTGTAGTCTATTCATCCCCATTTTGTTGATCCAATTGATTCGTTACATTTTTGCAAACAAAAGTAAAGTTCTATCAATGGTATTAATATTGGTCCTTTAACCTCTTTCGTCAGAAGTCTTACTGGTCTTCTCACACAGGTCTATTGGTATTCTCATCTTGTTTTTTATGAGAAGTCATCATTGTCTTCTATTAAAGACATGGTGGTCTCTATGGATAATCTTACTGAATACCCTGGGACACAAAATGGAAGTTAAGATCTGGGGGAGGAAAATTCCTTTTGGGAATGAAAGCCCCAATTGAGAACCTTTTGTCAAATATGCTGTCGTTCTAGCTCAGTTTCTTCCATGTCCTTTTTGTTCTTGAACTCAAAAAGTAAAACAAAATTAAATTTTCTACAAAAATGTTGCACCGAAAATTATATGTAGGTTTCCCATAGCCAAGAAATCGATATTGTCACGTTTTCATTGTCCTTTATCAGTTTTACCCGTTACTTTCTCAAAAAAACACGTATGTTTATGTATTTCGCTAAATTTCGCATAATCTATTAACTATATATCAAATTCGGATGGTTACGCATCATAAATTCGTTCTTGGTTAACGACAGATTCTGACAAACGGCGAATCTTTCTTCAAGGATTCATTATATACTCAATGAGGGCTTTAGATGTAGACATTGAAATAACTGGATTTGTCCCCCAGGAACAGATACAGCGCATGTGTATCCGAGTTTTGTACACAATCAATTGCATATAAGAAAGGATCGGGTAAAAGTGATAAGGGACAATGAAAACATGACAATATCGATTTTTTGTCCTAGTGGACCGATCGTACATAAAAATCGTTTGCTAATTTTTCAGTTCCAGAATACATCCATCTGCCTACGTGCTGAGTGGTGTACACAATATTTCCCAAATATTTCAATAAAATTATCCACTCCACACCAAAGTTCAAAATGTGAGCTCTGAATTTTAGTTTAAGGGTTGATCCCTACTTATAAATTTCATAAAAAAGTAGGAACAATATTGCCTCAGTATGAGCTTTGGATAGGAACAATTTATTTTATTTTGTATGCAGCATATAAACTGTGTTTTTCTCGAAATCGGCCACAAAAATATATGACAATTGGTTTATTAGTTTTCGAGATAGAGTTGGCACCACAAAATGCTTTAATAAAAACAAGGTTTCGTAGACGACCTCGAAACTTCTTTCAGATGAAGAAAAAAATCTGCCAAAAAGTTACGTAGTTTTCTCGGAAAAAAATAAGCATCCAGTTTGAAACTTGATCGTGAATTGCTAATAGTTTTTACTGCATGTAGTCCTTACGATTTGTATTGCCCCATCACTTTCACATATTTTGAAGATTTTCTCACGCGGAAGAATTCCGTCCAGAATATACTCGTGCAAACAAAGGAAAAACGACAAAAACGTTCTAAATTTGCTATTTTTCAATGTAAGATTCGACAGAAACAGTATTGATATGTTCGAATGCATTCAAACGAATGCCCTATCTAATGAATATGAAAGGAAAAACTAACACATTAGCCTATATAGGCCAAAATATAAGAAAAAATTAAAAAAATTGTGCACATTTTATTCATTTTAAGTGATAGAGGAATTCACTCTCGGAGTGGACCCGGAGTCGGAGTCTTGAAAAAACTCGCCTGGAGTCGGAGTCGAGCCAAAAATACCTCGACTATGAAACCCTTGTTGCTACGTTTATGAAATATCGTGCGTACCATTTTAGTGAATATTTTCGAACTTTTTTGGGGGAGTACCGGAAGGAGTGGACCTATAAGCACCACCTTCGAATTTCATCTAATATTCAAAGAAATATTAAGATATCCAAATTGTAAGCGAACGCAGTATTCGGTTGGAGCTTTCCAGCCACTACATATGGTGTTTTTTACTCCTTTCGGACTGTTTTCTCAAGAAGTATGGACTAGCACATTTTACTGTCGTAATTGAGGCAGCGAGTGCAAGTTGCTTCAACAAAAATTAAAGTGATCGAGGGCAGGTCTAAAAGTGAATTTATCCAAAATTTTGTGTAATAGGTACTCGAAGGAGTGGACAAATATAGTCCATATTCGAAGCTGATCAATATCTGGTAGATATATTAGGATGTATAAAGTATGGACCAAGAGTGATCGTTTGCACAATTTTTCCTAACATTTTTGAACTTTTGTGGAAGAGGTACTTGAAGGAGTGGACCGATATGACTTATTCGAAAATATTACGAATGCCACACTTTGCACCGAATCGGCAGATCCGTTCGAGAGTTAGCTTGCTCTCTAACCACTAGGGGTTTCTTGCAGTTTTACGCTATTTTCTCAGGAAGTATGGACTTGCCCCTGATGAAACTTGTACCGTCGGATGGAGGGCAGTGAATACAAGTTGTTACATCAAAAATCAAAGCGATTTCAAATCAGGTCCTAAACTGAACTTTTTCAAAATTTTGTGTGGGAGGTACCCGAAGGCGTGGACCAATTGGTTCCATATTGGAACTTTATCTAAGTCTGGTAGAAATGTGCGCACAAACTTTCCGAACAGTTTCGAACTTTTGTGGGGGAGGTACCGAAAGGAGCAGGCCGATATAACCCATCTTCGAACTTAACAAAGTTTTGACAAAATATTACGAAACCCAAATTATGGACCGAATCGGTTAATCCGTTCAAGAATTATCGTGCGCTCCAGCTAGCCAGGCAGACAGACGGACGGACATGGCCAAATCAACTCCAAATTGTCTGAAACGGATTTCGACCAAACATACTTGGGGTCTAAAACCATTATTTCTATGAGGCACATTTTGCCCGTATGAAAGTGTATATGGGAAATGTTGCCAATTATTTCATATTCCATTTCCAAAAAATTGATTTTTTTCTTTTCGCGCTACATTAACGATTTTTGGTACATAGGTTAAGAAAAAATTCCAAAGTACAAATCCGCTCCCGAGCAAATTTTTGGTTGTTGCGGACAAATGTTATCGCGGTTTTACTTCTGCTTTTAAGAAAAAAATATTATAAAAACGCTAATTATTTTATTGAGCACAATTGTCACTAAAAAGTTATCACGAAGTGACGTCATTAAGTAGATTGCATAATATTTGTAAAATGTTACTCAGCATACGCGGAATTTATAAAAATTGACAAAATTTTAAATGTAATCCGAATTTTTTGAAAATATAGGTCAAAAAATACAAAAAAGTAAAAGTTCTAAAAAAAGACTTCACGGGGAATCAAATGAGACCAAACTTATAATCATCGGGATAGTAGTTAGGATATTAAAGCCAAAATAAGCACATATTTGTGTTACAAAAACAAATTTTGATTAGGAATAATAGTTTTCACATGCATTCTAGAGTTGCAAATATTGCAAAAATTCTATAGGAGTACTTCTTTTATTTTTCTTGAAACTCCCAAGAAACTGGGCGGATTTTGCTTTATCTACATTCACATAGAAGGTTTCCCATTGTGGAAAGTTATCGGGTTGTTGAAATAAATCATTAGACTTCTTAAACGGAAATAGAGTTCAAATAAACCGCTTTTACTTATATGCATTATTAAAATATGTGTAAATCGCGTAATTATCAAAATCGTTTTGTCCGCATGTGATTTTCATGTACAGCAAGACCATATCTTTTAATTTGTATATATTTTTCGAAATATAATTGGGACGCTAAGATGTAGCATCGGCAGCATCTTAGCATTAAAAAACCTATAAAACATCGCTAATTTGCGCAAAGTTCATACAGTTTGGTTCCGCATCCGGTTTTTGTGTCACCATGAAAATCTGCATCGATATATACCTATTTTAAGGCAATCAGTCAAGAACCGTGGATGTAGCATCACTCACTATTTTTGGGATAAAATGAATGTAGTTCCCTTATCAGTGAAGTTTTTAAATCTCTCTTTCCGCAAAAAGGAAGATGCTGCAGTAGTTTTTTCACAGCATTGCAAGCGGCCGACAGAATACGCGACAAAATGCGCGATATTTTCAAAAACAATATTAGGTGATTTTCCTACCTTGGAATTTCTCCTATCTCGCGTTTTAGTAGATGGATTTTAACGAGTAATGATTTATTAGATCCGCAACATAAAAATCTAAAATTTGCAATCATGCACGAATAAATCGAATACCAATTGTACAAATTAGACCCGAAATATATGATTTTTAGAAATTTGTTCGCACAAAATTTTCGTAATTGGATACAGATTTCTCTGAAGGTGTGCAGACTACATTCACGACACATATATCAAATAAATCAGAATCGCGAGTTCTACAATCCTACATATATACGATTTTTTGAAAAACCTGTTTGCGGAACGAAGTTAGAAGAAAATTTCAAAAAACACTTAAAATCTGGCTTCAAAATGACAGCATCATTTAATGGTAGACGCAGATCAAATTTTGAAAAGTTATACATTGGTGGGATGATCCTTATTTAGTTGGCTTCTGCTTTCACTTTGACGGTAAAATCGGGAAAAATGTGGTTTAATCACAAATCGAGAGAAAACAAAAAAAGTCGTGTTGGCTTCAACCCATTTTTACCCATTTTTTAACATAAATATAGCCACAGCTTCCAAGCAAATCAACTTTGAAGGCCAATATTTTTTGCCAAGTCTTAAAACATTTCATTTTATACAAAAGCATTTAAATTGAACAATATACAACCACTATTCGCGAGTCATAAAGGGGTAAACCTTGGCTTCAACGATGTTAAATTTTCAATAATATTGCCCATATACCCTCGTTAGCATAAATGCTGAGGGTATAAAAATTGAGCTAAAACTCTCAAAATCGGAAATCCCAAAGTAACATTATAGGGGGGTTTAGCAAAACATGGACCTATAATAAAAATTTTTGGTTTAGAAATGTTGCTACAACAGAGAACTTGAAATAACAAATTACAGAAAATTCGAAAACAAATGTAGCTAAATTCCACAAAATACAAAAAATCGGAAGGTACCGTTATATGGGGCCTTACCAAACCATGGACCTATGTTGGCAATTTTTGGTGATAAAGTGATGTTATTGCAGAGAACCTTAAATGCCAAATTACGGGTAGTTCATACGTGATATTGGTAAATTTCTGGAGAAAGTCGTAGATATTTCTCGGAAACTATAACAGATATTGTGTTCATTGTTTTTTTGTAAAGTAGGTAGGATTGTGGCATTTAAAAATCGTTTTAGTAAATTACAGTAGCGTTTACACAACATGATGAATTTTTTTTCCTCAGGTTCTAAATTTTATTAAATTCCCAATTTAGTGGAATAGAAGTTTTGTGGAACAACATGGAACAAAATTCTGTTTTCACAAAAAGATGCCAGAGAGTCTCCTCTTTCTTTTTTCAATTTATTGAAATTACATGGGTAAAAATGTGTGTTTTTCAATACTGTTTCCATGTAAATTACACCTTTTGAACCAAATTAAAATTTTTTGAGTAAATGAGTTTTATAGAAGTTATATAAGTTTTATGAAACCCCAAGGAGTACTTTCTTAATTAAAAAAAATAAATGTTCTTGTAATTTTTTTACAAATTTTTAAAAATTGTTTTTCTACATTTTTATACCCTCCGCCATAGTATGTATGGAGTAGGGCTATAACCAAAAAAATACCACCACATAGCCGTGTAGAGCATGGAAAACTATTATGAAATACGGTGTCAATTTTTCTCTATCGCGAAAAAAGTTTCCGCACCAAATGCATGGAAGTTCAGAAATGCATTTTTTCTATTATAACAACATATTTCCTTTTTATTAAAATTTTTATTTTTTTGTAATCTGATTTAAAATCATTATCAAAGCGTTCTGGACCAATTTGATCTCAAATCGCGCCATTTCGGAGCATATTAGAAACTTTTGACACTATTGCAATTTTTGGTTTTTCTTTATAAACTCGTGAATTTTTTGTTTATATTTTTTGTACCTATCGGACAAGAGAATTTGCGGTCATTTGCAACGAATTCGCGAAAGTTACAGGATGTTTTGTTGACCTTACCTGTGAGAATTGTATTTGTGTTGTACAAAAATACAACACCAGTGCCATATGGGGAATTTTGTCCTAATAATGAAAACGCGTTTCTAAGATCGATTCGATGAAAAAAGTTTCAGCACCGACCGCAATTACTAAAACCCTTTTGGTATGTTTTCTACTTATAATTTTAAATTTGCTTTGTTTGAATAAATATTTATAGAAAAACATACATTTCTCACAGGCAAGGTCAACAAAAACAGCCTGTAACTTTCGCGAATTCGTTGCAAATGACCACAAATTCTCTTGTCCGATAGGTACAAAAAATATAAACATAAAATTCACGAGTTTATAAAGAAAAACCAAAAATTGCAATAGTGTCAAAAGTTCCTAATATGCTCCGAAATGGCGCGATTTGAGAACAAATTGGTCCAGAACGCTTTGATAATGATTTTAAATTAGATTACAAAAAAATAAAAAATTTAATGAAAAGGAAATATGTTGTTATAACAGATAAAATTAAAAAAATGCATTTCTGAACTTCCATGCATTTGGTGCGGAAACTTTTTTCGCGATAGAGAAAAATTGACACCGTATTTCATAATAGTTTTTCATGCTCTACACGGCTATGTGGTGGTATTTTCGATATCTGCAAAAAAGTGCAAAAAGTTATATCCCTAGTATGGAGGGTATATTAAGTTTGTCATTCCGTTTGTAACACATCGAACTAATCATTTGCGACCCTATAAAGTATATATATTCTTCATCAGGATAAAATTCTAAGACGATTTAGCCATGTCCGTCTGTCTGTTGTAATCACTCTAGCGTCCGCAATAATTGAGATAGAGCGCAGAAATTTTGCACCCGAGGGTTTTTTTCCATAGGCAGGTCAAGTTCGAAGACGGGCTATATCGGTCCACCCTTTGGTATAGCCTCCATATAACGGTACCTCCGGATTTGAGGTATTTTGACGTTCTTCTCCACATTTTCAGACCGAATTAGCTATAATTTGGCACTTAGGGTTCCCGGAGGCCAAGAAACATATCTACAAAAAATTATGTATATAGGTCCAAGTTTTGGTATAGCCCCCATATAACGGTACCTCCCAATTTGAGGTATTTTCACGTTTTTCGCAACATTTGCAGACCGAATTAGCTAAAATTTGGCATTTATGGTTCCTGGAGGCCAAACATTTAGGGCCTCTGTAGGTCAAAAAACATTTTATCAAAAATTCCACGTCCACGTTTTGGTATAGCCCCCATATAAAGATACCGCCCGTTTTCAGGTACTTTGAAGTTTTTATTATACCCTCCACCATAGTATGGAGGGTATATTAAGTTTGTTTTTCCGTTTGTAACGCATTGAAATAATAATTTGCGACACTATAAAGTACATATATTGTTGATCAGCGTAAAATTCTGCGTCGATCTATGAATGTCCGTCCGTCTTATCCAACAAACATCGTCAATATAGGTCCATGTTTTGGTATATCCACCATATATCGGCACCTCCCGATTTTCGGTATTTTGTGGATTTTAGCTACAATTTTTAGCCGAACTAGCTGTAATTTGACATATGAGGTTCTCTGTGGCCACGAAACTTATCCACCAAAAATCGTCAATATAGGTCCATGTTTTGGTATAACCCCCATATATCGGTACCTCCCGATTTTCGGTATTTTGAGGATTTTAGCTACAATTTTTAACCAAACTTGCTGTAATTTGACATATGAGGTTATCAGTGGTCACGAAACTTATACACCAAATATCGTCAATATAGGTCCATATTTTGAAATAGCTCCCATATAACGGTACCTCCCGATTTTCCGTATTTTTTACATTTTTAGGTACAATTTTTAACCGAACTAGATGTAATTTGACATATAAGGTTCTCTGTGGCCAAGAAACCTCTCGATCAAAAATCGTCAATATGGGTCCATGTTTTGGTATAGCCGACATAAACGGTACGTCTCGACTTTCCGTATTTTGAGATTTTTAGCTAAAATTTTTAACCAATAGGGTTAATTGGAGATTTTATGTAAAGTTAAACGGTATTATATAGTAACATAATTCACTCCTCCTAGGAATATGCCTTGACGTGGCGGAGGATCTAAGTAATTTCCCAATGGAAAGGAAACCAATTATTCCATTTAGGTTATTTTATGGTGGAGGTTATAAAAAGTTCGGCCCGGCCGAACTTAACACTTTTTTATTGGTTTTTTTTAGCATTATTTTAGTTTTTTTTGGTAATTTTTTTTGTTTATTTGTTGGTGTTTCACCATCTCATAGGAAGATATAAAAACCACAAAAACACTCACATTTTTATGAAAAATAGTTAAAAACTTTATTGACAAAATTATTAAAAAGTTAAAAGTAGCAATTATTCGAATCCTACTATCAAATATGACTTTTTGTAATTAATCGTAGTTTAAGGCAAAAAAATCAGGAAAATCGAATAGTGCAATCATTGATAAAAATTGATTTTAAATATTAAATCGCGAAAATTGTATCCAAGCCCACTGTGCATTTTTTTCTATTTTATATAAGAAGGCTGACAAACAAATGTAAAAAAAGATTTCGTCCATTTGGACCAATATACGGTAGAATACGGCATTTTCGCGCGATATCTCGGGAACCTTTAGTAAAAAATCTGAAAATATACTATAATGTTTTGCTGATGAGCAGTATCACCACAGCAAAAAAATAAGGAAATCAAAAACCCCATTTTGAAAAAGTGTCCGATTTCACTCACAAATCCCCATTTACAAATTAAAAAAAAACTTCGCTGAACTTTCAACAGTTTGAACTCATAACATATCAATAAATCGATCATTATGTATTTAAAACATTTACCTTTTCTCAAATTTGTAACTATCTACAATCATTCAACTGCATAATCTGTTAAATCTCAACAATCAACTAAACACAATTCCAACAAACAATGTTGAACATCACATCGTTATCAGGTATAACCGTAAGTAATGGCTTACTTTAAATATTAAATTAGTATTTTGTAAATAAATTCATAAATATTATGTCTGTCGGAAAAGTTTAGGTGTTTCCTTATTTGCACTACATTAAGATCTATGCAAAAGACTTGAGCACACACACACCCAGACATTTACAAAATTAAACAATTATTGACATTTCGAACAAATCTATTTATCTTATGACCACAACATTATTGCCAGGAAAGTGAGAAGCAAGAGATGTCAGGACTGTTCTTGGATGGATTGGTTTGTCAGTTTGCTTGGTTGAGTGTTGAAGAATATTCGTTTTGTTTAATTAACATATGACTTAATGACCCAATTGTTGTTCTCTGCAAATGAAAATATACAATTACTCAGCAATTACTTGTAAAGATTGGTATTGCTTCTTAACATATCATATGTCTGTCAAGACTACATACAAATAAAATGTTTAGCAAAGCAGGTAATTTATATAGAGAATTTGTACGAAATACATACATATGTATCTGCATAATTTGTAAATCTCTTTAATTGATCAATATGAAGCTTTCAGTAATGATAAATGAGTATGGGATTAAATTTAATTTTAAATTATAATTAGTAATAAAATAATTATGTATAACTACCAACAGATTTTGTCTGTAACCTTGCTGATGAACCTCAACATTTAAGGAAATTTGTAATTATATGGTTTTTCTTGGTCGGAGGCGGAACCACCGTTGTCTCGAAAATTAATTTGCAAACCGATGCACTCATAAGTTTAGCAAATACTCGTATAGCGATTATAAAACAGTAGGCCCTCGAAAGTCATTTACAAATATATAGCATTTTGGACCACGGGACATTCCCTAATATTTTCTGAAAATTGCATGAAATTAGGTTCAGTAGTTTTGGAAAAATAATGTATTGAAAAGAGTGGGCGTGGTCATCAGTTTTCAAGATGTAATATATTTAAAAAAAAGTAGGCGTGGTATAGTATTTTGGCTCCAGATATGTACCTAGGGCATACACAACCCCATTGCCTCCAAAAAATTGTACTGAAATTTGATGGAAATCGGTTCAGAAGTATTGGAGATATAACATGTTTAAACCAGTAAGGAAAGGATCATAGTCGGGCGGGGCCGACTATATGATACCCTACACCACTGTGAATATGTAAAATATAGGAGATATGTATCAATTTGAACTGATTTATATACATATATATACACATCCCAAATTTCATCAAAATTAGACAGAGCGGGCGAAAATATACATAGGAGCTATATCCAAATCTGAACCGATTTCGATATAAGTTGTTACACTTATTTCTAGACTAAATTCAGTCACACATTCCAAATTTCATCAAAATTGCACGTAAATAGCGTGTTTTCAGCAAATACGTCAAATCGGCCGAAAATATATTTGGGAGCTATATTCAAATATGAACCGATTTCGATGTAGTTTGGGACATTTATTTTGAGACCGAATTCAGTTACACATTCAAAATTTCATCAAACTCGGACGTATATAGCGTGTTTGGTGCAGCGAATACGCCAAATCGGCGGAAAAATATATGGGAGCTATATCCAAATCTGAACCGATTTCGATATAATTTGGTACATTTATTTATAGACCTAATAAATTTAAATGTCAAATTATAGCTACAGCGGTCTGAAAATGTAGCTACAAACGTTAAAACACCGCAAATCGGGGCTACAGTTATATGGGGGCTATACCAAAACGTGGACCTATGTCCACAAGTTTGGTTATATAAGTTTATTGACACTTAAGAACCCTAAGTGTCAAAATATAGCTAAATCGGTCTGAAAATGTAGCTAAAACTGTCAAAATACCGTAAATCGGGGGGTACCGTTATATGGGGGCTATACCGAAACGTGGACCTATGTCCACAACTTTTGTTATATAAGTTTATTGACATTTAAGAACCCTAAATGTCAAATTATAGCTACATCGGTCTGAAAATGTAGATAAAAACGTCAAAATACCGCAAATCGGAGGGTACCGTTATATGGGGGCTATACCAAAACGTGGACCTATGTCCACAACTTTTGTTATATAAGTTTATTGACACTTAAGAACCCTAAATGTCAAATTATAGCTATATCGGTCTGAAAATGTAGCTAAAAACATCAAAACACCGTTAATCGGGGGGCACCGTTATATGGGGGCTATACCAAAACGGGGACCTATGTCCACAACTTTTGTTATATAAGTTTATTGAAACTTAAGAACCCTAAATGTTAAATTATAGCTACATCGGTCTGAAAATGTAGCTAAAAACGTCAAAATACCGTAAATTGGGGGGTACCGTTATATGGGGGCTATACCAAAACGTGGACCTATGTCCACAACTTTTGTTATATAAGTTTATTGATACTTAAGAACCCTAAATGTCAAGTTATAGCTAAATCGGTCTGAAAATGTAGCTAAAAACGTCAAAATACCGCAAATCGGGGGGTACCGTTATATGGGGGCTATACCAAAACGTGGACCTATGTCCACAAGTTTTGTTATATATGTTTATTGACACTTAAGAACCCTAAATGTCAAATTATAGCCAAATCGGTCTGAAAATGTAGCTGAAAACGTCAAAATACCGTAAATCGGGGGTACCGTTATATGGGGGCTATACCAAAACGTGGACCGATATATCCCATCTTCGAACTTGATCTTCCGACGGCTAAAAAAATGGTATTCCCCAATTTTCAGCGAAATCGGTCAACAAATGCGACCTGTATGTTGCGAACGGACGGACGGACGGACGGACGGACGGACATGCATAAATCGACTCAGAAAGTGATTCTATGTATATCCCTAGAAGGAACAATGGGTCTATCTCGCTTCCTTTTGTATGTTACATACAAATGCACTAACACATAATACCCCTTACCACATAGTGGTGTAGGGTATAAAAACAGGCGTGGTCGGATCTTTAGGCCCCAAAGAAGTACTCAGATCAACCGATACATGTGTAATTTTTGCAAATATATCGCATAGGGGAGCTACACCACCACCTCTGGAATTCAATAAAATATGAAGCTTTTTTCGCCGGTCATCCATGTACATTCCCTAACAATTTCAGGAAAATCGGTTAAATAGTTTTTGCGGAAAAAAATTAAATTGAAAATTGAACAAGTAAAAAAGTATCAGTCGGCTTTGCCGACAGAGATATACCCTCAGCCTGTGTGAATTTAAAATACTTCTTTCGGGAAAAAACGTATTTATTTAGGGGGGTTTCAAATTTTTGGGCGTATGAACTTCCCTACAAAAATATGGACTAGGATAAAAGCTCAAAGCTTCTGAGTTGCCATGCGCTCCAGCCACTACATATGGTGCCATAGGGATTTTTTAAACTTTTCGGGCTGTTTTCTCAAGAAATATGGACTTGCCCCTGATAAAGATTTTACCGCTGTAATGGAGACAGCGAATACAAGTTGCTTCAACATAAACCAAAGTGATTCGAGAGCAGGTATTAAAGTGAATTTATCCGAAATTTTGTGTGGGAGGTACCCGAAGGAGTGGACAAATACAGTACATATTCGGACATAATATATATCTGGTAGATATATTACGATATGTTAAGTATGGACCAAATCGGCCACTCTCTTCAAGAGTTATAATGGGCACAATTTTTCCGAACATTTTTGAACTTTTGTGGAGGAGGTACCTGAAGGAGTGCGCCGATATGGCTTATCTTTGAACTTAAACTATTTTTTCACAAAATATTAGGAACGCCGAATTATGGACCGAATCGGCAGATCCTTTCGAGAGTTATCTTGAGCTTCAACAACTACACACGGCGTCACAGGGGTTTTTTTGCAACTTTCAGGCTATTTTCTCAGGAAGTATGGACCTGCCCCTGATGAAACTTGTACCGTCGTATGGGGGGAAGTGAATACAAGTTGCTACAATAAAAAACGAAGCGATTCAAAAACCTAAGGTGGGTTATTGCGAACATTTCAATAAAAGAATTATCCATATCGATCCAGCCGTTCTTAGCTGCTGCCATTACCAACGAACGACATTTGATTTTTATTTAAAAAAATATTAATAATTATACCATACCACTCAAGGAATTTTTACATTCCATTATGCCATTTGTAGAAAGTGTTAGTTTTTATACCCTCCACCATAATATAAGGCTATAATTGTATTCTTGATCCGCATGAAATTCTATGTCGATATAACCATGTACGTCTGTCTATTGAAATCAAGTTACAGCTCGCAATATTTAATATAGAGTTTTGTAATTTGGCACAGAAGTTTCTATTACTCCTAGAATGTTTGGTATATGAAATTGGCTATATCAGTCCACGTTTTTTGTAGGCCCCACAGAACGGTACATACCGTTTTACGATATTTTGAATGCTTTAGCCACATTATCTCACCGAAATGGCTGAAATTTGACTGTTAGTCTACTTTGGAGCTACAAAACTTTCCCCCCAGAAATTTGTCAGTAGACATCCACGTTTTGATAGAATGGTACCTCCCGATTATCTTACCGAAATGGCTTAAATGTTGCATTTTGACTTCTTTGGGCCTACAACACTTTCCCACTGTAATTTTTCAGTATAGGACCACGTTTTGATATAGCCCCCATAGAATGGTACCTCCCGTTTATCGGCATTTTGAAGGCCTTAGCAACATTATCTAACCGAAATGGATGAAATTTGGTATTTCATTTTCTTTGGGGCTATAAAACTTTCCCCCAGAAATTTTACATAGCAACCATAGACCGGTACCTTCCAATGTATTTTAAATGTTTCAGTCTTTACAGGATTAGTCTACTGTATTGACTTCATTTGCTACTTCGGGTAGGAAAGCGAAGCACGAAGAATATTATCAATATTGGTTCATATTTTGGTATATGAAGTTACCTCCACATGTGACGTATTTTGAAGGTTTGAAAGGCCTACCCCCTTAATGTTTTCCATTTGATCCAAAACTCTTTTATATGAAATTCAATTTCGATCGGTTAACGTCAGTGTTCGGAAATAAACACTATGATATCGTACCATACCGTTCTGTACCGTACCAAGGTGGATATATACACTACGATAATGTACCGCTCCGGAACACAAACACTAAAAAATATGTTAGTGATACCGTACATGGAGCGGTACGTTATTGCTTCTTTTCGAACACTGGTTAAAGTTAACCCGTGTCACCGGAACGATCTCTTTTTATACCCTCAGCATTTATGCTAACGAGGGTATATACACTTTCATACTGGCAAAATGTGCCTCATCGAAATAATGGTTTTAAACCCTAAGTATGTTTGGACGAAATGTGTTTCAGACAATTTCGATTCGATTGAGCAATGTCCGTCCGTCTGTCTGTCTGTCTGTCTGGAGCGCACGATAACTCTCGAACGGATGAACCGATTCGGTTCAAATTTTGGCTTTCCTAATATTTTGCCCAAACTTAAATTATTTTCGAAGATGGACTATATCGGTCCACTCCTTCCGGTACCTCCCCCACAAAAGTTCTAAAATGTTCGGAAAATTTTTGCGCACGTTAACTCTGAAGGGAGTAACCGATTTGGTCCATACTTTGCCCATCGTAAAATGTGTACGAGACTTAGATAATGTTTCAATATAGACTCAATCGGCCCCCTCCTTCGGGTACCTCCCACACAAAATTTCGGAAAAGTTCAGTTTAGGGCCATCTCTCAAATCCCTCTGATTTTTGTTTTAGCAACTTGTATTCACTGCCCTCCATACAACGGTACAAGTTTCATTAGGGGCAAGTCCATACTTCCTGAGAAAATAGCCTGAAAATTGGAAAAAAACCCTATGACACCGTATGAGGTGGTTGGAGCGCAAGATAACTCTAGAACGGATCTGCCGATTCGGTCCAAAATTTGGCCTTAGTAATATTTTATACAAGCATAGTTTAAGTTCGAAGATAAGCCATATCGGTCCACTTCTTCAGGTACCTCCCCCACAACAGTTCAAAAATGTTCGGAAAATTTGTTCATACGGTAATTGGTCCATACTTTGGCCGAATTGGTCCATACTTTACACATCCTAATATATCTACTAGATATAGATCAGGTTCAAATATGGACTATATTTGTCCACTCCATCCGGTACCTCCCACACAAAATTTCGGGACCTTTTTTTTTTTGAAGCAACTTGCATTCGCTGGTTCAATTACGATGGTAAACGTTTTCCCAGGGGCAAGTCCATACTTCTTGAGCAAACATCCCGAAGGGTGTAAAAACCCCCTATGACACCATTTATAGTGGCTAGAGATCCACTTCCATAATGGTCAATGTAGATCCATTCCTTTTAGTATCTCCTCCGCAAAACTTTTGATCTATAATCCTAATGAACATTTTTGTCGGTTAAAATTCCCAAAATTTTTAAAAACCGCTAAATACATACGTTTTTTGGGAAAAAATTGTTTCAATACTCGTATATACAGGCTGAGGGTATATCTCTGTAGGCAAAGCCGACTGATACTTTTTTACTTGTTCCATAGTAATTTGTATGAGACCAAACATGGAGCAAGAAAGAAGGTGATACAATAATACCAACTGTACAAAATACTTTTGTACATACTTTTTACTTTTTGTGTCGAGGCGCCAAAATTTCCACCAAAATTTCCAGCAGCCTAAATAAATAAATATTTTATTACCATTATCAGTTCTTATCATAAGTGGTAAATTATAATTCCATATTTCGTGAACGCATCAAATAGAAGATAGCGTAGCTGCTATCCTAGTGTTGTGTGTGCATTACGTGTTGCATTACGAGCGGTCGCATTTAAGGTTTTATGACCATTTTTATGACACACACGATGTTGGAAAATTCTTCATTGATCAACGGATTGTTTGGTTTGGTCAATGAAGGGTCTAGATATAAGAATTAGTGATAGTCTAGGTTAAGAAATAATTTGTAGATTAGCTGCTAAGTGAAAATATTGAAAATAAAGAGTTAGTGTGAAACAACCACTCAACCAAAGAAGATCGTCTGCTTCTTTTAACTATCAACATACAGACTAGCTGCGGCAGTCTGTTCGATGCACCGTGCATCCCATAAACCTTATTTACACCAACTGTAGTGCTATTCTCTAACTCATTTTTTGAGTTACCGACAAAAATCGGTAAAAATAAAAGGCAAACTTAGGATTGACAAGTCCAAATAAAAGTTGAAAGCACTTTTGCTATCGGTAGAACTTTACGACTACTTTGTATTCGTCTCCAACTTACTGAAAAACATCGTTAATTATCAAATTCTAATTTGTCGGTAACTCACAAAAAAATTAGAGAATCGCACTACTGATGTCTTCATTTGCTCTCAAAACATATTACAAAAATGCTATAATGGCCGCATTTATTGTCACATCGATAAAAAAATTTACAGATCATTGTTGTGGCTAAAAAACGATTTCTACAAAAATTTATGATGATCTCGATAACGATCTTTGTACGGTGCCACAGGCGGATTTTCAGGAAACCGCTCTACAGGCCACAATTATTTGCCAATCGATGACAATATTTCTCCTGTTCATTGTTGTGACTAAAAAATTTGTGAAAATCAGGTTGGATTTTAATATTACCTATATAAAAGAACCCAAATTACCTATAATTGGCATACATGCATATTGGAGCAATTTACATTGCCTTGGTTAGAACCATGGCCCAAAATGAAGGTCTTCCAAAAGGGAAATTCACTTAGCCCCTGTCTTGTAACTATATTTTTTTATTCGTCTATATTCGTAATAATTTGGGCATCGATAGCTCAGCCCTTAGATGATATACAGACCTAAGTCTTCGTAGACATGTTCTATATAGTTAAGAATTCTTCATTCAAATATCAGTGTTCCACATGTGCGCTTAAGCGAGTAAATTGATCTACAAAATTTGACAATTCGTGTGAGAACAATACAGTTTTAGCAAAAAGAGGGAGTTAAAAATATTACGCTGCATTTATTGTCCAAAGTTTTTGTTATTTTTATTTCTTATTTATATTGATTTGTTTCACCGTACACCACAAAAAAGTACACAACACAAATATATTTGCAGAAAATTTCATTCAACAGTTTACAAAAATTATTTGTAAGGGCGAAACCTATAACTCTGAGTGTTGCGTGTGCGTTTAAAAAAAACAAAATACATGTATTTCAAATTGAAATACATATATTGAAATATATTTTTGAACGCATACGCAATACGCAGAGTTATAGGTTTCGGCCTAAAACATGTTTTTTGTTGCCATTCAATTTGAAATACATATATTTTTGTTTTTTTGCTTTGCGCACGCACCCAGTTTTGTAGGTAAACCGGTGACATTGAAAAATATTTGAAATAAATAAAAAATGGAAGCAGAAAAAAATTCACATGACAAACTTTCTATTAACGATTCGCCTTCAAAATCTTCCCAAAAATTATCAACAGCAGATATTTCTGCAGAAGACCATGTGCTTTCGACCAGTGTACATTCGAAAAAACTTCCCAATTCGGATTATATTACGGATGAAGTAATCAAACGTTATGTTGGTTCCAAAGAAAGTCTTAATTCCAAAGAAATTCGCATCCTATTAAGAGACTCCCGAGATTCAATTTTAAGGCAGTACAATGATCAATTGGATTATAGTAATTCACCAAGTTTCAGCCAGTTGAAGTCACCATAGTACGTATTCTGCTTTTTGTTTATATTTTGTATATGTCTCGGTCCTTTTCTTGACCATAACATAAAATCTGTGATATTGTGTAAAGAAAAGTTATTTCGACATACATATGTGGTTGAAAGAAAAGACAATTTTATGCATTAACTAGCGATGGACCATTTTTTGTCATTACAATAGTTAGAAAATAAGCACGGTAATGAGTGTCATATACATATGTAAATATGTATGTAGAAAATTTTATTTTGATTTTCGAGCCTCATCACGGTGCTCTTGAATCAAATTTAAATGGAAGGTGCTTACACCTGGAAAGTTTTTACGGATTCTGAAACTACAATGTTCATAGATGAGAAAAATCAAAAAATCGCCGGAGCGCTCTTTAAATAAATCGCGATTCAAGTTGACATTTCTAGGGGTTGTTTAGGTTTTTGCGATTTTGCTTGGAAACCGCAAGTCCTATCAAATTCAAGCAAAATCGCGAAACCCTAACAAAAAAACCTAAAAATGTAAACTGAGCTTCTTTATCTCAAAAATGGTGCAGCCTGAGAACAAACCATAAACGTCAATCCTGTAGAGAATTTTCACAGCTACAACATTTTCTTTAGCTCCATTTCGATTGGACTTGCGGTTTCCAAGCAAGATCGCGAAAACCTAAAAAAACATCTAAAAATGTGAATTTTGACCGCGATTTATTTAAAAATCCCTACGGCGATTTTTTCTTGTTTTTGGATTTTTCTCATCTATGAACATTGCTGTTTCAGAATTCACAAAAACTTTCCATGTGTAAGCGGTTTTCATTAAAAGTTAGTTAAGGCGCACCCTTCATGGCATTGTTTTATAAGGGGGCGATACACTCAGTGCATTGTCTCAATTTGAACTTCAATATCTCAAAAATGGTAAACCCTACGAAAATACAATAAAGGTCAATCTTGTAGAGAATTTTCATAGTTACAACATTTTCTTCAGTCTTATTTTGATAGGACTTGCATTTAGATAGGACTGAGCAAAATCGTGAAAACCTAAACAAACCCTAAAAATGTCAACTTGAATCGCGATTAATTTAAAAAGCGCTCCGGCGATTTTTTTTTTGTTTTTTCTCATTTATGAACATTGTAATTTCAGAATCCGCAAAAACTTCCCAGGTGTAAGCACCTTCCATTTAAATTTGATTCAAGAGCCCCGTGTCATTTAAGGATTTTTTTACTTATTCCGTTTCTAACCCTTTCGGACCCGAACTTTTTTCCTCGCATTAGTAGTTATTTTAAAAACATAGAATTAAAGTATAAGTCAAAACTGAGACATAACATAAATTGGTGGGCGTTACCCCACCTATTTCGGAAGATAAAGTACATTTTATCTAAAATTTATTTGCTCATTATTTTGTGCAATTATGTAAATATAAATGTTATAATCGTATAGAAGTATACCTCTGACCTTACTTTTGAAGAATCAAAACTAAAGTTTAACATAAAGCTCATACATTTTGATTTTGAAACGATTTAAATAATTTGGACTGTACACATCGATTTTTGACATGCCGTGATTTTCCAGACTTCACATTGAATAATGCATCGTAGTTCTGTTGATCGGGATACAACTGGCACTTTTTTATAATTTTTGCATTCTTAGAACTACAATTAGCCAAAGCAATGTGTTCTTTGAGGAAAAAATTCCGTTAGTTTTAAATAAAACGACGTCAAAATCGAAGTTGCTTATAAGCAACGTTGGGGCCGAGAGGGCTAAGAATTAAAATTTTTAACCTTAAATGCGTCGAGACACATAAACAAGTCTTTTCGCAACATTCACCCATGGATGATTCCAGCTGTATCGATCATTAAATAATTGATGTTTTTTATCTCCTCCCAACAATGTAAATACATGTGTTCAGTCCCTTAATTTGTCGTGAACGTTACCGCTTAACAAAGAGACTCTACGAGCATCAGCTGCAAAGTGAGACCCAACAAATTATAAATCAACAAGAAAAAGCCTTTGATGCCATTTGTTTTGTACGGTAATAAACGTCAAAGAAATTCGTATATCCATATATCATCTATATATAACTGAATTTTGCTTTTCTCATTGCAGAGTTATGGCCATAACCTCATTATGGCCACCGCTTCATACACGACGCAATGTGGAACATACCCATCAATAATATTTTCAACTGACACTGAAGCAAAGGAAACGTCTAAACTTCATAATGACAGTGGACTGGAGTAAAACATAATTTAAGATTCAAGAAATACATATGTACATATATAACACATTTGTACGAAATAGTCAGAGCGTGTTTAAGTGTGATATGTCATCACATGGTGGACACATTCATCATAAATTCACATGTTGAAATCTAATTCATTCTGTATACATATGTATGTATCTACGTGTATGTCTGTACATCCCTTTATTAACACCAATTATGATATAAAACACATTCAACAAGATAACAACTTTTTCAATTCGTTATGGAAAATATCCAACTGGGTTAACAATTTAATTGTTGCGAGTCAGCAGCACCTTAGAAAGAGAGAACAAAACGAAAAGATAATTTATTTTTTGAATGTCATACTTTTACTACCTCCAAAGAAATCCAACAGGTGAGTGAAGGTAGATTTTCATCAACTTTTCATAGACGATATCCTGGGGACACATACCCATGTTGAAAACAAAACACTTGGAACCAAATAAAATAATTTGTCAAGAACTGAACAGCAAAAAGGTCCAGGAAAATGATAAATTTGGGACTTTTTAATCTTTTGATGAGAAACAAAAGAAAACAGACATGTTAAATATGTAGGAGTATTAAAAAGTTTCAAGGTTATTGTCCAGTGGGACTTCAACGTTTTTATTAAAACATAAACTTGTTAAATCATACCAAAATGTCTTCTAAAACTTGTCAAACGAAAACAAAACGATTTCTTAAAAAGCGAAACAAGTTAGAACGGTATTAAGTTCGACAGGGTCAATTTGTCTGCACCCACCACCACTAGTTGTATTGAAGTAAAATGAAACAATTTGTTTCCGTTCCTTTATAAAAATACTAAGTTTTACTACATATACTGTCCAAATGGAATGACTGTATTTGGAAGATGTGTATACTAAAGTACTGCAAGTGCCGTCTTGCATGAACTGCAATTTTTCAAGACTAAGACATTATTGAAGCCATTCGCAAATACTAAGCCGAATCATTCACATAACAGTTGCGCGCTGTTTCATATAAGACATTGTGTGATGCCTTGCATAGGCTTGACCTCATCGACAAGCTCGTTTGACTGTAAGTGGCAACATGCCATTTCTAGCTTGTGGCATATTGTTGTCATTGTGCACTGTGGTCGAAAATACTTTCTGAGCAGATATCAATACGAAAATTTTAGTAAGGGCTAGTTTAGCAAAACAAATAAAAAGAAGCAAAAAAAACTTTAGGTATAGCCCCCATAGAACGGTACCCCCTGATTTCTGGCATTTTGGGGGTCTTGACTAACCCCCAGTTTTTGTAACTTATTTTTGTTCGTTCGTCTATATTCGTAATAATTTAGGCATTCATAGCTCAGCCCCCAGATGACATACACATCTAATTTTTAGTATACCCGTTCCATATATCGTTAAGGATTCCTCATTTAAAAATCAACGCTCTACATTTGCGCTAAAGCGAGTAAATCGATCTACAAAATTTGACAATTCGTGTGAGAAGAATAAAAATTTTTACAAAAACTGGGGGTAAATCTTTCAATGAAATTGGCTAAAATTTGGCTATCGGTATTCCCTAGTGTTAGAAATCTTCTTGGCAAAATTTTTTGAATTGGCGGTTTTGATAGGGTCCCCATATAATGGAACCGCCCGATTTTCGGAATTTTGAAGTTTTAATATAAGTTATATTAATTCGAAATGCCACTTAATCTTTCCTGGAGGTAGGTTACCCCCAGAAAATTGTCGATTAATGTATGTCCCAACTTTGATGTTGTCCCCATAAATCGGTACCGTCCAATATTCGGTATTTTTAGGGTTCTAACCGTAATATTCCATCAAAATTGCTGAATTTTCCAAATTTTATATTGAGGACCACATTTTAACGTATCATATAACTTCATATAATATAACTGAACCGCACAATGTCTCTTCCATATATTTAAAAAGCTGAAATGTATCACCTGCACATTTGAAAAAATGACAAAAACACCCTGTAAGGTGCCCTCAGTATTTTGGGAACCATTTCCAAAGACGCGGAAAGACGCAGCTGATAGTCTGAAAATATAATCTTTAGACTACTACTGATCTTTTAAGAAATATTCGTTGGGGGGAAACGGGGGGAATTTAACTACAACTTTACATGAAATTTAATTATACTGAAGAAATGACATTACAAAAGTCCTTCAGTCAACACGCGTATTCAATAATGAATCCCAAAAATTAACAATCACAAAACTGCATAAAAATTAAGTTAATACATTGGTTTTCAATATTCGAATTAAATTTAGTCTATATAGAGTTCGTTTAGTTTGATACTAATATACATATATCTTTCACCTAACTTTTGCACTAAATTCACCTCGAAATCCAACCTGTTAAAATTTCTCTTTTTTGATGCTGTTTTCGAAGAGTGCAGTAAGAAGTAATCCATAACAAATTTATTTTACAGAAATTTAGCATGTTAGGAGTAGATATGAACACATTTGGTACCAAAAATTAGACTTTCATTTTTAATTTTGGCCAATGGCAGCGACCACTATGTTGTGGTCGCTTGTGCGTTTTAATGTGGTCATTGCGGTCGATTGTGCGTGATCATTTGGTGAATTCTAAGTGAAGTCAGACACTTTGGAAAACATTTTTTTTATATCCTTTATATTTTGCTTTGTTGATGCTACTCCTCAACAAACGACATCAGTTGTGAAATAAAAAGAAGAATTGTATTGGCCAACAGATGCTACTTTTGTTTAAGTAAGCAGTTTAAAAACAAAGCCACATCTCGTCCAACAAAAATAACGATCTACAAAACACTGATACTACCCGTGCTGATGTATGGCTCCGAAGCCTGGGTAATTGCGCAAGCAGACATGGCAGTGCTTGGTGTGTTTGAGAGAAAAATTTTTCGAAATATCTACGGACCAATCTGCGTTGACGGCGAATATCGACGTCGCATGAACCACGAGCTGTATCTGCTATACAACGACAGCAATATTGTTAAACGTATCGAGATGCAGCGATTACGTTGGCTAGGCCATATCATCAGAGTACGTAAAAATACTTTAAATAAAATTTCCAATCGTTTCGTTTCGTATTTTCCATAGGAACAATACAAAACGAAACATAACCCTCGTTGGCCGAGCTCGCTGTTTAGTTTCGTTTTGTTTACATTCGTGAGTACGAACAAAACGAAAAGCGAATGTGAATAAATCAAAAACGTTTGGTGGTTGATAAAATTCACTGTGGTATGCTGATGCTAACTTATAGGGTTGTTAAGCAATCACATGTGTGTGTGTGTGTGTCTGAGTGTGTCATTGACCACAACGCACGGCAAACGTTTCCCAAAAATACTTGTCGTTTCGGTGGTGAATGAAACAACTCGGCAAAGCATAGCCGAAGTTACATTTCACCAATCGTACGGTTTCCATCTTTTTACGTTGAAAAGTTTGTGTTTTTGTTTTGGTTGTTAGAATGAAACGATTCAGAGAAGCTGAAAAGTTTGTGGCTTTGTGTGATTGGTACGGGAATCGTTTTGTTTCTTTCCGTTCATTGCATATCATAAGAATGAGCGATGATGAACCCGCTAAAAAGGCGTACAAATACGGACCGTTTGGCGGTGCACACAGAATTGGAAGGCCAAGGAATAGATGGCGCAAACAAGTGGATGATGAGATGAAAAGGCGCGGTATTCCAGAGTGCGAAGCAACAAATAGAGAGGAATGGAGATCTTTTCTTAGTTCGGCCTATGGAACAAATGTTCTGTAATGGGCCAGCTAAGTAAGTAAGTACTTTCAACTCTAGAATGCATGTGAAAACTATTTTTTCAAAAAATAAAATATAATTTAAAATAATTAAGTTTCATTGTTTTATTTAGAAATGCACTTAAAACTAGGAAATAATTTGTCGCTTAGCCTCAATAAATATATTCTTTCTCATGATGGAATCTCTCAAATAAAACGCTTGCCGTTAAATTTTGCCACCATTTATAATTTAAAGCAAGCGTTTTATTTGAGAGATTCCATCATGAGAAAGAATATATTTATTGAGGCTAAGCGACAAATTATTTTAATTTTTATTTTTTTTTTTTTTTAAATTTTATGTTATTTTTAACTTTTTAGTAAATAAATTTTTTTGACCACAGAGAACAAAATTATTGTCAATTTAGGGCGAAAATTTAGATAAAAACTTTAAAATGCCTGAAATCGTGTATCGTTATATAAAGGCTATACCAAAACCTGCACTTATGTCCATAATTTTAGGTGGGGAAGTTTCTGTACCATTGGGGACTCCAAATGCCTAGTTACAGCCAATTCGGCCTCAAAATGAAGATAAAATCCTCATAACACTTTAAATGGGGGCTATATCAAAACCTGGACCTATGTTCACAATTTTTGGTGGGGAAATGCCTGTATCATTGGAAATGCCAAATGACAGCTAATTCGGTAAAAAATGAAGATAAAATTCTCAAAATACTTGAAATCGGGTGGTACATGGGGGCTGTAGGAAAAAATGGGCCCATATTCATGTATTGTCATCCAAATCTGAAAAGTGTACAAATTCAGTTCGATTGGTCAAAATTGAGTTACCAGATTTGAAATACAATTTAAATAAAACACGTTAAAACACTGTGAAATGGACCAATCTTTGTTTTAATATCATATTCATTTATTGTCATCCAAATCTGAAAAGTGTGCAAAGTTTTAGTCCGATTGGTCAACTGCAACTGTGTCAAAATTGAGTTACCAGATTTGAAATGCAATTTAAATAAAACACCGTTAAAACACTATAAAATGCATACTCATGTATTGTCATCTAAATCAGCTGTGTTAAAAATGAGTTACCAGATTTGAACTAAACGGACCAAAGCAAGTTAACCCTTCGTTGGACACCAATATTGTTTGTCATATTCGTAACACATGAGTCTGGCCAGACCCATACAATTATTTATATTTTTTTAGTAAACTTAATTAACATTTTCATATTAAAAGTTGTAAAATATGTTTAAAGGACCCTAATCTTTAATGAGTAATCCTTATTTGTCAAAAAACATGCCGAAAAACTATAAATTTAAATGATAAGTTGGTAAAACAGGACGTATGCCTACGAAGTAAAAAATTCGTAGTTTTCTTGTCTCTATGCTCAAAAATCCTATGTATATTTCATTTTGAAGCACTATATTTTAGTTTTGGCCTATTATTCAGAATGAAGAGTGTCTATTTTATAACTTTACAGCTTATTGCAGTGAAATAACGATGATATCAAGAGGTAAATAAAGGCATATATCCTACGGATTTTCTTATAATTCATGTGGAGAATCCTATATTTGGACCAATCCACCCTACAAAAAGAGCAGACAAGCTAAGTAATGGGTTTTATTAGTCCAGTTATGTGTTTAATTGTCTAGAATACAAGTGTAACCCTATTTGCCAGGGATTTTTTTAGGTTGTGGTACATTCACTGATTTCAAACTCATATCCTGCCTTTGGGACCTTTTTATGTGCAATTTTGAAGACATGGTAGGGTGAAATGTGACAAGTTTCATAAAAGGGCATTCATTTTGTCAAGTAATGTAGGAAAAATCAAATTTTAAGAAAAATTTCGGAAAATTTTCAATAAAAAAAGGTTAGGGTCTGGCCAGACTCATGTGTTACGAATGTGATATGTATGTCAAAAAATCCTTGTAGCTCCTTTTCTGGTGATCCTTTTGACTTCACGTTTCCTTCATTTGAAAGGTAAGAAAATTTCATGAAGCTACCTGGAATCTCAGGTTCATAGCTTTATCGTAACCCAGTTTAAAATGCAAAATAAAATGAAAAAGGCCTGGCTAGACTCTGGTGTCCAACGGAGGGTTAAATAAAACACTGTAAAAATTATGTTTTGTCAACCAAATTATTAACCAGTTTTTTCTTGCTTAGAATTGACAAGACGGCACCACATGTCATACAGCCCGAGAAACAATGCAAGTCCTGCGTCCAGAATTGGACACCTAGATCGTGCGATTTAACACCTTTAGATTTTTTCTTTGAGGTTTTTTGAATTCGATAGTTTTCGCGAATAAGCCGACGACGACTCAAGCCTTAAAAGAGGAAATAGGACGCCGCATTAATGAAATACCGCAATATTTATGCAAAACGGTAATTGAAAATTCCATTAAAAGTTCGCGTGTGTGCCAGCAAACCCGCGGCGGTCATCTGCACGATATCTTGTTCCATACATAACCTCATTCCGTCTACTTTACGATATAATAAAGTTTCACGATTTTTTTTAATATCTGTGCTTTATTTAACATTTAAACATTGCGTTCTCGTTTGGACACCCTTTATTATCCCGATCATTACAACTTTGGTCTCTGAGTAACATTTTACAAATATTATGCAATCTACTCCCCAACATCCCTTCGTGATAACTTTTTAGTGACAATTGTGCGCATTAAAATAATTAGCGTTTTTATAATAATTTATTCTTAAAATCAGAAGTAAAGCCGAGAAAACTTTTGTCCGCAACAAACAAAAATTTGCTCGTGAGCGGATTGGTAGTGGGTAATTTTTTCTTAACCTACACGCAGAGAAAAAAATATGATTTATCCAACAATATTCTAAGAGCAAAATATGTATTGTAAAGATATTGTTAAATTCCAAATGTAGTATTGTGATTCCAACAATTGTGTTTTGTTAAATCCAAAAATTGTTTTTGTCAAGTGGACAATAGTTCTCTCTTTTCTTCGACAATTTTTCTCTTCTCTCGCTATTCGATGCTGTGTTGAAAAAAACAATTATGGTGAGTTTTGTTTGTATGACATGATGCCTTTATCTTTGTTTTTGTGTGTATGTATACCAACAAGGAGACTCTTGTTTTTATTTGTCTCTGTTTTGTTTCATTCTTCTATCTTCATTGTGCTTTGAGGTTTGATGTTATGGTGTTTAATTATTCCTTATGTTGTTGTGGGTGCTTGTGGCTTTTTGTTTGTCTTTGTTGTCAGCCAATGCAGCAAACCATGTATTGTGTTCATCAATGATTGCAATATTATACGCGACATTTATATCCAAGTTATGCGAAAAGTGTATATGAGAAGTATATACACTCAAATCAAAAATTTCTGGGCTGGTTTTCTGGGTTGACAATACTTTTTGTAAACAAAATTAGATTATGATAGTTCCTACAATCGGTATTGTTAACGATTTTTACAATATTGCGGAAATTCGAAAGTTGTTTTTGTTTTCTATGTTTGGAACAAAAGATGGTATTTTTGGATTTGGATTACAATGTTTGAACAAAACAAATACATTTTGGGAACCAAAACAGATATTTTTGTTCCAACAAAAGCGAAAAATATTTTTTCTCTGCGTGTATGTAACAAAATTCGAACAAACAATTTTAAATTTTTTTAAAAATGGATATGGAAGAATCGGCAACATTTCCAATATTGCCTCGTTAGCATTAATGCTGAGGTTATAAAAAGGGTGAAGAAATAATAAACACAATGTTTACAAGTAAATTCCATTTTTTGCAAAGTAATTTTTCCAAGTCACTGTAAACAACGGTGCCCGGACATAACTCCCACACACAAAGCTCCCAAAATGCTTTGCGGACATAACTCCCAAAATTCGGTGGGAGTTATGTCCGTGAAGTAAAGCGGACATAACACCCAAAAAAATCGGGGACATAACTCTCAACGATTTTTTTCTTAATTTATAAATTATTTCTTTGCTTAATTTTGAAATTTATAGTTATACATTCTTTTAAATTTAAGAGTAGAAGTTAGAATGTAAGCGGAATTATACATTTGAGAAGGCCTAAGTGCCAACCAATACCGAAGTATCCCCAAAATCCTCCTGAATTCATAAAATTATTTAAAAACGAAGCATTGTGGCGTTTTTTTATTGGGATAGCGTTTGCAATTTTGCTTTTTCAAAATAGTCTGGCTTAATCCCATTGTTGTTGTTTTAATATTTTAAAACAACTATTTTATTAGTGGAAAAGATTTGGCATTGTTAGCCAAGGGGTAAGGCAGGGAATACTATAGTTTCGATCCACGCCACTGGATCTCATCAGTTCCCTTGTTTCTTGTTTGTTTATTTAAAAACGAAATTATGCCCGAAATTATGTAAGTAGCAGTTAGGAGCAGTTTTAAATTGTAAAAATATTTGTTAAGAAAATCGCGCTATTTTTTCAAAAATATTTTAGTTTTTCAGAAAGTATTTGAATATTTGTACAAACACTTTTTATCTTCTTAAATTATGAACATATTTTTGTAAAAAAATCAAGCGAATTTTTTTTCAAAAATATTTTCGATTTTTTATCTCCTTAAATTGTGAAAATATTTTTGAATGCTTTTACAAAAAATTTTTATTTTCTTAAATTGTGAAAATATTTTTGTAAAAAATCGCGAATATTTTTACAAAAACTTCGTAAATTGTGAAAATATTTTTGTAAAAAATAGCGCGATTTTTTAAAAATATTTTCGCCTGCGGCGCTTTTTGTTTTTCAGAAAGTGTTTGAATATTTTTACAAAAACTTTTTATTTACTTAAATTGTGAAAATATTTTTGTAAAAAATTGCGCGATTTTTTTAAAAAATATTTTCGACTGCGGCGCTTTTCGTTTTTCAGAAAGTGTTTGAATATTTTTTACAAAAACTTTTTATCTTCTTTTTTAAAAATTCAAATGGCGCCCGGCAACACGTGATGTTGCCCAGACCCGAAAGTTTTCGTGCATCCCTCGTAGCTTATGATCGACTTGGGATTTTACATTAAAATTGAATTTTGTTTTGTGCCAAATTATGTTCAATTACACCCAACACATTTCCTTTACTTCCATCAATCCAAAAATTAACACCCTTTAAAGCTCTCCTTCCCAATATCTATCTATATTAAAATATTTAGTATTTAATTGTTTCTTGTCTTGATTAGAAGTTGAATTTTAATGCTTAGCACATTAAGAGCCATCAAAAACATTACGATTTACGTATGATAGAGTTGTGGCACATAAATGTCATGTGAAGCAACATCATGACTGCAGTATGCAATTAGTTTACAAGAACAAGAAGATGATATGCGACAACACAAAGAACTTAAAAAGGATGTGTGTGATGTATGTGTATATGTCAACAAAAACGAATCGTAATAACTACACAGATTGTAGTTTGTGCGATTGTGCGTTTTAGCCAGACCATTTGAATAGTCAAGTATGCCATATGGATTCAATGCGTTTCAAGTAGTTTCTTTGTAGAAGTGTTAGTTGGCATATACATACGTGTATAATGTATGCAATTAAGGTAATAAATGCTATAAAAACTTTATAAAAGCCTAGTGATAAATTCTGCCACAGTGACAGCTGTAATTGCAAATTGTCATGACTTCGGGGGAAAACTTAACGAAAACATTGCTGAAGAAGAAGTGCGAAACCCCCCTTTTTCTTTTATTGCAAAGTAAATGCAAAAATACCATAGCAAGAAGCAAGCAATCAAAGAAAGGAAGGATGGAATAAAGCATGAAAAGAAATAGCCTGACATATGTCAAAGACAATGAAGGAGCAAAAGAATGAATGACTTGGAATGTGTAAGATGCCACCGAATGCAATCGAATAAATACTTAAGCAATAACAATCGAAATCAAGGTAACAAGAAAAACTTTCACTTAATTTGTTAAAAAGTTCAATCAGAACAAATGGAATAACAGCAATCAGATGCAACTGTCACGCAGCAGAGAAACAATTGCAAACAAATACGACAGAAGGATGCAATTTTTGGTAAACTGATTTCTCGATGTTGTTGCTGCTGTTGTTGTTACTATGTGTGAACGAAAGTTTTACGAATGCAATTATGGTAATTACAGTCTCATTTAAGAAATTGTACAAATAGTATTTCTTCCAAAAGAATAATTACAGAAGTTTACCAAAAAAAGAAAACAATGATTTTGCAAAATAACTTTTACAACGACAAATTGATACGCGGCAAGCTTATTACAAAATTCTATGCTTATTAATATAACATTTTCAATTTAAATAAAAGTTAATACAAAGGTAATGCTTTTTAAGATGATTTTTCTCTATTCATAAAGCTTTTTACTCTTCTAAATCTATAGGCTTACGTTAAAAGTTACTTTCTTATTTAATTCTCTGTTAAAGTTAATGTTCCCATCGCCTGCAAAGCATTCTTTGCTATGCCATTGTCATAGTACATAAGACGAAGGTCAAGGACATGAGGAGAAATGCTTAAGGTCCACAATTTTGAGAAGAATTTTTTATTAGCTTTAATTACCAACAAAATTATGGCTGACAATTTCAGCTAAATTTCTGGCTTTATTAACTTTAATTTGTAATCATTTCTTGGATTTCATTATTACTTCTACGAAAACCCAACACCAGATGCTGTAGTTGGTTTATGCTGCGGACAAAATATCACGTTTCATTTGATAGCCCCTGACACAATTCCCAGTCGAAACAATGACATGTTTGTAGTATGCAGTGGCCACAATGGCAATTGTCGTTTTAAGACACCTACAAATTTTTATTCGTACAATAAGAGATTAATTCAATTACATGTTTATTAAAGTCTTTAGAGCTTTCTTTTGAGAGCACACAATAGCATCGTCAAAACAAATCCTTAAAACAAAATTATTAATATTAATATTTTGTGTTTATTAAATAATCCAAATTGTGTGATAATTAAAATGTAAATAAGCACCCTGCCAAATAATACACATACACACACAAATACACTTTCATCAACCTGCACACCCACAAAGTAAACAGGTGGAATAATATCACTGAAGCGTATATCCGCGCTTTTGGCTGACTTTGTGGCTGTGAATGTGCCAAATTGATGCGGTTGTTTGCACACTCTATACATTTAAATTGTCTGGCCGGAAACGGAAGCTTACCAAATGTTAAAGAAATGGAATTTTATTTAATTCACAGAATTGAAATATAAACAAAAGCCATCATCGTCGTCATAAAGTTTTAATGAATTCATTGTGAAGATAGTCCAGGTTTTTAATGATGATGTTGTTGCTGCTGTATCTGTCATTATTATTATTTCAAGAATTTCCATTATGTTATGGTATGTGATTACTTTCTTACCTTAATGGCAATACTTAGAAGAAAAAAAAGAAATAATATTTCATATTTCTTTTTTACATTTCGTTTTTATATCTTTTTTGTGGATGTAAAACGACATTGAAATTTGTAACAAAAGTTTAAGTTACGGAATGAATGTCTTTTTTAAAGATGAATAATATTTTGACCTGTTGATTGATAAGTATCAGTATAAGAACATAAGAAATATAAAAAATATAAACTTTATTGTTAACAATTTACATATAAATTATGTCTAGACATACCCTAAGATACTTTATTAAATAACATAACAATAAAGTCCATATATTTAAAAACTAATAGATTTTATGTAATCCCAAAAAACAACTTTTGTTTGGTACAAAAAAGCGGACCAAAACAAAATCTATATAAATAATAATTAAATGTCGTTCGTTGGTAATGACATCAGTTGAGAACGGCTGGATCGATTTGGATAATTCTTTTATTGAAATGTTCGCCATAACCAAACTTAGGTTTTTATGCAAAGAAAATTTGACCACGTCCACTTTTACTCCCACTTTTTATACCCTCCACCATAGGATGGGGGGTACATTAAGTTTGTCATTCCGTTTGTAACTACTCGAGTTAATCATTGTAGACCCCATAAACTATAAACTATATATATTCTTGATCAGCGTGCAATTCTACATCGATATAGCCATGTCCGTCCGTCTATGGAAATCACTCTAGCTTCCGAACGGATTGAAGTAGGTGGATGAAATTTTGGTAAAATCTATTATATGTATGTAGGACTTTTGGTAGCGGGCTATGTAGGTCCACGTTTTCGTATAGCCCCCATACAAAGTGACTCGTGACGCGTCGTTGTTTTAAGGAAATTTTAGGATATTAGTCCCATTTGACCACCGAATTGGTTGTAATTTGGTATTTTGTGTCTCCAGAGGCTAAAAAATATTTCTACCAAATTTTGTTTATATAGGTCCACGTTTTGGTATAGCCCCCATATAAGGCGCAATATATAGTACGCGTCATTTTAAGATATTTTGAATGTATTAGTCCCATTTGACCACAGAATCGGTTGTAACTTTGCATTTTGCGTTTTAAGAGGCTAAGAAACATATCTACTATAAAATGTTTACATAGGTCCACGTTTTGGTAGAGCCCGCCTATAACGCCCCATATATAGTACGCGTCACTTTAAGATATTTTGAATGTATTAGTCTCATTTGACCACAGAATCTGTTGTAAGTTTGTATTTTGTGTTTCCGCAGGCTAAGAAAAATTTCTACCATAAAATGTTTATATAAGTCCAAGTTTTAATATAGACCCCATAGGACGATATCTCAGATTTTCGGTATTTTGAAGGTTTTAGCCTCAATATTCCACCGAAATGGCTGAAATTTGGTATTTAGTCTTCGTTGGATGTATAAAACTTTCCCCGGAAATTTGTAGGTATAGGTCAACGCCTTCATATAGCCCCATAGGACGGTACCTCCCGATTTTCGGTATTTTGAAGGTTGTGGCCTCAATATTCCACCGAATAACACATTCCATATGAAATTTGTCGGTATAGGTCTACGCCTTCATATAGCCCCCATAGAACGGTACCTCCCGATTTTCGATATTTTGAGGGTTGTGGCCTTAATATTCCATCGAAATGGCTGAAATTTAGGGGTTAGTCTTCACTTGGGTTATAAAACATTCCATATGAAATTTGACGGTATACGTCACACGCCCTCATTTAGTCCCGTAGGTCGATATCCCCAATTTTCGGTATTTTTTAATTATATATTTCGTCCTGTTTTGGGATGCAAAACTTTCTCCCAGAAATTTATCTGTATCGGTCCACGCTTTAATGCACACCCCATGGAACGGTACATTCTAATTTTCGGTGTTTTGAAGGGTTTAGCCTCATTATAACATCGAAATGGCTAAAATTTGATACATAGTCTTCGCTGTGGGTATAAAACTTTCCACCTGAAATTAGTCGGTATAGGTCAACGTCTACATATAGCTCCCATAGAAGGGCTCCGCCCAATTTTCGGTATTCTGAAGGTTTTAGCCTCATTATTCCACCTACAAAAATTTCCTTCAGAAATTTGTCGGTATACGT
Organism: Musca autumnalis; assembly: GCF_047663935.1. Lineage (NCBI taxonomy): Eukaryota > Metazoa > Arthropoda > Insecta > Diptera > Muscidae > Musca > Musca autumnalis. The sequence goes on along the minus strand of NW_027411644.1, from coordinate 7,860,030 downwards.
GCATGTTTTGGGGGGTAACCCCATAGAACGGTATATCTCAATTTTCGGTATATTGATGGTTTTAGCCTCATTATAACACGGAAATGGTTGCTAAATGGTACTTAGTCTTCTTTGAAGGTATAAAACATTTAACCTGAAATTTGTCGGTGTAGGTCCATGTCTTCATATAGCCGCCATAGAACGGTACCTCCCGATTTTCTACATATAGCTCGTTCTCCACCAAAATAGCTGATATTGGTATTAAGTTTTTGATAGAGGTATGAAACATTCCAGCCGAAATGTGCCGGCATAGGTCGACGTCCTCAAATACCCCCATAGCGCCGTACCTTCCGATTTACGGTATTTTGAAAGTTGTGGCCTCAATATACCACCGATATGACTGAAATTTAGTATTTAAATTGCCATGGGTGTATAAAATATTGCAGAAGAGAATTATCAGTATAAGCCCAAATAACCCCATAGAAGCGTACTTTCCGATTTTCGGTATTTTAAGGTTGTGTCATCAATATACCATCGAAACGGATTAAATTTAATATTTAATCTCTGTTGGTGGTATAAAACTTCCTACCTGAAAATTTCCTGTATTGTTCCATGTTTTATAATCCCCATGGAAAGATCCCTCCCAATTTTCGGTATTTTGAAAGTTTTAACCACAATATTCATTAGGAATAACTGCAATTTGGTATTTAGTCTTCGCTGGAGTTACGAAACTTTTCTCCAGAAATTTATCAGTACAGGTTTATACAGCCTCAATAGAACGGCGGTCCCGATGTTGTTAACTATACAAATCCAGAATATCCAGGTTTAGGTCTAGTCGGTTTTGCCAAATTTCGTGTATTTCGCTCAATTCGGAAAATTGTAAATATTGGTCCATGTTTTGGAAAGAACAAAAATGTCGCCCCCATATTAACTGTTTTGAAGAGAGTATTATCAGTTGAGATAAATGTACTACTCCTGCAATACAATTAAGAGTTTAGTACTTTCATAAATGTTCCCATTCACTTCAATACAGTTCGTGGTGGAGGGTATAAAAAGTTCGGCTTGGCCGAACTTAACGCTTTTCTTACTTGTTTAATTTAAAATTTTTCTCTTTTCTTCAAAAACTACTGAACTGATTTTCCTGAAATTTTCAGAGAATGTACAGCGATGGCCCCGGTGTAAATAGGCTACATATTTTGTTGAATTTCGGAAGGGGAGGGTTACCTACCCTATACCCTATTTCTTTGAAAATGCTACATCTTTATAGATAAAAATCAAATATCGTCCGCTGGTAATGGCATTGAGAACGGCTGGATCGATTTGGATAATTCTTTTATTGAAATATTCGCCATACCCCAACTTAGGTTTTTATGCAAAGTAAATATGACCACCCCCACTTTTTTCAATTTTATTATTTTTTTACAAAAACTACTGAACCAATTTCCCTGAAATTGTCAAGGAATGTACAAGGATGGCCCCCGGTGAAAATAGCCTACATATTTTGTTGAATTTCGGAAGGGGAGAGGTACTTCCCCTATACACTATATTTTTTTAATATTATATTTACAATAAGTACGAATGTATCGGTTTGGAAAATAATTTGCGAGACAATTGTAGTTATGTCTCCAAATTTACGTACTTTATTATTATTATCTTGCATCTAAAAAACTAGTGAACCGATTCTACTGAAATTTACATGCATGTACAGGGTTGACCCCCGGTCAAAATAGGCTGCATATTTTGTTTGATATTAAAAAAACGCTACATTTGCAATAATAACGAATGTGTCGGCTTGAATTTACGAATTAATCTAGGTACTTCTTTTGGGCTTAAAGACCCGATCACGCCTACTTTTTTAAAAATGTTATATCTCCAAAATACTAAACCGATTTTCATGAAATTTACAGCAAATGCTTAAGGTCTGCCGTGGCAATGTGTACTTTATGAATTTCAGAGGAGGTGGATTACCTTCCCACGCGTATCTTTTAAACGTTATATGTGTATGCCAAACTTATGATCAGTTTCAGCATTAATTTTGGGGAACAATGGGGTATGTCTCCGAACTTAGGTTGTGTCTCCGACATATTTGGAGCCAAAATGCCGGACTACGTCCACTTTTTTAAATACGTTATATCTTGAAAATTTATACCCACTACATTTATGCACACTCTTTTCAATACATTTTTTCAAAACTACTAAACCTAATTTCATGAAATTTTCAGAAAATATTCAGGAATGTGCCGTGGTCCAAAATGCTATCTACATATTTGTTGATGAATTTTGGGGTCCTGTTGTTTAATAATCGCTATATTTGCTAAACTTATGAATGCATCAGCTTGCAAAAAAAGGTTCGAGACACAAAAAGTTCTCATTAAAATTCAATACGACGGGCCAACAATGCGGATCCGGGTCTGATAGATAAGAATAAAAACGATTAAATTGTGACAATTGTTATATTAAATCATATTATCATGTCATATTAATTTTCTTTCTATTGAGTTCAAACTTAGGAGCAGACTTTTAATATCCTCCACCATGAAATATTCTGATCTAAACATAAGTAATTAATTAAATAATCGGTCATTCGGAACCATAAATGCCACATTATAAACAGTTTAGGCTGATAACTTAGATACCTCAAATCGAGAAAATTTCTGACCTATGAAACACTATGTTGTGCCAAGCGCCATTTGATATTTCCTTTGGAAAGTTTGACAGTTTTTAGCCTAAATATACTCAGTACAGTTTGACGTGGGTTGTTTACAGTGACTTGAAAAAATCATTTGCCACAAGATGGAATTTACTTGTGAAAATTTTCGTCTGCTCATTTTTCAAACCTTTCGACGTGGATTATCACGACAAAGCGCATCAATGGACTTAAATCTTTATATGGCGATGAAAAACCATCCTATAGCATTGTGAAAAATTGGTTTGCTGAATTCAATCGCGGCCGTCTATCGCTCGGAAACAAAGGTCGTGTAGGTGGTCCAAAAACGACAGTCGTGTCAGAAAACATTGCACTGTGGTTCCGTCAGTGGACAAAAATCGAAAAAGTGATGGCGAAAAATTTGATTGTAAATGACATAAATGTTCACTAAGCATATCAAATTTATAATATCCAGTATTATTTTTGTCAATTTACAGCGGTAATATGCTAAGTTAAGTCGAAGAAGTTGTGATTTGTATGTTGTGCCTTGAAAAAGTAGAATACATCCGCAAAGCATTCGTACGTTAGGTGCGAAATTATAAAACAATTAAAGAGGTAAATTTACAGTTTCCAAAATTAAAATGATAGCCGATGGTATTGGCAATGTTTTTACAAAAACACATACAGTATAATCACGATAATCCGGACACCACATGTTTCTGCGGTGTCCGGATTACCGAGTTGTAACAAAAAATATAATATTGTAAATTTAAATCATTAATAACGGACATTTACCTCTAAGGTAAACGAACTCATATTAAGCAAATATCACGGCTTTTGACCATTTTGGAGTACTTTTTCTGGCTACCAAATTGGAAGATATTTGTTCATAGTTTTTTTTTTCAAGGATATGATCTTCGTAGCCAACGTACGCATATTGGTTTCCCGAGTCCATGGGACATGAGTACCTCTCACGACACGATTGAATTTCAGAATTCAAATGCACTCATCTCATTCTCAGGAAATGTCTTCATCTCGTCGTCATTGTTTTATATAAATTTTATAGCCTACGAATAAGACAAAATGGAATTTAAATCTATTGGTTGCATAATTAAAAAAATACAGTACAACAATCCGTAGTTACCGGTGATTTTGAAAATCAAAGAAAGAAAATAAAAGGACCCATACGATTTTTTTAATAATTTATTGGAATTTCTATACAAGTTGTGGGATTCTCTAACGCATTTTTGATTACCGACAGAAATAGGTAAAATTAAAATTCTTATAAAATGCCGAAATTTGTCGGGAAATTGACCGATTTTTTCGGTAACCAAAAAATGCCTTAGAGAATCCCACTACTGATCTTTATTCGTTTTCTTCTTCAGTTTAAAACCCAATAAAAGTTATGTTATTAATTCCAACGCTGAACGGCAGAAAAATCATTCGAAACTCGAGATTTCGACCGAAAACTTTGAAAAACTATTTTTTTCTTAATTATACTTCAATTGATATTGCTAAGAACGAAAACGTCAATGAAATAAATAAAAATGTAATGCTATAGATAAGAAAAAAGAGGGATGTCCGGATTATCGAGGTAAGAAAAATATGTGTTGTCCGGATTACAGAGTCTACAATGTAAAAAATTCTAGTGTCCGGATTACCGCGTTGTCCGGATTAACGAGTGTCCGTATTATCGAGACAATACTGTATATTTATATTTCGTTTTCTAACTTGCCTAAAACTAAGTTCTTTGTAAATGACTTCTTCTGGTATTTTTAATATAATTCCTATTCCTTTTTTTAAATACAGGGGAAAGTCTCTAGCTTACGATGAAAAAATTGGCTTAACTCTAGTTTAGTAAAAACTCTCTCGCTGATCACGGGAATATACAATTTTCTTGGGGGACGGACCCGGTTATTTGACCCGAAAGTCCGGGTACCCGGGCCCTTTTCGACTTTTTGAGGGTTTTATGGAAAAACCCGGGTCCAAAAATCGACCCCATTCAAGTCACCACTTGTTGGATAGGTATTTTCATAAGCTTTCCAACGATAACCATTTTGTAGAACCGGGTCTACCGTCGCACAAGAAAATTTTATATTCCCGTAATCAGCGCAAAAATACCTACCTCTGGAGGAGAGTTTTTACTAAACTAGAGTCGTTCCAAAAAAATTCCAGCTGCCCCCATTCGCCACCCGGCAAGTTATCCCCCTTATACTACACCTGTAAAATCGTCAAAATTCCGAAAATCGAGGAGGTGTTTTGTTCACTCAGAAATCAAAATACAAAATTTCAAAAAAAAAAAAAACGGGGGGAAATTTTTTGTAAATTTTTAAAAATACCACAAATCGGGCGGTACTTTTATATAGAGACTATACCTAAATGTGGACCTACATCCACCAAAATTTTTTTCTATCTCTTTGTCTCGTTATAAACCTATGTTTAAAATTTGGAGGCGGTAGCTCGATTATAACTATTTTTGGCACTTCTTTCCATACAAGTGGGACCACTGTGCATTGATGCCGTGCCTGAACTGGTAATGCAGGATGGTCATGTGGCATACCGTGAGGTAGAAGCATACTTCGGGATTTCTTCCACCAGTATACATTTGATATTGCATTAATACCTGGGCGTTAAAAAATATCGTTCTGCTTGGATCCAGCACAATTTGACAATCGCTGAAAAAAGGCTCGTGACAATTGCTTCAAAGAAATTTTGAAAAAATATCGCGTTGCTTCAATCGACTTTTATAAGATCGTCACAGGTGACGAATCATAGGTGCATGCATGTGAGCCCGAAACAAAGCAGCAATCGGCCGTGTTGGTCTTCGAAGAAGAGCCAAATCCAATGAAATTTGTTCATGGAAGAAGCACTTCGAAGCAAATGGTCGCCAGTTTCTTTGGCAAAACTGGTCATGTGGCGGCTATTCCGCTTGAGCTAGATAGGACGGTCAATTCGCAAATCGTAAAAGAGAGGAGTAATGCGAACTCTCACGCATCGATTCAAACCAGCGCCTTTTTGACATGGCAAAACGTGGAATTGATGGGCCATTCGCTGTATATCCCTCAATTGTCAACGATTTTCTTCGCCAGAAGATGCTGTTAAAGCGCTGAAAAATTAATTTGAGCGCATGCAAATTGTATAAATCATGCTGGAGAATACATTCGAAATCCCTCGTATATATTAAAAAGTGGTCAATTTGGACCGAAAATGTAGGTAAAAACTGTAATATTCCTGAAATCGAGGGGTAACGTTATATGGAGGCTATACAAAACATGGACATATGCCCAACATTTTTGGTGGAGAAATTTTTTGATAGCTGGGAACCCTAAGTGCGGAATTACAATCAATCTAGTGCCGAATTACCACCAATCTATGCCGAAAAATTAGTTAAAAAAATAAAATACCCTTATATGGGGGATATACTGAAATGGAAGCTTTAATGCGAAATTGCGGGCAATTTAGACCGAAAATTTAGATATACACTTTAAATTATCTGACATCAGACGGTACCGGTATATGGAGACTATTCCAAAAAGCGGAGATATCTCTACAATTTTTGGAGGAGAGATTGTTAGTTCTGAGAACCCTAAGTGTAAATTTACAGTTAATTTGGTCAGAGAATCTTAAACATTTATTTGTTCATAGTTTTTTTTTTCAAGGATATGATCTTCGTAGCCAACGTACGCATATTGGTTTCCCGAGTCCATGGGACATGAGTACCTCTCACGACACGATTGAATTTCAGAATTCAAATGCACTCATCTCATTCTCAGGAAATGTCTTCATCTCGTCGTCATTGTTTTATATAAATTTTATAGCCTACGAATAAGACAAAATGGAATTTAAATCTATTGGTTGCATAATTAAAAAAATACAGTACAACAATCCGTAGTTACCGGTGATTTTGAAAATCAAAGAAAGAAAATAAAAGGACCCATACGATTTTTTTAATAATTTATTGGAATTTCTATACAAGTTGTGGGATTCTCTAACGCATTTTTGATTACCGACAGAAATAGGTAAAATTAAAATTCTTATAAAATGCCGAAATTTGTCGGGAAATTGACCGATTTTTTCGGTAACCAAAAAATGCCTTAGAGAATCCCACTACTGATCTTTATTCGTTTTCTTCTTCAGTTTAAAACCCAATAAAAGTTATGTTATTAATTCCAACGCTGAACGGCAGAAAAATCATTCGAAACTCGAGATTTCGACCGAAAACTTTGAAAAACTATTTTTTTCTTAATTATACTTCAATTGATATTGCTAAGAACGAAAACGTCAATGAAATAAATAAAAATGTAATGCTATAGATAAGAAAAAAGAGGGATGTCCGGATTATCGAGGTAAGAAAAATATGTGTTGTCCGGATTACAGAGTCTACAATGTAAAAAATTCTAGTGTCCGGATTACCGCGTTGTCCGGATTAACGAGTGTCCGTATTATCGAGACAATACTGTATATTTATATTTCGTTTTCTAACTTGCCTAAAACTAAGTTCTTTGTAAATGACTTCTTCTGGTATTTTTAATATAATTCCTATTCCTTTTTTTAAATACAGGGGAAAGTCTCTAGCTTACGATGAAAAAATTGGCTTAACTCTAGTTTAGTAAAAACTCTCTCGCTGATCACGGGAATATACAATTTTCTTGGGGGACGGACCCGGTTATTTGACCCGAAAGTCCGGGTACCCGGGCCCTTTTCGACTTTTTGAGGGTTTTATGGAAAAACCCGGGTCCAAAAATCGACCCCATTCAAGTCACCACTTGTTGGATAGGTATTTTCATAAGCTTTCCAACGATAACCATTTTGTAGAACCGGGTCTACCGTCGCACAAGAAAATTTTATATTCCCGTAATCAGCGCAAAAATACCTACCTCTGGAGGAGAGTTTTTACTAAACTAGAGTCGTTCCAAAAAAATTCCAGCTGCCCCCATTCGCCACCCGGCAAGTTATCCCCCTTATACTACACCTGTAAAATCGTCAAAATTCCGAAAATCGAGGAGGTGTTTTGTTCACTCAGAAATCAAAATACAAAATTTCAAAAAAAAAAAAAACGGGGGGAAATTTTTTGTAAATTTTTAAAAATACCACAAATCGGGCGGTACTTTTATATAGAGACTATACCTAAATGTGGACCTACATCCACCAAAATTTTTTTCTATCTCTTTGTCTCGTTATAAACCTATGTTTAAAATTTGGAGGCGGTAGCTCGATTATAACTATTTTTGGCACTTCTTTCCATACAAGTGGGACCACTGTGCATTGATGCCGTGCCTGAACTGGTAATGCAGGATGGTCATGTGGCATACCGTGAGGTAGAAGCATACTTCGGGATTTCTTCCACCAGTATACATTTGATATTGCATTAATACCTGGGCGTTAAAAAATATCGTTCTGCTTGGATCCAGCACAATTTGACAATCGCTGAAAAAAGGCTCGTGACAATTGCTTCAAAGAAATTTTGAAAAAATATCGCGTTGCTTCAATCGACTTTTATAAGATCGTCACAGGTGACGAATCATAGGTGCATGCATGTGAGCCCGAAACAAAGCAGCAATCGGCCGTGTTGGTCTTCGAAGAAGAGCCAAATCCAATGAAATTTGTTCATGGAAGAAGCACTTCGAAGCAAATGGTCGCCAGTTTCTTTGGCAAAACTGGTCATGTGGCGGCTATTCCGCTTGAGCTAGATAGGACGGTCAATTCGCAAATCGTAAAAGAGAGGAGTAATGCGAACTCTCACGCATCGATTCAAACCAGCGCCTTTTTGACATGGCAAAACGTGGAATTGATGGGCCATTCGCCGTATATCCCTCAATTGTCAACGATTTTCTTCGCCAGAAGATGCTGTTAAAGCGCTGAAAAATTAATTTGAGCGCATGCAAATTGTATAAATCATGCTGGAGAATACATTCGAAATCCCTCGTATATATTAAAAAGTGGTCAATTTGGACCGAAAATGTAGGTAAAAACTGTAATATTCCTGAAATCGAGGGGTAACGTTATATGGAGGCTATACAAAACATGGACATATGCCCAACATTTTTGGTGGAGAAATTTTTTGATAGCTGGGAACCCTAAGTGCGGAATTACAATCAATCTAGTGCCGAATTACCACCAATCTATGCCGAAAAATTAGTTAAAAAAATAAAATACCCTTATATGGGGGATATACTGAAATGGAAGCTTTAATGCGAAATTGCGGGCAATTTAGACCGAAAATTTAGATATACACTTTAAATTATCTGACATCAGACGGTACCGGTATATGGAGACTATTCCAAAAAGCGGAGATATCTCTACAATTTTTGGAGGAGAGATTGTTAGTTCTGAGAACCCTAAGTGTAAATTTACAGTTAATTTGGTCAGAGAATCTTAAACATTTAAACTAGGTAAAATGGGGTAAATCGGGCATTATATGGCGACTATACCAAAACCTGGACCCATGTTCGCAACATTTGGTAGAGAATTTTTATTTATATATTGAACAATTTAGTATAATTGCAAATTACACTAAACTTATACTAGCAATTACGTAGGAATTTAACATATGTTGAAGAGCATGTTTGGGGTATTATAAAGCGGGACCTTTTGTTTTTTAACACTAACCTTAAACGCATTTCGATAAAGTGAACTGTTTTAGAACGGTTCACCGAGGGATTTTAAAAATTATTATTTGCGCGGAAATGGTGGTCACTGTAAAGTTAAAAAATAGGGAAAAATGCCTTGAAGCAAACACGCACAGATTAAAACTTAGAAAAAGTTAAAGAATACACTTAATACATTAAGTTTCCAATATATAATTGTTGCGAATTGTCACTGGATGCTGATATTTTGAAGCAAATAAACTAAGATTTTTTAGATAATATAATTTTTATTTTTTCCTCATATTATATTATGAATATTATTGCTTCGACCTTCACGCATAGGCTTCATTTTATTTCTCACGATGTCTGGATGCTGTTGTAATTTTTTTTTTAATATTTTTTGTAAGCTTAAGCGCTATTATTTTAAAAATGCGTAAAATTTTTCGCAAATCCAAGACTAAATTGATTTGCGAAAAATCAATTTTTTGGCAAAATTGTACGCATTTTTAAAATAATAGCGCTTATGCTTACAAAAAATATTTCAGGAGTATTTTGACATCATCGCAAATGGTACAAATTCAGTTAACGGCAATGACCTATAACAGCTTATTATATATTTTTTTAAATTTTTTCTAAATTTATAAATTAATTCGGTCATATCTTTTGCGCGCAACGGCCAATGTTAGTTACAAAAACATATTTGCAATGACCATTTTTTTCTTTATCTATGTACCAAAAATCATTGATGTAGTATCAAAAAATTTTTGGATTTTTTTTAATGGAAAACTCGATTTTAACATTTTTCCCCATATTTAAAGAAGCACTAGCACTAAGGACGGACATGTATATATACACGCAAAAAAAAAACGGCCTCTCTAACATAGGTCCCAAACATATTTTGCAGCAAACATATATATGTTTGCAACAGTCCCAAACATAATATATGTTTGGGTCTGCAAACAAATTTATGTTTGGGTGCAAACATATATATGTTTGGATGCAAACATATATATGTTTGGGTGCAAACAAATTTATGTTTGGTTGCAAACATATATATGTTTGGGTGCAAACAAATTTATGTTTGGGTGCAAACAATTTAAATGTTTGGGTGCAAATAAATACAAACCCAAAAGCCACAACAAAAAAAAAAAACAAACACATGCACCAGTGGGCGCTTACTGAGAGCAAGGGAGTGTAAAATTCAATGTAAAACACTTTGAAATGTATGCTCATTTGCTCTCAGTAAGAACTCATTGGCTATATCTATAGCAGGGTCGAGCTTCTTTGCTTAGACCGTATAGTGAGGGCGCCCACTGAGTTGTTTTTGCATTTGCTTCTCTCTCTCACGTACAGTGTAAATGAATGAAAACAAACAAAAACATAAAGTGGTTGTTGCTTTTTTCACTCATACGTTCATACATGTCTTCGCTTTGGCTGTATTTCTGTGGTCGTCGCTGCTCTATAGTATACACACAAATGTTGTGGTTGTTTACTGAAAGGCAAAACAACAACAAACACATGGGACATACAAAATTCCAAAGAAATACATAACACAATTTAAAAAACTGATTGACATAATTTGTAAATAGTTACACTTTTAAAAAGAAAAAATGTATAGTAACGTAGTTGAACGCTTCTCCTTAGTTGTGAAATAAAACAAATTTTCCTCATAGTTGAAATCATCAGCGGGGAATCGGCATCTGGAATCAAATGATTATGTAATGTAATAAATAAATATGGATATGCCATATTTCAAATACACATAAGTACGTATGTATGTAATTACCAATATTAAATGCGATTTCTTACTTGTCCATTCAACTTTCCGATTCAATTATAAAATGTATTGGGCATTTAATTTACTAAAAAGCACAATTTCTTTAAGAAAACACTGATTTATTCACTCACTTTACCATCTTGACACTACGCCGGCAACTAAAACACTGAAGAAAGAAAAAACAAAATAATTCATACCATTTCTTCTTATCATCTTCGCCAGCTACGTTGGTTAACAACAACAAAACAAGAAACACACGAGTTTGACGCATACACGCCATCAAAGCACCAAAGACCCCTTCTTCGCTTCTACGTCTTCTATTATACAATACACACAACTCTAATAAAACAGCATTCCGCAGCCGCGAGAGCACTGTTATACTCTCGTTGACAAACATCCTCTCTCCACCCATGACAAAGATGTTCTAACATAAAAAATATGTTTTACCCAAACATATCAAATTGATATATGTTACAAAATGTTGCAAACATATATTTGTTTGGACCCAAACATATTATGTTTGGATCCAAACATATATTTGTTTGCAACCGGTCCCAAACATATATTTGTTTGGATCCAAACATATTTTTAACATAAATTTTTCTGCGTGTAGACACCGACCTAATCAAGAATATATGTATATAGTTTTTATTTTTAAAGTAAGACCCAGCTTAACCACAGATTTGTTGTTTTCAAATTTTAAAAACAACAAGTTTTTAAAGTGGGGTAGTTAAAATTGATTTACTTAGGGAAGGACAGAGAATACTAGTTTCGTCCAACGCCACTTGGACTCATCAGTTCCCTTAGTTCTTTGCATTGCAGAAAAGAACTCTTCCCCATTTTATGACGACTCGAGCTCAAGATTAAATGTGACTGACGAATTCGTTTAAATGCGAATTCAACAGAAACACTCAAAAACTCTCGTAGCCGCATATGCAAACTACTCCCACTGTTATGCGTCTCCACAATGCAGAGAGTCATCATAACTACGTTGATAGTTTGTCGAAAATAACAACAAACAAATCGTCCACCGTGCTGTGTGTCTATTTTAGATTCACTTTGGCAGTTTTGTTGTGATGTGTGTTTACTTTTTATTTTTAAAGTAAGACCCAGCTTAACCACAGATTTGTTGTTTTCAAATTTTAAAAACAACAAGTTTTTTATATGTATATAGTTTAAAAGGATCGCAAATGATTTAAATGCGTTGCAAACGGAACTATGATGTAGGGTATAAAAATGGAAAAATTGGATTGGATACATCATTGCAAAGGTGACATTTTCTACATTCATTGACAGGCTTTTCTTCTGCGCATTTCGAAGCCAGAATATTATGTGAACATCACCAACATCAATAGGCTCCTTTTTCTTTGGGACCCCATCTCCACCCAAAATTTCGTGGCGTTCCGACCTCTAGTGTGAGGTTAGGTTTAAAATAGATTCAAGAGGCGCTCTTTGGCATGAGAACGGTATCCCTTATCTCTTCAGAGATGTAAGTGGAAATTTTCCTTTGTAATTTTTTGAAAAAAATGTGCTAACGAACACAGTTCCATGAAATTGTGTTTTATTTTTTTAATATATTTATTTTTTTAATGTATCACAAATATAATTAATTCTACATAATTACATTCCGAATGCAGCATATAAAGTGTGTGGTTCATATATCAAATACGTGTCATATTTTAATGACTTTCAACCACTATTGCCACATTCTTAATTCTAGCATTAAAAATGCCAACCGAATTTAATAACTAAAATTTAATCACCAAATTGTTTGCTCACTCATTTTTCACAAACTAAAATGCGGCTCTTAAAACAATACAGAATATTTATTTAATTAATAATAAATAAACCAAACTAAACCACATTTTCAACTAAATTCTAAATTAGTAGCAACAATTAAGAAACCGCAACGACAAGAGGAAACAAGTGTTCTATCTGCCAATTGTATATAAAGTGCATTGTCATAATGTTCAAATATCCGATGTTGGACCAAACAGTGCACTTTTTGCCAATCTAAAATAAATTACAATGCAAATCGAACAATAACAACAGCATGGCAAGATAAAGCTAACGAAAAAAAGGCAATGTGTTGTTTTTTTGTGTTATGTTTTCCTGTCGAAATTCCGTTTACAATCTAAACAAATGTTGAAATTATGCAAATATCGAATGAAAATTTAATTAGACTCTTGTGCAAAATTCAAACGTGTAGACCAGCTCATTTAAAATGCAATCGAGAAAAAACACATACACACACACTCACAAACATAATTATTTAAGCCGTGTCATAATATTTTTTTAAATAGCCCTCAGAAAACCTTAACTGAATTTGCTATGTAAATTCCATTGAGTTCAATTATTAAGTAGTGATTTTTTTGCTAATGACGCCATTTAAAATATTTTATTAACTTTTGATATTTTTACTGTCCAAATGGCTTACGTGGTACGTATGTATGTATTTCTGAATGTCATTTTTCATTTTTGTTATCTTATTAACTATTCATAATATTAATGTGAAAAAGTGTAAATTTTATCAGCCACCTGGTTCTTATGCACTATTGAAAAATAAAATATTAGGGATTTGAATTTGGACACTTAAAAAATTATTTAGTTTAAAGCAAATGTGAAGGATGTTTAAAAATATGTACTATTTTATATATCGTGTCAAAAATATCAAACCTTCTTGAAAGCCAAACAGATTAAACATTTTATGAAACAAATTACATAATAGCCCGCTTCTACATATAATTCCCAGAAATTGAATATCCTTTTACTGTGTCCATTGAAATGCATTAGGCCATAGTTGCAATATTGAGCGTTCATATGTGTATATCGAGAACTCTATGCGCCAGCCACCATTTCACCTGCAAAGCATTTATTCATTTGCGAAATCAAAATACGAATTACACATAATCAGCTAACAGTCCAAAACAGACAGGTAGAAAAGCATTGCAATTTGCGAAAGTAAATAATTCCGATAATACTCCCAGGCCATATCTTCATTGCACAAATGCGTGTCAATACGACATCGAGTATTAATGCACACATACGGCTCTTCCCCTCTGCTACGCATAAAAATCCTGAATTATGTGTGAGTCAATGGTGTGTGTTCAGTGTATCAATAGACCAGGTAAATACGTGCTTCGACAGCAACCACTTAATAAATATTGTCGTACAGTGGACAATTATGGTGATTAAAGCCTTTGTTTGCTTGCAAATCGGAGATTTCTGTATAATATTTTTCTAGGCATAGATGAGGTTCGAATATTGTTCCACTTCTATGGATACCTCCTACACAAAATGTAGTTTAAGGACTGGTAGCCCTTATTACCCAGGTACAGTTTCTGACGTAATTCCATATACAGAAAAAAATTTAGCCATTTGATAAAAAAAATTCAAGGATTCAGTCAAAATGTATCGATTTTCCGGCGATAAAAAATTGTCTATACTGACAAAATTCGATAAAATTATTTGATCAGAGTACAAATACAGTTAGATAAAATAAAATTGTTGTATTGACTAAAAAATTTATCGATTTTTTTATTTTGAACTGATAAAATATTTCACATATTGACAAAAATATTTATCAAAATATTCCACATTGCGCATTATAAAAACAAAATATTTTATGGATTAAAAAATTGTTGAACTCATTTTTCTTTTGCAATCAATAAAAAAATGTTCATATTTACAATTATTTTGTTGTTTTTTATTAAATACAAACCCAATCGCCAAAGAAGGTACATACACACACATTTATAAATATTGGCGGTTATTTATTTAATTGAAACGCATAGAAATGTCAAACACAAAAGCAACAACAGACGCATAGGTACATAAAAAATTACATACAAGAAATAACAGATCAAAGAAAGAAATCGGAATGGAATAATTAATAACAGAAGTAAATAATTATTTAGTGCCACACTTCAATTTTAATAAAAGAAAACAAATAAATCACTTTTAAATATAAAATACAGGGAACATAGTTGAACGCTTCTCGTCAGTTGTGAAACACATTCTTCTGCCACATTGAAAATCATCAGCGGAAAATGGGTATCTGTAATGTGAGAAACATATAAAATATGTGAGAAACATAAAAAATATATATAAATATATAAAATGTATTGATGTTATTACCAATATGACATGCAGTTGATTCTCTGTCCAATAAAATACTCTTATTCTTCTTTTTCAGATTAGTGGATTCAGTTATAAAATTAAGTTCCAGTCATAAAATGTATTGGACATTTAATTTACTTTATGAAAACACACAAACCCTGATTTATTTCTGCGCTACCGATCCACTCGACGACTGCTTTAAAAAAACTGCCACAATAAACCAAACTACTGGTTAAAAATGTTATCTGCCTTTCTTAACCCACTTAGGGCCGAGAATTTTTTTTGCGAGAAAACTTATAATTTTATTTTGATGATATTTTTGAGACATTCTAAGTATTTTTTAAAAATAACTTTTTTCTCTAATACGTATAGTTTTCCTGCTATCGGGTCTTATTTTAAAAGTGCCGAAACTTTTAAGTGTAATATAGGTGTATTCTTACATGCCAATCCCTTCGTATTTGAATCCGAAAATACTCTTACTACATTCCTAACAAATCCCTGACTTAAGATGAATGTAGCATTTATGATTACATTTTTATTGCATAATTAAAATTATTTATTTAAATTATTCCTCAAAATCTAAAATTACCAAAAGGTCGATTTTTTTTAATTGCTTGCGTTTTAGGCCAATTGCGGGGAAATGCAGAGGCCAAATAAAGCTTTATAAACATGGAATGATAGATAACAGACAATACTATAAGAAAATACAAAAAAGTCCATAAACATTTGCGAAAATGTCCGAGTTTTACGTCAAATGTTGCAACCGTTTTGGTGGCGTTTAAACGGCCAGTGGCTTTATGTGGGATAACCACCAAACATAACAAAACATGAGAACTTCATATTAGGTTCATAAAAAACAGAAACAAAACAAGTAAAAAAGCATTAAGTTCGGCCGGGCCGAACTTTTCATACCCTCCACCATAAAATATTCATTCCTGTCCCCAACTTTAAGTGAGTACGTTAAAATGTCAGATAATGTACATAAAATGCTTCATTCAGGAGGCCCTTTTTTATGGTGCCTATATCTAACTGTTGACAATTTTTGGTGGGCTAGAAATTGGGAGGTGCTGTTATATAGGGGTTATAATAAAACATGGGTCTATGTTGAGAGTTTTTGATGGGAGCCTTTAATGTCAAATAACTCCTAATTCGGTTAAAAAATTTAGATAGAATCTTCAAAATATCGAAAATCAAATTACAGAAAGTTCGTCCAAAAATAAAGCTAAGGTACGGAAAATCGGGAGGTTTGTTTTGGGACTATACAAAAACATGGACCTACGTTCGGTTAAACATTTTAAGTAAAATCCTCAAAGTACCGAAAATCGGGAAGTATCGTTATATTGGGGCTATGTTGAAAATTGTTGATGCAGATGCGTGGTGACCACTACAACCTTCAAATGTCAAATTACAGTTAGTTCTGTTAAAAATTGTAGCTAAAATGGCCAAATTACTGAAAATCGGGAGGTACCGTTATATGGGGGCTTTCTTGACAATTTTTGGTGGAGAGGTGTGGTGACCACTAAGAATTTAAAATGTTCAAATTACAGATAATTCGGTTAAAACTTGTTGGTAAAATTCTCAAAATACCTGAAATCGGGCAGTAACGTTATATGGGGGCTAATCCAAAACATGGACCTATGCCCACTAGTTATATAAGTTTATTGACATTTAAGAATCCTAAATGTCAATTGATAGCTAAATCGGTCTGAAAATGTAGATAAAAACGTCAAAATGTCGTAAATCGGGGGTACCGTTATATGGGTGCTATACCAACACGTGGACCTAGGTCCACAACTTTTGTTATATAAATTTAGTTACACTTAAGAACCCTAAATGTCAAATTATAGCTAAATCGGTCTGAACATGTAGCTAAAAACGTCAAAATACCGTAAATCGGGGGGTACCGTTATATGGGGGCTATACCAAAACGTGGACCGATATAGCCCATCATCGAACTTGACCTGCCTGCAAACAAAAGACGCATTTTCCCAAAATTTCAGCGTCCTATCTCCATTTTTGTGGATGCTAGAGTGATTACCACAGACGGACGGACGGACGGACGGACGGACGGACGTGCTCAGATCGACTTAGAATTTTACCCTGATCAAGAATATATATACTTTATAGGGTCGCAAATGAGTATTTCAATGCGTTACAAACGGAAAAACAAACTTAATATACCCTCCATACTATGGTGGAGGGTATAAAAAAAACAAGTAAGAACGGCGTTAAGTTCGGCGGGGCCGAACTTGTTATACCCTCCACCACAAGTTGTATTGAAATAAAATGGAATAATTAGTTTTCTTTCGTGTATGAAGAAGACTTAATACTAAATTTCAGCAATTTCGGTAAAACAATGTGAGGCACCATTCTATGGGGGCTATTTCAAAACGTCGATCAATACCGACAAATTTCTGACGGAAAGTTTTTAGGCTCAATGAAGACTAAGTACCAAATTTCCTATATTACGGTAAGAGAATGTGGCTAAAACTTAAAAAATACCGAAAATCAAGAAGTTAGCTTCTATGCGGATATAGGAAGACGTGGACCTATACTGATAATACTCTTCTGGAATATTTTATAACTCTTGGAAGACGAAATAACGAATTTCAGCCATTTCGGTTGGATATTGACGTCACAATCTTCAGTATTACGAAAATCGGGAGGTACCGTTCTATGGGGGCTATATCGAAACGTGGACCTATACCGACGAATTTTAGTCAGAAATGGGGCAATATGAAAGCGTGGACCTGTGCAGACATATTTCTGGCGAACAGTTTTATATCACATTGAAGACTAAATACCAAATTTTAGCCATTTTGGTGGAATATTGAAGACACAACCTTCAAAATACGAAAAATTGGGAGGTACCTTTCCATGGGGGCTATATGAAGGCGTGGACCTATACCGACAAATTTAAAGGGGAAGCTTGAGTACCCCCGACGAAGTCTAAATACCAAATTCCAGCCATTTCGGTGGAATATTGAGGCCACAACGTTCAAAATACCGAAAATCGGGAGGTACCGTTCTATGGGGGCTATATGAAGGCATGGACCGATACCGACAAAGTTCTGGGAGAAAGTTTTATACCACCAACGTTGACTAAGTACCAAATTTCAGCCATTTCGGTGTGATAATGAAGCTAAAACCTTTAAAATACCGAAAATCGGGAGGTACCGTTCTATGGGGGCTATATGAAGGTGTGGACCGATAACGACGAAATTCGAGGGAAAAGTTTTATAACCCCAAAGAAGACTACGTACCAAATTTCAGCCATTTTGGTAGGATAATGAAGCTAAAACCTTAAAAATACCGAAAATCGGGAGGTACCGTTCTATGGGGGCTATATGAAGGTGTAAACCGATAAAGACGAAATTCGAGGGAAAAGTTTTATACCCCTAAAGAAGACTACGTACCAAATTTCAGCCATTTTGGTGGGATAATGAAGCTAAAACCTTAAAAATACCGAAAATCGGGAGGTACCGTTCTATGGGGGCTATATCAAAACGTGGACCGATATATCCCATTTTCAATACCAACCATCCTGCAAGTAATAAAAACTTCTGTGCCAAATTTGGACTTTCTATCTTTAAAAATGCGAGCTGTATCTTGATTTCAACAGACAGACAGACGGACGGACGGACAGACGGACATGGTCAAATCGACATAGAATTTTATGCTGATCAATAATATATATACTTTATAGGGTCTCCGACGAATATTTCGATGTGTTACAAACGGAATGACAAATTTAATTATACCCTCCATATGGTGGAGGGTATAACAAACACATCATCCCTCCACGCCGCAAAAATTCCTTCACCATGTTTTGAAACAAACATTGCAACGACACACGACTCTCAAGAAAAAAACACAACACATTGTTGTAGCACAAAGTCTCTCTATGCCGTAAAAAGTTTTTTCTCTCGCTCTTGAGAGTAATTTCAATAAATTTTTTGTTTGAAATCGTTTGTCGATCGCTTTTTAGTAACATTTTCATGTTTGATAAACATTTTCTCAATACATTCGTAATATTTTATCGCCATTTGACAAGAATATAGTGATAAAGCTTTAAATCAAAATTTCCGGGGTGGCTTTTTTTGTGTACGTCCTGAGATAATTGATGATTTAATGTTACTTACTTACTTAGCTGGCCCATTGCAGAACATTTGTTCGATAGCACAGTGGATCCACCCATTGGCCAAAAATAAAAAAATGAATGTCAAAATTTTGGTACAACATCTGGCAACTCTGTCAGCTATGACATGGACCTTTTTAAATATATATTAGTTTTTGTTTGATTCGAACGCGATATTATTAAGAATAGCTTCAAAAGACAGAACATTTGACTAATATTTTTTGTTGTGAGTACAACCTATATTTTAAGTGCAAGTAAATATATTCAAAATATCGCGAAACTAATACGTATAGCAAAATATTATAGTGGATTTTGAAAGAGGAGGTAATAGCTTAGTTTTCATTACAAAATAGTGTTTTAGCGTGTTGTGGAATTCTAGTTAGCTGCATATTTTCTTAGCGTATTTTGTAATGCCAATTCGATCATATACTTAAATTTGACCTAAGCTTTTAGTCATGATGCCCACCAGTGCCCACCTCGGGAATAATTTTCCAAAGTAGGTCATGGGTTTAAGAGTATTCAGTATTAAAATCAGCTGCCATCTAGTGCCAGACTATAAACGGTGGGTCGCTGACTAAAGCTGCCCTATAATAGGGTTTCTACGGGTATATTCGCGTATAACTCTGTTATCTGACCACGTACATTAACATAATTGGCATCAGTGGCAAGATGAAGAAATCTTCTTCCAAATAAGTCTTACGTTGGCGGTAAGTGCCTTCCAGGAAGAACGCTGTATGATCTATATTAAACATTTTGCAAATTTTTCAGACAAAAATATTGATTTTTTTAATCCGCTAAATTGGTTGGATTTTATGTTGTTTTGGTGATTGTTTTGTTTCCCTAAGCGCATTTTTGTATCATTAGATAATCGGGACCTTTGTTCATGTAATTTTGTATTTACCGCCTAAAACAAATTTTACCGTATACCCCCTCCAGAGGGGAAAGGGGGGAGAATGTCACGCTCGTGGTTTCTTAAAACACTCTTCGCAGCAGCACAAAGCTGTAACCGGCGCATTGGCTTGATTTTTACACTCTAAATATTTTTGGCCACTTTCTCCATACAAGTGGATCCACTGTGCATAGACCGAACTAAGAAAAGATCTCCAATTCTCTCTGTTTCGTGCTTCGCTTTTTAGAATACCGCGCCTTGTCATCTCATCATCCACTTGTTTGCGCCATCTATTCTTTGGCCTGCCAATTCTGCGTGCACCGCCATGTGGCTCGAATTTATACGCATTTTTAGCGGGTTCATCATCGCTCATTCTTATTATATGGCCTAGCCAACGCACTCGCTGCATCTCGATACGTTTAACAATATTGATGTCGTTGTATAGCAGATACAGCTCGTGGTTCATGCGACGTCGATATTCACCGTCAACGCAGTTTGGTCCGTAGAACCTTCGAAGAATTTTTCTCTCAAACACACCAAGCACTGCCTTATCTGCTTGCGCAAGTACTCAGGCTTCGGAACCATACATCAGCACGGGTAGTATCAGTGTTTTGTAAAGCGTTATTTTTGTTTGACGAGTTGTGGCTTTGTTTTTAAAGTGCTTACTTAAGCCAAAGTAGCATCTGTTGGCCAATACAATTCTTCTGTTTATTTCACAACTGATGTCGTTTGTTGTGTTTACGGCGGTGCCGAGGTATACGAAGTCTTTTACTACCTCAAAATTATAGGAACTAACTTCAACAGTTGGTCCGATCTCAATGGATGCATTGCGCGTCGACACCATCAGCTTGGTCTTCTCTCCGTTTACCGTCAGACCCACTTTAGCAGATTCTCCTTCGACCTTCATAAAGGTATCGGTTACTTCTTTTACCGATCGTCCTATGATGTCTATATCATCAGCATAAGCAAGTAGGTTATTGGTGTAGATTGTGCCACTTCTTTTTACGTTTGCCTCTCGTATAACCTTTTCTAGCAGGATGTTGAAAAGGTCACACGAAAGGCTGTCTCCTTGCCTGAAACCTCTTTTGGTACAAAACTCATCGGAGATGTTCTTTCCTATTTTAACTGAAGATCTTGTGTCAATTAGAGTCATTTTAAAAAGCCGAATTAGCTTTGCGGGGATACCAAATTCAGACATTGCTTGGAATACCTTTGAACGTAGCGGGCTGTCGAAGGCTGCTTTATAATCGACAAAAAGGTACACCAACTGCATCTCTTGGGTCTTCTCCAGGATTTGGCGCAGGGTAAATATCTGGTCAATGGTGGACTTGCCAGGTCTAAAGCCGCATTGGTATGGTCCAATTATTTCGTTGACCATGGAAGTGGTCCGAGTCTATGTTTGCACCTCGGAACGATCGTACATCCAACACGCTTGATGCATGTCTTACACCTATCACAACGTGATCAATTTGATTTCTTGTTCTTCGATATGGCGACAGCCAGGTGCCCTTTATGAATATCGAGATGATTAAATCTGGTACTGCTAACTACCATGTTTCTTGCAGCTGCAAAGTCTATCAGCCTCATACCATTGTCAGATGTTTCACTGTGGAGACTGAATTTCCCGACTGTTGGGCCAAAATATTCTCCTTTCCAATTTTGGCATTAAAATCGCCTAGAATGATTTTAATGTCATGGGCAGGGCAACTGTCATAAGTTTCTTCTAAGCGCTCGTAAAAAATATCTGTGGTGTGTTCGTCCTTGTCTTCAGTGGGAGCATGAACGCAAATAAAGCTGATGTTGAGTCTTTCATTCACTGGGGTGAAGCTGGAGAACAGATGTTTTAACCTCCGACAAACTACAAATCCGCAACCAAACTCATGCTTTGTGTCATGGCAGCTATAATACAGTGCGTCACCTTTAGGTGTTGTTGTGACGCCTCTCCCGCTCCATAGTATTTCCTGTATGGCAGTAATGTCAGCCTTGTACATTTCAAGTACATCTGCCAATGCGTAAATTGCACCTTCTCTATAAAGAGTGCGAACATTCCAGGTGCAGATTCGCAAATCATGGTACTTGAAACGTTTGCGGGGGTCGTCAACTTTTGAGGGATTTGTTTTTCTTTTCTTTCGTTTTTTCATAGTAGACTGTTTTTCTAGGGGAGGGTTACTAACCCGACACCCAAACCCAAGTTTTTAACGTTCTTATGGGTGAACGCGCGGCACATGTTAGCTCACTACCTTTAACGGGTGTTAAAGGCAGTTCCCCAGGTGACACCACGGGGAGGTCAGTGTCCACTTGAGATGAAAGAGGGACCAAGATAAATCCTGGGCTTTGTATCTTGGTATCTTCCATCCCCTACGTTAATGAGCTCAAAACTGTTTGCTTAAATGCCGGTCTAATCTTAGTACATTATAATATATCTTCCAAACCTAGATCAAGTTTGGAATTGGCAATATCGGTCCATTCCTTCGAATACATTATTCGCAAGAGTTCAAAAAATTATTTATTAAGTGCAGTTAAAGTTCTGTTCGAAAATAGATTGTGGCCTTATAACGGTAAACGATTTTTGTTTATTTTGGTGGACAAGTCCAAAGAAAGTCAATACTTTCCGATATATGGGCCCCAAAATTTACAATATTTAAGGTGTTTATTTCCATAGTCCATATATGAATATAAAAGGCGTGGTTCACCCATAATATCCGACCCCCATAACACACCACGCCTCTTTCAGACCACGCCCATAACATATCACGCCCTTTTCTAGATACGCCCCTAATAGACCACGCCTCTCTCAGACCACGCCCCTAATAGACCACACCTCTCTCAGGACACGCCCCTATAAGACAACTCCATATTATGCCATGCCCCTAAAATACCACGACTCCATTAAATCGCGCTACTAATAGAGCACGTCTATATTATGGCACACCCTAATTAACCACGCCTATATTAAACCGCCCCCACAGCTCTATTAAACCACGCCCCTATTAAACTTTTTTAACAACACCTAAAATAAAGATCACGCCTCTTTTTAAACACGCATTTTTGAGGCTCCCAAATAAAGACCACGCCATTTTCAGGCTCCCAAATAAAGACCACGTATCTTTTTATTCACGCCTTTTTAGGCTCCCATATAAAGACCACGTATCTTTTTATCCACGCCTTTTTAGGCTCCCAAATAAAGACCACGCATCTTTTTAACCACACCTTTTAACCACACCTTTTTGGCTCCCATATAAAGACCACGTCTATTTTAATCACTCGTTTTTAGGCTCCCAAATGAAGACACACCTCTTTTTAACCACAACTTTTTTGGCTCCCAAATGAAGACACGCCTCTTTTTAACCACAACTTTTTTGGCTCCCAAATAAAGACCACGCCTCTTTTTAACCACACCTTTTTAGGCTCCCAAATAAAGACCACGCCTCTTTTTAGCCACTCGTTCTTTGGGCTACCGAATAAATACCACGTCTCTTTTTAACCACATACTTTTAGCACACAAATAAAGACCACTCCTCCTTTTAATCACTCCTTTTTAGGCTTCCAAATAAAAACCTCACCTCTTTTTAACCACTCGTATTTTAGGCTTCCAAATAAAGACCGCGCCTGTTTTTAACCACTCGTATTTTAGGCTCCCAAATAAAGACCACGCTTTTTTAACCACACATCTTTGATAATGATCACGCCTCTTTTTAATCACACCTCTTTATAGGCTCGCCCCTAAAGACCACGCTTCTTTCTAAGCACACCTCGTTTTAGGTTCGCCCCAGAAGGTCAAGCCTTTTTCTAGGTACACCCCTAAACTACACCCCTATTAAATTATCTACCCAAATATGATTATTAAATGATATCTTGATCAGTGATCATGACCACTGTTAACTTTCCCATCGAAATCTACCTGACTGTTGATATGGCATACCTGGAGTAATACAAAACTAAATGAAATGTAAAAATAAAAACAAATTTACAAATGCATTCACAAAAATTTGAAGACAGTCATGTGTGTAATCCGTAGATAATTCATTGGAGTGCAACATATTGCCCTTAATGGTCATCACATTATTGACAATGATCCCTCGCTGCCACAAACTGAAGCATCAGCAGCTGTCATGGCAACGATAGTGTAACAGTCTGTTCAATACAATGCATGTACACGTATGTATATATGTACCACATGTACTCTCACTCACCTTAAGCCTAATTATTTCAAAAGTTATGGTACTCTAAAGCAAACTTTCGATAAGAGCATGTTCCAACAATATGGGTTAATGGGAGGCGGGGGAAAATGAAGTACAAATTCAACTGAAATATTTAAAACTTAAATTACGAAAGCATAGATATGCAATATAATGCTTTAGGTGTTACAGATTCTTACTAATTTGCCCCAATTCCTTACATCAAACGTTTAATGGTTCTTAGCATTTACTTTCTCCTTTAGCTGCTACTGTAGCAGCAATAAGAACAACTATTGTTGTTGTTTAATAACTTTTCAATTGGAAAATCATTTTCCAGGGAATTGACCATTAACACATGTTCATGTCTACGTTTACATGGGTTTTCCTTTGTTTCATCCTCTGTCGGTTTGCCAGTTGGTTGGTCGACCGATCTGGTTTCCTGTTATTACGAATTCCATAATGTTTGCATACACTGACTTACTGACTGAATGACTTGCTGCAGCTTATAACAGTGGTAAACCACTGAACGGGGGAAATGTTTAAAGCTTTGTAGTTGCAATCAGTACATACAGAATAATTGCAATAACAATAAATATAGCATGAAAACCACAGTAGTGGTAGTTTATAATAATGTCAAAGATAAAAATGCTGTGATATAAAATGGAAATGAAAATGTTTAAAACCGCAACATTAAGATTTATGAAAATCATAAAAACACTTTCAATATCAAAATGTTTTAAGAAGCAATTAAATTTGGAAGTAATTAAATTAAAAAAATTAGCTGTAGCTAAGACGCCGCACAGTCTATCACCAAAATTGTATTGAAAATGGAGCCCAGACCGCAGAAAAATAATAAGACTCGAAAAGCAGCCGAACTTTCTAAAAACGAAAGCGACAAGCTGATACGACGTGTTCTTGTTTATATAAGCTTGGTAAAAGTAGCAAAAGAGTGAACTGTCAAAATTGCTCTAACGTACACAGTTTTGCACAAAAGTAAAGGAACGGAAAAATATTAGATCTGGCAGCAACGTCAAAAAACAAGCCTGGCTTCTAAAAAACAACAAAAAAATAATTTTCTCTGTTTTCTATTTTTTATTTCACTGATTTAAATATCTTATTATTTATATTTATATTTATATTTATATTTATATATATTTTCCACTTTTTATAATAATTGTTCCACAAACATTCCATAAGAGACAAGGGAGACTTCTCTCATATTAATGAGTGCACCCGATTCATATTAGCTCAATGATATGGGACCTACAGATTATCGCCGAGTCCTAACGGCGTGTCTTAATACACCACTTTGCAGAGAAGTTTTACATGGCTGAAGTACTCAGGAAATGTCGCCAACATTACTGAGGGGTATTTTGGCACCGTTGAAAATTTTGAAAAATTTTGATGTTGACTGGCCGGAGAATCGAACCCACGACCTTCACCGTGCAAGGCGGGTGTACATCCCATTGCACCACGGTGACACCCACTTTTTTACACCACGAAATTTGTCGAGCAGAACGTAGTAAAAGAGAAAGCCATTTGACATGAACG
The DNA here is from genome assembly GCF_047663935.1 of Musca autumnalis. Lineage (NCBI taxonomy): Eukaryota > Metazoa > Arthropoda > Insecta > Diptera > Muscidae > Musca > Musca autumnalis. The sequence continues at coordinate 7,834,165 of NW_027411644.1, read as the reverse complement.
TAGTAAAAGAGAAAGCCATTTTGACATGGACATAACTGGCCACGGCACTTATGACAGATTTGTCCACATAAGTGGCATTGTTTACACATATTGCTGATTTACTCAAAAAGTATCATCAATAAAAAAAAATTGTTTTTAAAAAGAAAAACACATTTTAAGATGACTACTGAATTTTAACTTCCCAACTTAAAACGATTACAACACAAAGAATAAAATGAAGCTACCCAGATATCTGTACTAAATTGTTATACGAAATTAAACATGTCAAAATTTCGACACAATATCAAGTAATGAGTTTTTTAGTTAGTCCCAATTTACATTAGGCGAGTTTACTTGCGGTAATTGTCAGTTTGATGGAGAGAGAGGTGAGGCATATGGTAACCCTTTGCCTCTCAACACCCTCTCTCACCAACAAACTGACAATTGCCGCAAGTAAACTCGCCTAATGTAAACTGGGACTTATGACACTTTTTTGAGTAAATGAGCTATATGCAAATTTAATGTCAAAATTGAAAAGGAGAACACCAAGGTTCATTTAGTAGGGCCTTAGTCTTCTCTTGATGTCAAAAGTTTTTGTAGCGAGGAATACACTAAAAAGAAAAAAACTACGAAATATTATTGGCACACTTCAGAAGAAGTAGATTGATCTGAAATAGTTTTTATTATTTTATAAACAAAAATGTATTTTGACAACAAGAGAAGATATCAGCTGGGCTTACACGGTCACCTTGTTATTATATCTTGGAGAATACCTTTGGCCCAACATGGTAGTTAGCAGTTAGCACCTGACTATCACCAGACAAAAAATAACTAAAAAACGATTTGGATGTACTATTGTTCCGACGAACAAACATGGGCTCAGATCTCTGTCTTATTGCAGCAAAAGTACCCGATTAAACGTAGCAAATAAAGTATGAACAGACAAAGCACGGAAGTTGTACATCGGTAAGCTGCAATCACAACAGATAGCCACAGCATATTCCACTCAACCGGATCAATTGTTAATTCTCGTCCCGATAACGTATAAGCACAGCGGGAAAGTATTGCCCCATGTAAACAGCCGCAAAATCCAAACAGAGACCCCCTCCAAGGCGCCAAGGTATGAGTGGGAGAGCTGTGCTGCTACCGGTGAGGAGACTGCAGCATATAGGGAACGATAGAGGTATCGGGAGAAACATATTTTCCGCAGGAAAATGAGAGAAATGGAAAAGCGGGAAAGTGATAAAATCAAGATGTACAGGAGCCAAAATGAAGTCCGAAAAATTCAAACAAAGAGTGAAACATCAAACTGATAGCATTGGTTACAGATACATACATTGTGCTCAGGATATACAAAGAGCATTTTTCGAAAATGTGAATATGATTATAATACCGCAAATCAATTCCCAAAAACTGGTATTAGATATATACCGCACGGCCAAGATGAGGAGAAGACAGCAAAAGCCGGCTGAAGTATAATAAGGCAGCAGAACCCGATGGCTTACCGTCCCAGCTGTTCGAATTTTCGATTTGTCAGGTCTAAAACCATAATTGACCAGATGTGTACCATGCGGCTAATCCTGGAAAAGACCCAAAAGATGCAAATCGACACTTACCATCTATTTGTAGATTATAGAGCAGCAGTCGACAGCCCCTCACGTTAAAAATTATTGCGTGTTAGGTTATGTCCGAATTTGATATCCCGGCAAACCTCATTCTCCTAACAATTCAGTAACAAAAGAGTTTTCAGATATGGAGACAGCCCTTTGTGTGATTTCTTTAACATCCTGCTGGAAAAGATTATATGAATTTCGAACGCCAAAAGGAATGACACAATATGCACCAATAGCCACATGTTATTTGCTTATGCTGATGAAATTGAGGTCAGGAGTCGATCAGTAAAAGAACTAACTGATGCCTTTAAAATAGTCGAAGGATAATCTACTGAAGTGATGTGCGAGTAAATGGCGACAAGACCAAGTTGATGGTATCGACGCGCTATGCGTCCACAGAACACGGACCAACTGCGGAAGTTTGTATCTATAAGCAAAGTGTATTTATGAGCAAAGTGTGTGTATGTCAATAGTTCATAAAAGGTCACATGGAGACATTGGTACCAAATTTTCACTACTAAGTTTTTTGCCTATTTAGAACTTTTTACAGATTAAAATGCTATAGTACGTCTAATAACACGACGAACATTCACTTTTTTTTAAATTGTATATTTTATTTAAAAAAAAAAAAAACATAAAATATAGAAAATGTTAAAAAAAGTACAAATTGCGTATAACAGTCCGTTTTATCTACGCCTAATATTCCACATAAGCACAAAATGAGTAAATAAAAATAATGTTTTCAAGGGTGGCTAAATATTTTCACATTTAAATAATAACAAAATCGTTTTCATTGTCAGAAATATCATCGCAGTTTTTATTTTCTTGGTCATAAGACTTGGTGCAATATATTTGTCAGGCTCCACAATCTTCTGTAAAGGTTCCACATAATGTCTAATTGTCGAAGATTCACCACAAATGTTGTCAGAATTTGTATTTTGATATAGAATTGTAAATTTCTTAACTTGTCTTTTATAATTTATTTTGCTCATACATGTTGTTATTAAAATGGTATACCTTAAGATTAATCACTCGTTAAATTCAAGATATGTTATCGATTTTTCACAAAAACACTCTTTTTACAAATCGCCAAAATTATTTTACACCAAATAATTAAGAAAATGAAGAAAAAAAAATAAGAAAATGCGTAGATGGGCTATCAGCTGTCAATATAAAAAACGCTTCTTCTTATTAAGGACAACATGTTGACAAAGTGTTGACTTTGTCAACATAATAGTAGACAAAGTGGTGACATGTCGACACATGAGCCTATGCTTTCTACAGGGCAGTTTAAAGCAGGGCCGATCATACACGGAGGAAAAAAGGACTCTCTAACATATATCCCATACATATTTTGTAGCAAACATGTATTTATTTGCAACCACTCCCAAACATAACATGTTGCAAACAAATATACGTTTGGGTGCAAACAAATATATGTTTGGGTGCATACGAATATTTGTTTGGTTGCAAACAAATATTTGTTTGGATGTAATATAAATACAAACCCAAAAGTCACAAAAACAGACACATATGTACATACAAATTTATAAATAGTGGTGTTTTTTTCTTTTAGTGAAAGGCATAGAAATACAAAACACAAAAGTAACTATAGACGCGTAGATACATACACAAAATTCCACATCGCACTAGAAATATATAACAGATTTTAATGAAAGAAAAAGGGAATGGAATGAGGGTTGGAGAGAAGCAAGTGAGATCCCGCAAAAACTGTCTTTGCAAAGATGAGCTTCCCTGGTTTAAAAAAGCCACATCTCATAAAACGAAAATAACACTTTACAATACAGTGATACTAATCGTGCTAATGTATGGTTTCGAAGCCTGGGTACTAGTGCAAGAAGATAAGGCAGTATTTGGTATGTTTGAGAAACAAATTCTTCGAAAGATCTATGGATCAATATCAGTTGACGGTGAATATCGACGTCGTACAAATAACGAGCTGTATCGGCTATACAACGACATCGGTACAGCCAAACGTAGCGAGATACAACGAGGCCATGTCATAAGAATGAGCGAAGAACTGGACGGCCAAGGCTTCGATGCAGTCAACAAGTGGAAGACGAAATTTAACGCACGATATTCCAGATTGGAAAAGTAAGGAAACAAATAGAGAGGAATAGAAATTAAAAAAAATGAAGAGATAGTCAAGCTCGAGGTCAAAATGTTTTTTATTTATTCTTCATCGATATTTCGCAATTACTTTGAATTGCATCATCAGGATTATCTACAATAACAAATGGATACACAAAATTTCGATATAACCAAGGCATAATACAATGTTACAAAAACAATAAAACATACCATCTTCGCATTAATACGTAAAAAAACGAAGCTTAAAAATATTTACTTAAACTAGCGTAGAATCACTACCATCGTCATGAAATATAAATATTGCACTGCTGGTTTCTTTCTATTGCGATCTATGTATGTTTTTTGTTTTGGCAATGAGACCTCTGTAACTCAACGCACTATTGTCGACGTCACTTTTAAAGTTCATGCGTTTTGTTGTTGGGAAATTCAGTATGTGGAGCATCTCCATCGTGTAACGTTTGCCGTGGTGAGTTTCGCTGTCCAATACACTCACTCTCTCAAATTGTGGGTAGTGTGATGTGTTCGCACAGTGGCTTACTAATGCTGTTTTCGGTTTTTCATTCTGGTGTCTTAACTTGATGTCGGACTTATGAGCTGATATCCTTGTTTTCAACTTGTTCTTAGTTGTTCCGACATATAATTTATCACATGTTTCATTAGAATCGCCGCCACATGGAATTTGATAAATTACATTGTTTTTTTTCTGTTTTTTCTATTTTTGTTTTTGTATTTGTAAAAATTGATTTTAATGTATTATTGCACTTGTGAGCAATTTTGACTTTGTTGTTGTTATAAATATTCGAATGTTGAAGTTTTTCTGATATACCAGGTACATATGTTACAGATTTGTAAATTTTTTCGTCATTGCTTTCATTTTTTGGTCCTCGTGGTAAATTCTTATAGTAATCATTGATAAGGCTATTGACAATATTCGGTGGAAAATTGTTGTTGTGTAAAATACTTTTAAGTTTAATTTTATTTTGCGGATGAAACTCATCATCGCTAATGAATAGGCATCTATAAATTAGATTTTTCGCCGTGTTGATGATTATTCTCTTTGGATGTTTAGAGAAAAAGTTAATTATACGCCCTGAGGCTGTAGGTTTTTGATACCAGTCTGTTTTAATCTTATCATTATCTCGTATTACTACTATGTCAAGGTATGGAAGTCTGCCATTTTCTTCGATTTCAAATGTAAATTGAATATCCTTATGATAACTATTCAGAGACTTCAAAGTTTCATTTATTGCACTTTCTTTAATAATTCCAAAAAGGTCGTCAACATACTTCGATAAAAAGGTTGGTTTTTCGGTCAAGTTATTCATACACGAGTCTAATAAGTTTTCCATCACAATATCTGCAACTACTGGCGAGGCTGGGGAACCCATTGGAAGACCTCGTTTTTGTTTATATATCTTATTTTCAAATTTGAAATATCTGTTCTCTTTTATACAGAAACATAAGATACGGATAAAAGAGCTTTTTGGCATGCTTGTGTGTTTCTTAAGTTCATCCCATCTACTTTCAATGATGTTTAAAGCCAAATCCACCGGAATACTTGGGAAATGATATGAGTTTTTCGTCCTTGTTTATCGTCAGGTTCTTTAACTTATCTCTAAATTTCACAGCGTTCTTGATATTGTATTTGGAATTTTCCGTTAACTTATTTAATATTTTAACTATGTATTTGCACATTTCGCTTGCTGGTGATTGTATGCAGGAACAGATTGGTCTTAAAGGGTAACCATCTTTGTGAATCTTCGGGAGACCATATATTCTTGGAGCATTAGCCACGTCTGTTTTCAATCTGTTTCTCTCATAAGTTGTAATATGTCCATTCTTAAAAAGCTCTTCGACTAATTCGTTATTTTTCTTTTGCAATGATGATGTTGGGTCCTTATTTAGTCTTTGATGATGAAGAATAAATAAAAAACATTTTGACCTCGAGCTTGACTATCTCTTCATTTTTTAATAAAGGAAAAAAGGTCGAATAAACAGAACAAATTATTGAGGAATAGAAATTTCTTCTTAGTTCGGCTAATAGGATGTTCTGTACAGGGCCAACTGCAAATAACAGTGGTGTTAGGGGGGAAGCTACGACTAACATCGACCAACAGCAGTTAACATGTATTAACCCAGCACATGAGTCGAATAAGCCATTACAAAATAATGTAAACAAGTTACTACTGACCGAAAACAAAACCGGAGGTTTTGAATTCAAAACTAACGGATTTTTTTTGATAATATAAATGCGAAAATCGAATATTGGTGACGTTTTCTATGGGGATTGGCTGATACAATTTTGTTTTTTTTTTTCAAAATAGTCCGGCTTAATCCCATTGTTGTGGTTTTAATATTTTAAAACAACTAATTTATTGGTGGAAAAGTTTGGGGTACCAAGGGGTAATGCACGCGTTTAAACCAGTGATGGCCAGCAACAACAAATTTCATATGCCCGCGGGCATAGGCAAAGCGATCGTACTCACACGTATAGAGTAAACATCTTCGTGTGGCTTCGTTAGGTTGGAGTGTTGTTTACATTTTGCAAATCAGTCGATGAGAAGAACGTTGGTTTGTTAGTGTAATGCTTATGTTGGTCGCTCGGATTTTTATACCTTCAGCCTTTAGGCTAAAGAGGGTATTTACACTTTGATACGACCAAAAATGTGCCTCATCGAAATAATGGTTTTAGACCCCAAGTATGTTCGTACGATATCCGTTCAGACAATTTTGAGTAGATCTAGCAATGTCCCTCCGTCTGTCTGTCTGTCCGTCTGGCTGGTGCGCACGATAACTCTCGAACGGATCAATCGATTCGGTTCAAATTTTGGGTATCGAAATATTTTGTTCAGATTCGATTTAAGTCATATAGGTCCACTCCTTCAGGTACCTCCCCCACAAATGTTCAAAAATTGTCGCAAAACTTGTGCGCACGATAACTCTTGTAGGGAATAACCGATTTGGTCCATACTTTACACATCGTGTAATTTCTACCAAACTTAGATGAGGTTCCAATATGGACTCAATCGGTCCACTCCATCGGGTACCTCCCACAAAAAATTTCGGAAAAGTTCAGCTTAGGACCTGGTCTCGAATCGCTTTGATTTTTGTTTACGCAAGTTGTATTCGCTGTCCTCTATACGACGCTGTAAATTTCATTAGGGGCAAGTCCATACTTCCTGCGAAAATAGCCTGAAAGTTACAAAAAACCCTGTGACACCGTGTGTAGTAGTTGGAGCGCAAGATAACTCTCGAACGGATCTGCCGATTCGGTCCAAAATTTGGTTTTCGTAATATTTTGTCTAAATTAGTTCAAGTTCAAAGATGGATTATATCGGTCCACTCCTTCCGGTTCCTCCCCCACAAAAGTTCGAAAATGTTCGGAAAATTTGTGCGTACGATAACTCTTGAAGGGAGTAACCGATTTGGTTTATACTTTGCACATTATGAAATTTCTACCAGACCTAGATGAGGTTCCAATATGGACTCAACCGGTAAACTCCTTCGAGTACCTCCCACACAAAATTTCGGGAAAGTTCAGTTTAGCACCTGCTCTTGAATCGCCTTGGTTTTTGTTGTAGCATCTTGTACTCACTTATGCACGCACTCACGCACGAAGGTACAAGTTTCCTCAGGGGCAAGTCCATACTTCCTGAAAAAATAGCCTGAAAGTTGAAAAACAAACCCTATGACACCATGTTTATGGGTGGAAGCGCAAGATAATTCTCGAACGGATATGCCGATTCCGGCCAAAATTTGGCTTCATAATATTGTTTCCAAACTTCGTTTAAGTTCGTAGATAAGCCATATCGGTCCAATCCTTCAGGTACCTACCCCACAAATGTTAAAAAATATTCAGAAAAATTGTGCGCACGATAACTCTTGATGGGAGTGATCGATTTGGTCCATACTTTACACATTCTCATAATATCTACCAGATATAGATCAGGTTAGAATATGGACTATATTTGTCCACTCCATCCCGTACCTCCCACACAAAATTTTGGATAAGTTCACTTTAAGACCTGCTATTGAATCACTTTGATTTTTGTTGAAGCAACTTACATTCGCTGCCTCAATTACGATGGTAAAAGTTGTTTCAGGGGCAAGTCCATACTTCTTGAGAAAACAGCCCGAAGGGTGTAAAAACCCCCCATGGCACCCCCATGGTCTATGTCGGCTCATTCCTTTAAGTACCTTTTCCGCAAATTTTTTGAACTTTAATCTTAATCAACATTTTTGTCGGTTCATACGGTTTTGTGAAAAAAGTGTTTCAATTTGCACAGGCTGAGGGTATATCTCTGTCGACAAAGCCGACTGATACTTTTTTACTTGTTTAAAATCACACAAGCGCAATGTATAATCTGCACATGTGTGGTTTTGCCCATCAATGGTTTAAACCAGCATCCGCCAAAAAGGGGCACACGTGCCCTTGATGAGAATAACAACAGAACAAACACCGCTCGGTCTTCATTCAGAAGTCAATGAAGAAGGTTCTGTTGTCGCTTGTTTCAATGATCTTTAATTTTAGCAATGCATTAACACACACGCTATTTGTGGAGAGAGCAAGAGAGAGTCGTATGCGTGAGGCCGCAAACAATGCATTTGTATTGGTGCCGATGCTTGGTTTAAACAAACATTGATTCGTAAGAGTGGCACAGTGAGTAGTGTATTTAGAAACGAATTAGATGTTTGCATGTTCAATTCCGCGGGTGAGCAATATAAAAATGTGGAGTGTGGCAAAATTTAACAGAATTCACCTCAACAGATCAAACCCTAGAATATATGTATGTGTATGTTTTCGGTTTTTAGTGGTCATAGAATAACTACTTATTTCGTGTGACATGTCAATGTAAAAATAATGGGTTAATAGGTTGATTTGTGAGTACTTACAATAAAGTGTAATATAAACACGTTGTTTGGTAATAATGGCAGTTTTTTGGCAGTATACTAAAAGCTAAATCTTGTACCAATACCTGTTGGTTTTCCAAATATTTGGGAAAAATAAACCTTTAATACGCTCTCAACATATTGGTGTAGGGCAAATTTATATTGGACCTACAACTACGTTTGCTTTTTATAAACAACGTTACACCTAATGTCCAGAAAAACACATACATATTTGTTTGTATGCATCTGAAAACATCATATCAAATGCTACCAACTAGTTGTATTCATTGCATTGCACTAAAATATCCTGCGGTTGATTTACGTCTATAACGTAAATTAAAAAAACAGGTACGAATCAAAGTTGGAAACATACTTTTTCAATCGCACAAAATGAGAAAAAAAAAAACATTTAACAAACTTCAATATCGTACCTTATTGTTGTTCGTATACACTTGTGTGCTTGTGTTGCGAATATGACAGAGCTGGATGATACATGCACACATATTATTTGTTCGAAAACTGGAGCGCCGCCTCAACTGAAAATCATAACAAATATGAACCGATATCGTTGATTTGCAATTGAATTTTTGAAAATGTTTTGTTAGTTGCAATGAAATCTTATTTGTACATTTATATTTGCAAATGGCTATTTGGGAGAGTGTGTGTGTGTGATTGTGACTATTTGATCCCTCCAGTCACACAATTATCTATTCAAATAGGAATTGGAAATTGCAATTTACACATTGGTGTAGCTGTGCAAATGTTGTTCTTGTTGTATTGCATTTCATTGAAATTGGAAATAAAATATTTGTATAAGTAAATATTTTTACTGAATGAAAAAATCACCAAACAACATCAACAATTTTATTTGAATGAAATAGGTACTGGGAATTAGTTATTGCAATTTTCAAATAGATGTTAATACAGAAAATTAAAGCTGAATGAAATAAAGCTAATAATGTATGTTTTCATATGGTCTTCATTACATTCACAGAAAACGCGAACTATACCCTCAACATTTATGCTAACGAGGGTGTATATACTTTCATACGGGCAAAATGTGCCTCATCGAATTAATGGTTTTAGACCTAATAATGTTTGGCCGAAATCCGTTTCAGTCAATTTGGAGTTGATTTAGCGATGCACAATGTCGCGAGTTCATATTAACTGTGGCCAAAAATAGAAAGAGTTGTCGTAGATGCATCAATTTTGGTACACGTACCTATTATTGACTTACAATCTTCAGGACAAAAAATTGGGTTGGTCGGTCCACGTTTTGATATAGCCCCCATAGGACCGTACCTCCCGATTTTCGGTATTTTGAATGTTTTAGACACAATGACCAACCGAAAGTATTCAAATTTTGTGGTTAGTCTTCAGCAGAGGTATCAAACATTCCACGTTTTGATATAGCCCCCACACAACGGTACCTCCCGATTACCGGTATTTTGAAGATTTTAGCCTCATTATTACGCTGAAATTTGGTATTTAGTCTTCGTGTCCCCTGCATTATACCTTCACCTTGAAATTTGTCTGCATAGGTCCACGCCTTCATATAGCCCCCATAGGACGGTACCTTCCGATTTTCGGTATTTTGGAGGTTTTAGCCTGATTATCACACCGAAATGGCTGAAAATTGGTATTAAGTCTCCGTTGGGGGACTTATAACCTTCCACAAGAAATATGTCGGTATAGGTTCTCGTCTTCCTATAGCCCCCATAGAACCGTGCCCCCTCATTTTCTGTATTTTGAGTGTTGTGGCCTCAATATCCACCCGATATGACTGAAATTTGGTGTTTAGTCTTCATATTGTTTGTGAGCATATTGAATATATCAACCTCTTGTCTTTATATATGAAAATTCCTCTAAAATTTTTTTTTGACCGATTAGTGGTCAAAAAACGGTCAATTTTTGGTAAAAAAATCGAATTTTAATTTTCGCTGTTCACAATTTTTTTAAAAATTGATATTTTTAAAATTCTCTCGTTTTAAAGCAAGACTTTTAGGTACTTAATAAGCCCACAAAAATAGATGATGATCGGTTCATTCGTTTTCGCGCTATAGCCAACACCGCAAAACGATTTGTTAAAAAAGGGGGTATCCTCTCAGTGAGGTGGTCGCTGAAAAAGAGAAATGACACATTCGTCTGCAAACCTCTGCAGCTGGGACCTTTATATATTTGAAGTACACACTTTTTACTACTCATACAGCAAAAAATATCGATATACACTTTTATACCATTTTTTCCCCACTCCACTCAATTCAAAATTTTCTTCAGAAAATTAATAAACTTAGTAATACATGTTTGGGTAAATGTAAACACCATATGATTAATATTTACATGCAAGCAAAAGTGTAGCCAAGTTTATTACATCCCAAGAGAACTTAGGAACAATTTTTGCAGCGACCGTTACTTTTAAATTTTAAATATTAACGCAAAATATAATTTATTAATTTTAGGGAAAAAAACACAAAAATACGTATTAACTAAAATTGTCGGATTTAAATCCTCATATAGCAAAAACTACTTCACGTATCAGTACCAAAATTCAGATTCTTCTTAATTAATATGTTTTCTATCACTTCCCATCAATAAATTTGTTCAACGAAGTATTTAGTTTTTACCATTTTTGGCCACGGTCGTGACACTGTGCGATGTTCGTCCATCTGTCTGTCTGGCTGGAGCGAGGGATGCCAGATGATTTTTATGAAAATCGTCAAAATGACGATAAATAAAATAAAAATCAAATCTATTTTAAAAATCGTCAACAACTAAAAAACGCACATTTAGATATATTTAAATATATTTTTTATTAAAAGAAATATCGAATGTATATTCGAGTTATTAAACATATTTTTACTTCAAATAAGTAAATTAAGATTATTTATTTTATATGAATCGGATTTAATCTACATACCTGCAAAAATCTATAAGTTTGTACTACGATAACAATTTTTCTTTTATGTTATCGAAAAAAATGGCAAAACTTAGAAGATTCTTGCAGTTCTGGAACAGACCACATGTGTCATAACAATTTGATTTGTTAAGTTTTAAATCATCGTTGGTATAAAGTATACCCTCCATTGAATCCTTATGAAGGGAATTTCAATATTTCATTTTATTAAGATTTACTTGGCTGGAAACATGTTTAACATTTGCTGACGAATGAGATAATGCCGACCATTACCTTCTTTACAAATTTTGTTATTATAGGATATATTGGATTCCAAAAACAAATAATTCCGTTTCACTATTTTCAAACATTTACTCAAAATCCACAAATCTTAGTTCACGATATTCTGAGTCCAATTTTTTGCTTTTCCTCCATGTTTACAAAATGTGCAAATTCTTTAATGCTGTCGAAAATCGAATAAATGCTCTCTTCCAATTTTACTATTTTTTCGAGTCATAAAGGAAAATAATTTGTAGATTCTTGCAGGTTCTGGAAGCAAAAATCATCCAAAATCCAAAATCAAATCTACTTCAATTTTAAAATTTTTGTACCAAGCTCAATAATAGTTTACGCAGTTCTGTTCTGTTCCAGAACTTGCAAGAGTCTACTATGGTTGAAATTTTGACAATTTTTATTCTTTATAAATTTAAAAAAAAAAATCAAAACTAATAGATTTATGTATGTATGTAGATTCTGATGCGGAGCAATTATACATTTTGCTTGCTTCACTCACTTTTCAGTTTTGTTTTTGTTAACAATTTCTTTGTGACTGTATTAGCAAAATACCAAAACATCTTCATTTTTATGTAAAAATCAAATTGCCATTTGTCAATTTTTGACCAAAAAATCGTCTAAATGACGATAAATCATCAAATCTGGCAGCCGTGGCTGGAGCGCACGATAACTCTCGAACGGATCAAGCGATTCGGTCCAAAATTTGGCTTTCGTAATATTTTGTCCAAACTTAGTTTAATTTCTAAGATGGGTTATATCGATCCACTCCTTCCGTTACGTCCCCAAAAAAGTTCGACAATTTTCTGAAAATTTGTGCGCACGATAACTCTTGATGGGTGTAACAGATTTGATCCATATTTTGCACATCGTGAAATTTCTACCTGATCAATATGGAATCAATCGGTAAACTCCGATATACCTCCCAGACAAAATTTCGGAAAAGTTTAGTCCAGGACCTGCTCTCGAATCGCTTTCATTTTTGTTGTAACAACGTACTTCGTACGTACTTCCTGAGAAAATAACCTGAAAGGTGCAAAGAAACACTTATGACAACGTGTGTAGTGGTTGGAGCGCAAGATAACTCTCGAATGGATTTTCCGATTCGGTCCTAAATTTGGCCTTCGTAATATTGTGTCCAAACATAGTTTAAGTTCGAAGATAAGCCACTCCTTCAGGTACCTCCCCCACAAAAGTTCAAAAATATTCGGAAAATTTGTGCTCACATTAACTCTTGATGGGAGTGACTACCAGATATAGATCAGGTTCGAATATGAACTATATTTGTCCACTTCTTCGGGTACCTGCCACACAAAATTTCGGATAAGGTCACTTTAAGACATGCTCTCGAATCACTTTGATTACTGCGGAAGCAACTTGCATTTGCTGCCTCCATTACGACGGTAAAAGTTTTTTCAGCGACAAGTCCACACTTTTTGAGAAAACAGACCGAAAGGTGTAAACAACTCACATGGCACCATATGTAGTGGCTGGAGGGTACGGTAACTCTCGAACTGATCAACCGATTTGGTCCAAAATTTGGCCTTCGTGATATTTTGTCCTTCATATTTGTTTCAGTTCGAAGATGGGCAATACAGGTCCACAACTTTCGGAACTTCCCTCCAATATTTAAAAACTGTCACTAAAATGGTATGCACGATGTCTCTTGAACGGGGCAACCAATTTGGTTCAAACTCGGTCCTCTCCTTATCAATTCGAAACAAGTAAAAAAGCATTAAGTTCGGCCGGGCCGAACTTTTCATACCCTCCACCATAAAATATTCATTCCTGTCCCCAACTTTAAGTGAGTACGTTAAAATGTCAGATAATGTACATAAAATGTTTCATTCGGTAGGCCCTTTTTTATGGTGCCTATATCTAACTATATATGTTGACAATTTTTGGTGGGCTAGAAATTTGGGAGGTACTGTTATATAGGGGTTATAATAAAACATGGGCCTATGTTGACAGTTTTTGATGGGAGCCTTTAATGTAAAATAACTCCTAATTCGGTTAAAAAATTTAGCTAGAATCCTCAAAATATCGAAAATCGGTACATAACGTGGGAACTTCAAATGTAATTAACAGCTAGTTCGGAGGTATGTGGGCTATACGAAAATATGAACTTAAATGAACAATTTTTTTTGCAGAATTTTTGTTGACTTTTAAATTTCAAATTACAGAAAGTTCGTCCAAAAAATAAAGCTAAGGTACGGAAAATCGGGAGGTTTGTTTTTCCCTATACCGAAAATAGGGAAGTATCGTTATATTGGGGCTATGTTGAAAATTGTTGATGCAGATGTGTGGTGACCACTACAACCTTCAAATGTCAAATTACAGTTAGTTCTGTTAAAAATTGTAGCTAAAATTGCCAAATTACTGAAAATTGGAAGGTACCGTTACGTGGGAGCTATATCCGAACATGGACCTATGTTGACAATTTTTGATGGAGAGGTGTTGTGACCACTAAGAACTTCAAATGTCAAATTACTGCTTGTTCGGTTTAATATTGTAGCTAAAATCATCAAATTACTGAAAATCGGGAGGTACCGTTATATGGGGGCTTTCTTGACAATTTTTGGTGGAGAGGTGTGGTGACCACTAAGAATTTCAAATGTCAAATGTTCAAATTACAGATAATTCGGTTAAAACTTGTTGGTAAAATTCTCAAAATACCTGAAATCGGGCGGTAACGTTATATGGGGGCTATTCCAAAACATGGACCTATGTCCACTAGTTATATAAGTTTATTGACATTTAAGAACCCTAAATGTCAATTGATAGCTAAATCGGTCTGAAAATGTAGATAAAAACGTCAAAATGCCGTAAATCGGGGGTACCGTTATATGGGGGCTATACCAAAACTTGCACCTAGGTCCACAACTTTTGTTATATAAGTTTAGTTACACTTAAGAACCCTAAATGTCAAATTATAGCTATATCGGTCTGAAAATGTAGCTAAAAACGTCAAAATACCGTAAATCGGGGGTACCGTTATATGGGGGCTATACCAAAACGTGGATCTATGTCCACAACTTTTGTTATATAAGTTTATTGATACTTAAGAACCCTAAATTTCAAATTATAGCTAAATCGGTCTAAAAATGTAGCTAAAAACGTCAAAATACCGCAAATCGGGGGGTACCGTTATATGGGGGCTATACCAAAACGTGGACCTATGTCCACAACTTCTAATTTATAAGTTTATTAACACTTAACAACCCTAAATGTCAAATTATAGCTACATCGGTCTGATAATGTAGCTAAAAACGTCAAAATACCGTATATCGGGGAGTACCGTTATATGGGGGCTATACCAAAACGTGGACCTATGTCCACAACTTTTGTTATATAAGTTTATTGTCACTTAAGAACCCTAAATGTCAAATTATAGCTACATCGGTCTGAAAATGTAGCTAAAAACGTCAAAATACCGTATATCGGGGAGTACCGTTATATGGGGGCTATACCAAAACGTGGACCTATGTCCACAACTTTTGTTATATATATTTGTTGACACTTAAGAACCCTAAATGTCAAATTATAGCCAAATCGGTCTGAAAATGTAGCTAAAAACGTCAAAATACCGTAAATCGGGGGGTACCGTTATATGGGGGCTATACCAAAACGTGGACCGATATAGCCCATCATCGAACTTGACCTGCCTGCAAACAAAAGACGCATTTTCCCAAAATTTCAGCGTCCTATCTCTATTTTTGTGGATGCTAGAGTGATTACCACAGACGGACGGACGGACGGACGGACGGACGGACGGACGTGCTCAGGACGACTTAGAATTTTACCCTGATCAAGAATATATATACTTTATAGGGTCGCAAATGAGTATTTAAATGCGTTACAAACGGAAAAACAAACTTAATATACCCTCCATACTATGGTGGAGGGTATAAAAAGAAAAGAAAAAACACCGGCGATTTTTTTTTTTTTTTTTGTAAAAAACGCCACCAATGTCTGTAATTAAAGACACTGGCACGGTCATATGTTGTTGCTGTAAGAAGCAACCAACAAAATTTTGTCGGGGTTGTATGAGGTTGCCAAGGGAAAAAACAAAACTCGCAGTTTTATATAAAGGCATACTTCCCTAATGAGTGAAAGCAAACCGTCCTACTTTCTCCAAAAAAAAAATCCAACTTTTACGGAGTTACACATCAAATGTATGCCAAAAATTGGCCCAATTGTCTATCACTTTGATGCCTTGATCTAAGAAATCCAATTAAGAACTTTAAAGTTCATTAATGCATACTAAGTAAGTAATCAAGTCAAATGCAAGATGTTCAATTGCAGACGTTCAAGGGATCGGCTGGTCGACACACCGACACATATACATATGTATGTACAGCTGAGAATAGATGAAGGATACCATGTGGTTCTCAAGGCGTTTACAGCAAAGTGTTAATTAAACCGTTTTTACCAATTGCACTATACTTCATGCTCATTGCTGTGTTCTAATTCACAGCTAGATATTTCATCGAAAGTTCCTCGTACGCGTTCTACGATAATTTCATTAGACAGAATAGTTCTTTTGTTTTGTGCAACTGCTGCCGTTACGTATTCACTGATTCTATACCAATCATGGGCATTTGAATTGTCGAATTGTTTGTACATCAGCTGCAAGCTGCAACAACCGCAGTAGTATTGCATCAGCAGTCATAGCGCCATAATGTGTGCAACCACATCAAAAGTAACTGCCACTGACATCAAACACTAGCAGTAGTCATTCGCACTAACTTTCATGAAGTAAAAAAGTTTGTGGTTGCATCGACATCAGCTGCATTCTGTGGCAGAGACTTAAATGCCACTGGCGAAGAATGAAAATAATCATAATAGAATTTATGCATGTAGAGGCAGGCGGCGGTTGTTAATTGAGCCTTGACTTCGTTCGTATAGTTTTAAAATTTCGTGAATTTTTAAGGGCATTACACCGACACGCCAAATGCAATTAAAGAAGGCTTCTCCAACAATTGCCATGAACAACAGAGATGAGTTGTGTGGAAAATACGCGTACATTGTTCGGTTTTAACCTTTGAGCAATTAAAAGAGTAATTTCTTTGTTTTCAACATGGGTTGAGCATGGCACAGAAATATAAGGTTTTTTTCATAAGTATGACTTACGATCTTCTTATATACCATGGATATTCATATAAATATGAGGAGGAAAACAATATAATTTTTTAGAGAAAATGGATTCCATGGCGGGCAAATGTTCCACAGCCTCTTTGCACACACACACAATTAGTGATTCAATACATGTGCATTTGCAAGTGCCCACGCTTCTGAAACATAAATCAACAGGGATGGCATGCGTGTTCTATATATTGAGAGAGTTATATAAAGTGACAGGTTGTTTTGCTTCTGATCTGTTTGCTCTGTCCAAAATATCATATTTATTTATATTTTTATTGCGGCCATGTAGAGGTATTTGCACAGAATTATTGATTTAACCTGTTGTTAAGGCTCTATACTACGTTCCGTTAATATGTCTTTAGCGGTGTCCACCCATGTGCGTCTCCGCTCGTTCCTAAGATCCATTTTTGCGACATGTCCATGTTGGAAGCGGTTCCAAAACGGATAAAAACGCTGAAAGTTTTGTCTTCAAAATGCCGAGTCTACTAGACGTTTTATAGATCAAAATTGTCTTTTCGCGGTTTACATACATTACTTCTTTTCAGCCTACACCACAATGTGGAAAGGGCGAAATATTTGTAGTAGACGTGGTATACCAAAATGCATATCTCGACGAAATAAAACGATTTTGAGATATGTGTCCGTCCATTAAAAATTGTAATCAAACTCCCGGCCGCAATTATGGGCCGATCGTCACGACATTTTGTACGGAGGTCAGCTTCAGACCAGAATAGACACCTATTGTTATTGGTGATGATCGGGATAAAATGGACCAAAAACAAAATTTTTATCTGATTTGGTAGCGGCTCTGTAGGTGCAATAATGGTCCGATCAGCGCAAAATTTTAAATAAGGATTGAGTTTATGACTTAGAAGAAGCTGGCAATTTAACATGATGATCACATAACTTTTTACGGGTTATAATTAGAAGAGGAACCCTTGACCTGTACATTGATGTCAATTCTTTTAATGTACTATTATGTACATGGATGCCATAGTTTTAATTGTATGTAGTGTAAACTTAATCAAGCTGGAGGTCACAGTTATAGTTCAATAATGACAAATTTTTGGACGAGGTTAGAATTTTGGTCAAGAAAAATTACAATAATTTTGGAATTATGATCGGATAGAATTTAGCAGGTGAAATTGCGCATAATTTTTGTAGAGAAAATATCCAAATTAAATTTTCCATCCATATATTTATTTCTGGTGACCCCTCTTCCTTGATGCAAATTATATTAATGTAGCAGTAAGATACCGGAACTACTGTCTAACATATAAGTTGATTCCTTTAACATTTTGGTTTGTTTGTAAAAAAAATAAATTTTCCTTCCAAGCTACAAAATGTCGCAATCATGATAGAAAAGTTTTCAAATCATGATGGAAAAATTCCCACTTTCTTAAATACATGCAAATTTTAATGCTGTATGGCGGAAATATTGATCACTTTTCATTGATTTTGTAAAAATTACCAAAAGCTCTACCCTGGAATCTGTCCACCCAGAAGGAAGAAAGGTTAGAAGACCATAGAACACCTGGAGACGTTCCACAGAAGCCGAAATAAGATCAATCGGATTGACTTGGGATCAACTTAGATATATAGCTCCTAACCGAGTGAGATGGAAAACGGCTATTGGTAGCGCCCATGCTCCAGTGGGAGTTAAACGATTTTATGCGAGCATGAACATTTGACACGAGATAAAGTAGAAGTCGTAGAAAAAATAGAAATTGCTAACTCAGAACACACATTTTTTGGCACTCTTTAAGTAAATGAGCGATATGTTGATTAGGATGGCTCTCACGGTACCACCAGAGCAAGTACTGCAACGAAAGCAAATCAATGTGTTGCTGTACTGGAAGGATCTTTGACTCCTCATGTAGATGGTACACTGAAGACATGAGGATGCACCCTGTTGCAGTTCTCAGGGCGGCATTTGGACTAGTTTGAATATTTTCCATCGCGTTGCATTTATATTCGCGGACCAAACTGGCTCCGCATAGCTAACTACAGACTGAACTATCGCCTTATATGTGGTCAACAAGGTTTCTTTATCTGCACCCCAAGTGTTTGATGAGCTTGTTCCTACATATCAGCTTGTCGCAGATAGCAGTGGCAAGGGAGGACGATGTGAACATGCTGTCGAATGTGTCCCCTAGAATTTTAGAGTAGTTTGTGGTCGGAATTCTGTCACCATTAACCATGACATTCAACTCTGTTCTCACCTCTGCCGTCCATGTGTTGAAAGGAGTGGCCGTAGTTAGTGACAGATATATGTATTTGCTTCTGACGCTGGGGAGGACTAAAGCCTCAAGGGTCTTTGCTACGAGCCACAAAAACTAAATCGGTCTGTACGATTAACCTTTGCTGACATGTCTCCGGCTTCAATAGCAGGGCCACCCTGTCACTTTTTTAGAATTCGGCCCTCTTTGGATCAGTCAGCGTAAGTTCGCCAAACGAAACTGAGGTCCTATCTTCCTTCATCCCAGGGTTAGAGAGTGACTTAACCATTGCCCACAATTCAGTTATTTCGGGTCCAATGTTGTAACTTTTCAGATGATTTAACCACTTCTTCCGTTTATGCTCACCGACCATCCTGTTTACTTCCAGTATCAGTTCATTGACTCTGAGCTCACTGCGGTTGACACGACGAAGCTCATCACGCTCATTTGGTAGTCCCGTCGTATCTGCTGGGAAGTTTGGTCTCACTTCGGGTATTCGACCAGCCGATATATGGCGAGCGGCTGCAGCAGTGATGATATCTCGGAACGTACTTTAGGCTACCCGAACATTAAAAGGATTGGACATATCTCCGAAGCGGTGATTATTGAAGTTTCTGAAAGTCGGTCGATTAGCTTTCCCATGTTTGACGAAAATGCAGCGTTCACAGGTGATGAAATCTGGCGGTCTGTTGATGGAGACAATTATGGGGAAATGGTCGATCCAAGCGAAAAGACGGGTTGCCAGGTGACGTCATTTGCCAGATCAGGTGACACGATGATTATGTCTGGCGAACTATGACACTCAGCGCTAATTCTGGAAGGAGCGCCCTCATTGACCGTGCAAAAGGTAGAGCTATCAATCAGCTCAGTCAGCACTATACCCCTATGGTAATTTCCGAGGACCGAATGCCACAACTGATGACGAGCATTAAAGTCCCTCAAGATCAGACGGTCAATATCTAACTTTCAATATTTGTATATAACTAAGATCACTTCTGATTTCAAGTATATATAGCGTTCATCAAGTATGCCTCCCAAGGAGGTCCCACGACCTGCACCACCACCACCCGATGATGCACGAAGTGCGTTAAGGCCAAGACTCCGATGGAATGAAATGAAAACCAGTAAGGAAAGGATCAAAGTCGGGCGGGGCCGACTATATGAAAAATATATATGGGAGCTATATCCAAATCTGAACCGATTTCGATATAATTTGGCACACTTACTTCTAGACCGAATTCAATTATACATTCCAAATTTCATCAAAATAGGATATATATAGCGTGTTTGGTACAGAAAATACGTGAAATCGGGCGAAAATATATATGAGAGCTATATCCAAATCTGAGCCGATTTCGATATAATTTGGCACATTTATTTCTAGACCGAATTCAGTCACACATTTCAAATTTCATTGAAATCGGATATATATAGCGTGTTTGGTACAGAAAATACCTGAAATCGGTCGGAAATATATGGGAGCTATATCCAAATCTAAACCGATTTCGATATAATTTGGCACATTTATTTCTAGACCACAGTCACACATTCGAAATTTCATCAAAATCGGACATATATAGCGCGTTTGGTGCAGCAAATACGTCAAATCGGCCGAAAATATATATGGGAGCTATATCCAAATCTGAACCGATTTTCACCAAAAGCAATAGCGTTCTTCCTATGGCTAAAAAAAATTTTAGTCCCAAATTTTCAGCTGAATTAAATACTATACATATTTAGTTCTAAATACTATACATATTTAGTTCTGCTTATGGAACAAATGTTCTGGATGAGACCATCTAATTAGGTAGCTAAAAAATAAATTAAAGAATTTTAATATATGTATGTATATGTATGTAAAGAGAAGCATTAATCAATTTGGAGGGTTCAACAAGGCACTTATTCCTTCTATGTTTTATGTGAGTAACTATTTAAAACGTTTTTTTTTCTGGTGGGGAGAAAGATATCAAAAATATTAAATCCAAATATACATTTATGTTAGAAATCGCAGGTTCTTAATTCGATTTATGGGAGAAATTTATCCACTATCGTGCCACCTATGTCTGTAATATTGTCGAAGGGTGACAAATTATAAACCAAATCATGAACCGCCGCTTTGTATCCATTAATTCCGCTTAAAGCCGGAGTCGCCCAAGTGCATGTATAGTAAATGTATAAAAACTTAATATTTTCTCCACGAATCAAAACCACAAAATGTACCATCACTGTTGTAATCGTCGAGTTAAATCCAAACCAAAATGTAAACACAAATTTGTTCTAGAACGGCTTAACCGGATATCTATGCATGTTAGTACATAGTTTTTTGTTTTTGTTTTAATTTGTTGTTTTTCGGCTCGGCATTCCTGGGGTTAATACACATACCAACGACCAACATCCACTCGAATGTTGTTGATAAACAACGTTGGCTGACAATTTTTGGCCGGTTGCATTTTCATTGGATAAACGAGTAGTGATTATTGCATTAAATAAAGGCTTTATTTGATTGTTGTCCTTGTTGTTGTTTTGCTTATTGACGTACAGGAACTATATACATACACATGTATGTACATAAAGTTGTTCAACTCTTTTCGATGTCAATTTGTTCAACACTGCTCGCATGTCATAACAGCGATAAACGGCAGTATTGGTGAACGCAAAACTTAATTTCAGGTCGTCGCCAAACAAAATTGATTTCGCCGTAACGAATTTCAATTTTAGGTCAATTCAATGTGCAAATCAATTCAACATTTTAGTACCTGGGTGATGAAGAGTTTGAACAATGCGTTCCTTAAAATTATTTAAAGATATTTTTGGCCATAGTTGTGGAATAATTTTGTTCTTACATTTGTACAGACATACAAGTATAATAAATAAAAAAATTGACAATAAATAAAAACGGTTTAGTCGGTGTACGGATGAAGTTACTTTAAACATTTACAAATAATAAAATCATAACATAAGATGAGCTTACATTAAGTACTTGAAATTAAATTAATGAATTTCGTAAAACAATTACCCACTTAGGAAAATATT
Source organism: Musca autumnalis (assembly GCF_047663935.1). Lineage (NCBI taxonomy): Eukaryota > Metazoa > Arthropoda > Insecta > Diptera > Muscidae > Musca > Musca autumnalis. Next base: position 7,811,990 of record NW_027411644.1, on the reverse strand, counting down.
ATTTTAATAGATACTCGTTAATTACTTACATATATACAATTTTTGCCATATGTATTCACAGCTATTGACATTTCGCATAATGGGCTATTCCAAGAAATTACATGAATTATTCTTTATGCCTGAAACAAGTCTACTACGCGGAAAACGATAAATATCTATAAGCATGGCTGACAACGAATATCAAAATGGGTCACACAAACGTGTTGGGAATAATTTAAAAAATAATAATTTTGCAAAAATAACTTTTCCTTCTGACCAATTCTTCATTCATTGTTTTACCCTATCTTGAAAAATCCAATATCATTAATATCAATATTCAATCTATATACATATGTTCCATAAACATTTGTGTATACTTGAATATATAATATACCACTGATGATACACTTAAAGCTTCTTATTCATCTCTTCACATATGCATAGAGCAACCACTCAAGAGTCTGATAAAATCACAGACAAATGACAAACAACATAAGGAGCAAAGTGAATACGTTTACATAAGCTTCTTATGGCCAAAGACAATCAAAATGATGCTAGAGATGCTTCCATCGATACGAAACCAACATTGATGACACAATTTTCACCAAGGCAAATAGGAAGTGATGGAAATTTCACAAAGATTAAAGCTAATACTAAATGAAAATAATACTTGCGAATTCCATTCGAAATGGAATCCAGATAAATTCCGATCAATGATAAATTATTCATGAAAATTGACATAATTATAGGATATAAAGAAGTGATTAAATAACTTAGATTGATGCAGATAAAATTGGTTAAGTGAGGAAGAAATTATTGTCATTGTCATATAAGACACATCTAAATTGTTATTAGGACTTATTTTAATATTAGCATCAATATTTTATCTAAATCCGTTTCAGACAACTTGGACTCTATCCGGTGTACATGCTAACATTCAAAGGGAGTAACCGGTTGGGTCCAAAAAAAAAAAACAACTTGTTTCCAATAAGAACAATTTGTGAGCAATATATTTGAGTGTCCTACAAAACTTCTTCTGAACATCATTTTTATACCCTACACCACTATGTGGGGAGGGTATTATAAGTTGGTTTTGGCCAAAAAGTTTGTAACGCATCGAAATAATGGTCCTAGACCCATACTTATATATACCAAAATGAATGTCCCGACGAGCTGAGTCGATCTGGCTATGTGTGTCCGTCCGTCAGTCCGTCCGTCCGTCCGTCTGTCCGTCTGTCCGTCTGTCCATCTAAACCTTGTAATCACGCTACAGGTCGCAATTTTGATCGGATCGTCACCAAATTTTGGGTTTTGATGAGGGTCCCGGAGGGGAAGAAGCCTATTTATTTTGGTGATGGTCGGATAATATTCAGGGGTCGGAATGGGCAAAAAACTTATTTGGGGAAAAAGTCAACGTTTTATTTCAAAGCAAATATCTCCGCATCTATAATGGGTATATCAAAAGCAAAACCTGCTAATAAAAGTAGAAAATATCACCTTTTTAACGATGTACAGTAGGTTGTCGTAGGTGGTCAAAGAAAGAAGAAATCGCAATATCCGCTAATACAACCCATCTTTTTATTTTTGCGATTTGAGTTATAATGACGAATATCACAGCTTTGGTTGGGGATCTTCCAAAAGCAAAGCCTGACTATGAAAGAAGAATATCCCACCTTTACAATGATTCAAAGCGGGTTGGCGTAGGTGGCCAATAACGGAGATATAGCATTAGTCGGTAATACATCCCATTTTTCAATTATTTTCAAAATCGCGCTACAGGTCGCAATTTTGATCGGATCGTCACGAAATTTTGGGAATTAATGGGGGTCCCACAGAGGAAGAAGCCTATTGATTTTGATGATGGTCGGATAATATTCAGGGGTCAAAATTGGCAATAACTTATTTGGAGAAAAGTCCAACGTTTTATTTCAAAGCCAATAGCTCTGTTTCTTTAAGAGGTATATCAAAAGCAAAACCTGGCAAGGAAAGTAGAAAATATCACCTTTACAACGATGTATAGTGGGCTGTCGTAGGTAGTCAAACAACAGAGATATGGCAATAGTCGATAATGCATCCCATTTTCTGATTTTTTGTAATCACGCTACAGGTCGCAATTTTGATCGGATCGTCACGACATTTTGGGGGTTAATGGGGGTCCTACAGAGGAAGAAGCCTACTGATTTTAATGATGGTCGGATAATGTTCAGGGGTCGGAATGGGCAAAAACTTATTTGGAGAAAAGGTCTACGTTTTATTTCAGAGCCAATATCTCTGTTTCTTTTAGAGGTATATCAAAAGCAAAACCTGACAAGGAAAGTAGAAAATATCACCTTTACAACGATGTAAAGTAAGTTGTCGTAGCTGCTCAACCAACAGAGATATCGTAATAGTCGGTATTGCATCCCATTTTCCGATTTGTTTGTAATCACGCTACAGGTCGCAATTTTGATCGGATCGTTACGAATTTTTTGGGAGTTGATGCGGGTCCCACAGAGGAAGAAGCCTATTTGGTTTGGTGATGGTCGGATAATATTCAGGAGTCGGAATAAGCGAAAAGCTTATGTGGAGAAAAGTCAAGGTTTTTTTCTTATGCGAATATATCCGCTTCTGGTTGGAGTATTCCAAAAGGAATACCCGTCAATGGAAGAAGAAAAGATCTCGTTTATATGTTGGCGTAAGTGAGCAAACCGAGATATTGCAAAACTCTGTAATATACCCAATTTTTCCATTTTTTGTAATCACGCTATAATTTGGAATTTTGATCGGATAGTAACGAAATTTTTGGGGGTAGATGAGGACCCGACAGAAAAAAAAGCCTATTGATTTTGGTGATAGTCGGATATATTTAGGGGTCGGAATGGGAAAAAACTCATTTGGAGACAAATTCAAAGTTTTATTCTTTGTGAATATATCGGCTTCTAGTAGAGGTATTCCAACGGCGAAGCCTGTCAATGGAAGAAGAAAATATTACCTTTACATTGGTGTAAAGCAGGTTGGCGAAGGTGGTCGAACGAGGGAGATACCACAATAGTCGGTAATGCATCCAATTCTTCCATTTTTTGCAATCAAGCTACATGTCATAATTTTGATCGGATGGTCACGAAATTTTGGTTGCTTATGGGGGTCCCAGAGAGAAAGGGGCATATTATTTTTGGTGGTAGTCGGATTATATTCCATAAAAGAAATGTTTACCAGTGAAAAGCTTATGCACAGGGGTAGTGGTGTAGGGTATCACATGGTCGGCCCCGTCCCGACTATAGCCTTTGCTCACTTGTTTTTGAATATTCAGTAGAGCGATTCTCTACCTAATATTTTGAGTTACCGACAAAAATCGGTAACATTAAAACACAAAATTATGAATGAAAAGTTCAAAAAAAGTTTGCAACACTGTTGCTATTGCTAATTTACCGAATAATATCGTTAATTACCGAAATTATAAGCATCTTAATTTTACCGACATTTGTCGGTAACTCAAAAAACGAGTTACAGAATCGCACTACAGATGTCGAAAAATCTCATCTTGGTATAACTCTTTTAAGATTCAAACCGGACCTATAGGACATTGAAAAAGTGACATTAGAAGAACAGGCGGATGACCCACCAATTCTACTTTTTGTCCGGTGAAAAAGGCATTGGTTTGCATCGATGTCACATTGTCATGATGGCCAATGATTCGTCTTCTCTTGTTCGTTTTTCAGAGAGACTTCAGGCAAACAAATTGTAGTGTACTACTCAGAATTAACTGTCCTACGTTGTTCAAGCTGTATAGTTGTCACATGGCCAGTTTTTTTCCGAAGAAACAGGCGACCATTTGATTCGAAGTGCTTCTTTCACGACCAACTTTCGTTATATTTGTCTCGCCTTAGAAGACCCCATGGTCTATTGCTGTTTTTTTTTTTCGGGCTCATTTACACCGATCCTAAATTCGTCGTCTGTGACTATTTTACAAACGTCGTTATTCAGGGTCAAGATAATTGTTGGTGGCTTATTATTTTTTATTCTTTTCTCAAAAACGGTAAGACCTATCAGAAATCGACTGAAGTAAATGCACAATGTTTGGACAAATAGCCGCCTACGAAACACCGTTTTTACTAAAGCAGTTTGCAATGCCCACTGTGGCTCTTTATGACTTTTCAATTGGAGTCGCCATTCTTGAGATATCGTAATATAAGTGCCATATTATATATGTGAAGAAGTACGCTGCGTAGGAACATCACCACTTTGCAGTACTCGGTTCAGTAGAACCGGGTTTAACCCGGTTTTAATCAGAGCCTTTTGACAAAAATTCAAAAAAATCTGAAAGTTTACGTTGGGTCTTTCCCGTTGGGCTTTCTTACACGTGTGGGTTAAATGGGCTATTTTTGCATAAAATTTCTCTAACATGGAATAACTTTACTAAACAGGCTCCGCTTTGTTGCATTTTTTTAAAAGATAGGTATAATTTCGCTCTTCAAGGAAACATATATTTTTTATACCCTCCACCATAGGCTGGGGGTATATTAAGTTTGTCACTACGTTTGTAACTACTCCAAATAATCATTGTAGACCCCACAAAGTATATATATTCTTGATCAGCGTACAATTCTACATCGATATAGCCATGTCCGTCCGTCTGTCCGTCTGTCCGTCTGTGGAAATCACTCTAGCGTCCGAACGGATTGACGTAGCTTGATGAAATTTTGGGAAAATATGTTATATTTACGTAGGACTTTTGGTATTGAAAGCGGGCTATGTAGGTCCACGCTTTCGTATAGCCCCCATACAAAATGACGCGTGACGCGTCGTCGTTTTAAGGAATTTTTAAGATATTTGGCCCATTTTACCACCGAATTGGTTGTTATTTGGTACTTTGTGTCTCCAGAGGCCAAAAAATATTCCTACCAAAGTTGGGTTATATAGGTCCACGTTTTGGTATAGCCCCCATATAAGGCCCCATATACAGTACGCGTCATTTTAATATATTTTGAATGTATTAGACCCATTTGACCACAGAATTGGTTGTCATTTGGTATTTTGTGTCTTCAGAGGCCAGAAAACATTCCTACCAAAGTTGGGTTATATAGGTCCACGTTTCGGTATAGGCCCCACATAAGGCCCCTTATAAAGTACGCGTCATTTTAATATATTTTGAATGTATCAGAATGTATTTTGTGTTTCCAGAGGCTAAGAAACATTTCTACCATAAAATGTTAATATAGGTCCACGTGTTGATATAGCCCCCATAATACAATGTCTCCCGATTTTCGATATTTTGAACGTTTTAGCCTCATTATCACACCGAGATGGCTAAAATTTGGTATTTAGTCTTCTTTAGGCATATAAAAATTTTCCTCCAGAAATTTGTAGGTATAAGTCCACGCCATCATATAGCCCCATAGAACGCTACCTTCCGAATTTCGATATTTTGAAGGTTGTGGCCAAATTAATCCACCGAAATGGCTGAAATTTGTGGTGGAGGGTATAAAAAGTTCGGTCCGACCGAACTTAACGCTTTTCTTACTTGTTTTAGATTAGATTAGATAACACTGTGCAAGAAAATGGAGGTGAAAGTCTGGGGCACGGAAAATTCCTCTTGGGGAAGAAATGCCTTGGTGAGTATATTATGAACCCCGAAGGACAGATGCGCCGTGAGTCGAACTTCCGCGTTATGGCGTGATGAAATTTTTGTTAGAGACCCTGTGGGCCATCAAGAATTAGCGTTATATCTTTGTTCACTGTTGCTTAAGTGCTCTACAAAAACAACAAACAAAGATATAATGCTAATGCATGATGGCTTACAGGGTCTCTTGCAAAAACTTCATCACGCCATAACGCGGAAGTTCGACTCACGGCGGGCATTCATCTCCAAAAGGAATTATCTCTGCCCCAACATTTGTGTTCACAGTGTAATTTAAGCAATAGTGGGAGGCAGTAGGAGTCTATCAATTGTCGAATAGTTGTTACACCTAAATTTGTGAAAGGACCCTAATTATTCCATTTTAATTAAGACTATTTTATGGTGGAGGGTATAAAAAATTCGGCCCGGCCGAACTTAACGACTTTTTACTTGTTTAAATGAATATGAGCGTATTTTTCTTATAAGTGCATATAAATAAGGTGTTTTTTAGAACCGCTATATCTCAAAAATAGTTTCTTCTAGGAAAAAATTATAAAGACCAAACTTGTAGAGAATTTTATTTGTCTAAAATATTTGCTCCAGTCACTTTTTAATAGACCCACCGTTTTCAAGAAAAAATCCGAAAACATAAAAATCCCTAAGTTTTGACCTTTGATCCCGAATAACCGTTTTGGCACACATGGGATTGATGGGAACTTTTAGGACATTACTTCTAATGGCAAACCCTAGCCCTCCACCAAAATTCAGCTTTATGAGAAGTTTTGCTATTACAGTGTCTATTTTGACTGCACTATTAATTTGATCGATGCACTCTTGCCGTGAAAGTTATGAAAAATGATCGGAAGAATTTTAGTTGGTCACCGCAGAATTTTTTTGACTTTTTTGAGGACTTGTCCACGAAGACTATTATATTGTTACGAATGTGACTGATTGGTTTAAGTTAATTTAGACGAATTTTTATTAATCCATGAATTTGTGCATTTAAATCAAATTTACAACAACAAAATGTAACAAATGTAATTACTTGCATATAAATACAGCATCCAATAACAGAAGCTAGTGTTGATGGACTGAACATATTCCTACCTATTATTGACATTGTTCTGGTACAAAAAAGGAATACGGAGAAAAGGTGCCTCTTCTTCTCTATAACCGCTAACATTGAAAATTACAATTGTCACGATTAAATTAGTCCAGAACTATAGTTCGGAGCCGTACTAGTACAAAATAGTCCCCAAGTAATGCGAAGGGAACCAATTGACACCTTTTTATCCCAAAGTAAACGACGAGGCTTCAGTTACTCTTAAATAAAATGCACCACTTTTTTAAACAACAACAGAAGAGAGGAATGGTAAACATACTGGTATATGACTGTAAACTTGGAACTAGTACAATAGGGTCATTTGGTTACCTCCTATGACATCCCCATGTTAAAGTTTACAGTTGATTGCACTTTGAGGGGTCTAAAGTGGAACTAGTAACCCTGAAAATCGACGAGTTTCCGATGTCGAACTAGTTCATCGTGCAAGCGGGTTGCAGTATAATCTTTTCCAGCAGGATGTTGAACAGGTCACACGAAAGGCTGTCTCCTTATCTTAAACCTCTTTCGGTACTGAACTGTTCGGAGAGGTTCTTTCCTATTTTAACTGTATCAGTTAATGTCTTTTTACATTTTACAAGATTGGATCTGCGATATCTTCGCCGTCTTCACTACTATTGGATACCAAAGGTTTGGAAAATATTCTTTCCATATCCTGAGCACACTATCTGTATCAGTTACCAAATTACCTTACTGGTCTCTACAAGAGGATGTGCCTGTACCAAAGCCACCAGTTTGATGTTTCACTCTTTGGTAGAACTTTCGGACTTCATTCTGTCTCCTGTACATCTCGAATTTTTCACACTCCCTCGTTTCCATTTCTCTCTTTTTTCTGCGGAAAAGACGTTTCTCCTCTCTCCTTTTCTCCCGATACCTTTCTCGTGCGCTACGAGTTGCTACTGAATGTAGAATAGCCCTATATGCTTCTTCTTTTGGTAGCAGCACGACACTTCTGGTCATACCATGGGTTCCTTGGTGGAGGTCTCTGGTATCCAAGTATGGATTTTGGGGCTGTTTGCATGAAGTTGGCAATACTTTGCCATTGTGCTGATATGTTGTCGGGACGAGGAATGCTTTGATTAAGCAATTGGGACAGATGAGTGGAATATGCTGTGGCTATCAGTTGTGATTGCAGCATACCGATGTCTAACTTTCGTGTTGTGTCTGTTCTTACTTTATTCGCTATTTTTAACCCGGAACGTACATTTGCTGCAACAAGGTAGTGGTCCGAGTCTATGTTTGCACCTCGGATGGAACGTACATCTAACAGCTCGATGAATGTTTTCCATCTATCACAACATGATCAATTTTATTTCTTTCTTTTATTTCTTGTTTTCTGATCCGGAGACAGCCGGTTGCCCTTATGAATGTCGAGGTGCTTAAATCTGGTGTCATGTTTTTTACCGCTGCGAAGTCTATCAACCACATTCCATTGTCAGATATTTCACTATGGCGACTTAATTTCCGACTGTCAACTTTAGAGGGGATTGTGGATCGATATGACCTATTATTATATTATGAAGACCCAATCGACTGATCCGTTCGATCTATGACCTCCGTTCCAGCCGCCAGACAGACGAACAGGGCCAAATCGGCTTCAAATTGTCTGAAACGAATTTCGTCCAAACATTCTTCGAGTCTAAAACCATAATTTGGATGGTGTACATTTCCTACCGTATCAAAGTGTACATACCCTTCGGTAGCCTAAAAGCTGAGGCTATCAAACTTTGGAAACAATTCCAATGACTTACTAAATATATAAATAAATAAAAGAATAAATATATTAATAACAAATAATTATATAAACTATTAAATAAATTAAATAATAAATAAATTAAAAAATAGCTAAAGTTTGGAGGAACTCTTGTTGTATGTAAAATCACCATGTGAAACAAATTTTGGTACCATTTTCGTTATTATGTGTGACAAAAAAGAACGCTATTCAGTGGCATTTTTGACTTTGACATTTTGTAAATTTTTGGAGTGAGGGAACGCAATGTGTAAACGTGGTGAAAATTGTAAAAACATTTTAAGTTATGGTTGCACTTATGCACAATAAGTTCATTAATTGATAACAATCATATTCCCAAATATTAACAAACGAAATGAAAATAATTCCCCAGGTTTTTAAGTGAATTTTTTTTGTACCACTAAGATAATGAAGATGAATCAAAACCATAGAAGAAACAATAATTAATGCGCATGTAAAAGGTGTCATGTTCAACACATGTCCAAACACTCTTTATCCGCAAAATTCATTATTCACATCTTTGTATTCGAAACCACAAAACGTTGAGATCACAACAAGTCTCTATATTTCGTTTGAAATTTATGACAAAACGTTTGAATGTATTTAAATTCCTTTAGGGAATAAGTGTTTGTGTGTATAATAATCTAAGGTTATGTTCATCTGTCTGCCATTGCCATTCCTGCTACCAACATTCGAATGTGAAACAAAAGAAATATCGAACCAAACCAAAAAAGTATATAAGAAATAACCAAACGGAACACAAATGGAACTAAAATTCCCCTTTCATTGTTTTTTTTTCCTGGGACCCAAAACAAAAAGAAAATCAAATCAGTTTTTCAACAACCTTTAGCATTTGTTTCATGACAGCCAAGACAAAACCGAGTACTGAAGCCATTTTATGGGATGCAGTGAGAAAAAAATGCCACAATAAATTGTATGAAGGAAACAAAATCGCTACACAAAATACGAATACAACAAAAAAAAAAAGAAGAAACAACTAGATTTTGTGTTAAGGGGAAATGAAAAAATCCCTTTTTGCATGTTCAACACTCAACTTGGCGCGCTACACTGTAAATGTTAATGCAAATGCTGTGAATTAAATTCCATTTCGCAAATGTACCGCCAAAAGGCATAGACTTTGGTTGTATAAACGGGAGTGAGAGTATTATTATAGATAGATTAGGGTTGACATTTTATGTTTGTATTGTAATAGAATGGAAATAATATTTGAAAGCTGTTGCAAGCCCTTCATTAATGATTGGAACATTTGTAAGTATCGAACACGCCGATGTGAAGGATTTCAATATCTTTAAATTGAACTAGAATCACGAGTTTCTTCCCTCTACAAATTTCTTTGGCGAAGTACATACGAAGTGATTATGTATAAGTATTGTATTATAATATACAACGCAAACGGAGGACTGAAACAGAGCTATCTCCGCTCTATATCCTCAACACAAGTGATTCATATTAAAATTTTACGAATGCACAAATTTAAGATATTCGTATATTTCGATCACAAATATAGATCTGTAGTAAAAACTGAGTGGTCGAAATTAATTTTTTTTTAATTACCTGAAAATACAAATTTCACCCTACCCTATTGTTTGCCATTTTGTCGGAGCAACATTAGCACAACAGTGACACTGTGGAAAATGAGCAACCAGAATAGTTCAACTAAACGAAAAAACATGAAAGCTACAAAACAAAAATGCAAAAGTCGTAATTATAGTTTAGCATGCCCTAACCAAGTCAATGGCTTCATTGTAATGCAAAATAATCAGCCGGTAATGCATTTTCACATCAAAGCTTGCCTATTTTTCGTGTTAATCAGAAATAGGCAACTTCAAAGTCGTAACAGGTGTATAAAAGTTAGAATTTTTTTTGCGGATTATTCATTAAATAATAATTTGGATACATTTACAGTAACAAAACTATCACTGTTCTACAGATTCATGTAAATCTAATTAAAATCTCTATTTATAAAATCCCAACAATTACTCTATTCACAAAAAACGCTAAATGCCCATAATTGAATTAAGCCAGTAATGGAAAGACTTACATTCTTAAAGAAAACTTGTATCAAATAAAAAATACATATTATTGTTAAATACTCTGCTTTCAAGTTTATATTTAATTCAATACGACCATACCATGGCAATGGAAAAAATAAATAAATCCCTAACAATGAAAAGCATAACAGAAAAACCATACATTGTTTGATTTGCTTCCTCCTTGTTTTTCATCAGCTTCACAACCACCACCATCGCCTAACCTCTTTTAGACCGTTTTCTTAATTACATTTGCTAAAACAATAGATTTTATCAAGCAAGTGCTGGAACTGGAACCTCCTCCGAAGGATGGCCAGAATAGCAAACACAAAAAAAGGAGTGAAACACAATTAAGTAATTTCTTCTGACCAACAAAGAAAACATTTGTCTATGCTTAACAAAGAAAAGACATACAATTAAACGGAAGTTTAACGCTGCTGCAAAATGTTGACGAAGAATGGAATCGGTTGCCTATGAAAATAGGGATTTACAAGTGTTCATTATGGACGAATTTAAGGAGTTTTTTGTATTAACAATTATAATTGGGTCTTTATTAAGTAAATACAAATATAAAAACAAAAAAAGCACATATGTGTTCTGAATTAGATTTATTTATTTGAATATTTATTACAATAAAAAATATAATAAATGTATAGCTAAAAGCACTAGCGACTACGGATATCGGTTATTACGTCAGGAGTGGTTTTACTCCCGGCGTATAAAAGTATAATGATTCTAAATCAAGGAATTACTGCCCACATTTCCCCTGATTAATTTATTTTGAAAACAAGTAAGATAGTATCAGTCAGCTTTGCCGACAGAGATATACCCTCAGCCTCAGAGAAGAATCATACACAATACTTCTGACATCTATAGGGGTTTTTTGAGATTTTGGGACAATTTCTCAAGAAGTATGGATTTGCTCCGAAAACATGTTTACCATCTTAACTAAAGCCACACACAGAACCTACTTACTTACTTAGCTGACCCATTACAGAACAACAACTAAGAAAATATCTCCATTTCTCTCTGTTTATTGCTTCGCTTTCTGGAATACGGCGCCTTTTCTTCTCCTCATTCACTTGTTTGCGGCGGCCCGTATTTATACGCCTTTTTAGCGGGTTTATCATCGCTCATTCTTATGATATGGCCTAGCCAACGCAATCGTTACATCTCGATACGTTTACAAATATTGATGTCGTTGTATAGCAGATAGGGCTCGTGGTTAATGCGACGTCGATATTCACCGTCAACGCAGATTGCTCCGTAGATCTTTCGAAGCATTTTTCTCTCAAACGCACCAAGCACTGCCATGTCTGCTTGCGCAAGTACGTTATTTTTGTTTGACGAGATGTGGCTTTGTTTTTAAATGCTTACTTAAGCCAAAGTAGCATCTGTTAGCCAATACAATTCTTATTTTTATTTCACAACTGATGTCGTTTGTTGTGTTTACGGCGGTGGATGGTAGACGATCTCTTTTATTACCTCAAAATTATAGGAACCAACTTCAACAGTTGGTCCGAGCTCAATGCACACTGGTCTCAACCTGCGACAAAAATCGAAAAATCGATATCAGCAAATATCTGCGACAATTCAGCAAATTTTCTCTAAACATATTATATTTTAATATTCCAGCACTGTTTTTGTACTTTATAACGGTATTTAACAACACAAAACAGAAGAAGTTGACCTTTACGTATGATCTCTTAAAAACTTTAAAGAGATCAGTAAGGTTGTGACTTCTTACAAGGCAAGTAACTCAAAATTGTAAGGATAAAATTATGTTTTTCGAAATTGAAGTTTTTTCCGTGTATGACATTAAAAATACTGACGATGCCTCTGCTCATTTCAGTGGATATGCCGTATTACTGTATTCTCAGATTCTTCTTTGTTTTGTGTTTTAATTGTTTGTTTTGGTTTTTTTCTTTAGATTTAGACATTTTTGTTTTTGGATCTACTTATGAGTGTATTTTTTTTACATTTGTATATTTTTGACATATGTATGTATGATGATGCTATATATAATATGAAAAACAAGTAAAAATGTAAAGTTCGGTGGCACCGAACTTTATTATATCTCCTACCATAAAATATTCTGACCTCAAATGGAATAATGTGTTTCCTTTCCTGTCCACGATACCAGTCGGGGACGGTTTTTGACCAGTAAGAACTCCAAACAGCAAATTACAACCAATTCGAACCGCAAATGTAGATAAAAACCTCAAAATAAATAGGGAGATAGGGAGGTACCGTAATATGAGGACTATATCAAAACCTGGACCTAAGACCACAATTTTTGGCGCAGAAGGTTTTTGATCATTGAGAACTCCAAATGGCAAATTACAACCAATTCGGGCCGAAAATGTTGATAAAATCTTCAATATACCTGAAATCGGGAGGTATCGTAATATGAGAGCTATACCAAAACCTGGACCTAAGGCCACAATTTTTGGCGCAGAAGGTTACTGACCATTGGGAACCCCAAATACCAAATTACAGCAAATTAGGGCCGAAAATGTAGATAAAAGCTTCAAAATACCTGAAATCGGGAGGTACCGCTACATGGGGGCTATAGGAAAAACTGGACCCATATTAAAAATTTTTTGGCTAAAGTATTTTTTACTTATTTTTAGCATATACTGAAAAAATCAGATTGATCCGACGTTTATAAATATTTTTTTCGCACCTTCCCATACAAGTGGGACCACTGTGCAATGGACGCATTGCGCGTCGACACAATCAACTTTGTCTTCCCGCCGTTTACCGCCAGACCCATTTTGGAAGATTCTCTTTCGACCTTCATAAAGGTATCAGTTACTTATTTTACTGATCGTCCCATGATGTCTATATCATCAGCCATGTGCCATTTCTTTTGACGTTTGCCTCTCGTATAACCTTTTCCAGCAGCATGTTGAAGAGATCACACGAAAGGCTGTCTCCTTGTCTGAAACCTCTTTTGGTACAAAACTTTTCGGAGAAGTTCTTTCCACTTTTTACTGAGGATCTCGTGTCAGTTAAAGTCTTTTTACAAAGCCGAGTGAGCTTTGCGGGGATACCAAATTCAGACATGGCTTGGAATACCTTTGAACGTAGTGGGCTGTCGAAGGTTACTTTATAATCGACAAAAAGGTGGTAGGTGTCGATCTGCATCTCTTGGGTCTTCTACAGGATTTGCCGCAGAGTAAATATCTGGTCAGTGGTCTAAAGCCGCATATGGTCCAATTATATCGTTGACCATTGGCTTTAGTCGTTCGCACAATATCCCTGACACGATCTTATAAGCAATCGGGAGTAGACTTATGCCCCTATAGTTAGAGAATAGAGTCCTATTTCATTTCTTGTGGACTGGGCATAGGATACTGAGGTTCCAATCGTCGGGTACTCTTTCTTCCTGCAGATGGTGAATACACCTTATCAGCGTGTCGCCTCTGGTTTTGAAAAGCTCGGCTGGTAGGCCATCGGCTGCCTTATTATTTTTCAGTCGGTTTATTGCTGTCTTTACCTCATCTTGGCTGGGCGGTATACATTCAATACCATCTTCTGGGATTGGATCTGTGGTATCTTCGTCGTCTGCGCTGCTATTGGATACCAAGAGGTTTGAAAAATGTTTTTTCCATATCCTGAGCACACTATCTGTATCAGTTACAAAATTACCTTGCTGGTCCCTACAGGAGGAGGTGCCTGTACCAAAGCCATCAGTTTGACGACACTCCTGATGATACCATGGATTCCTTGGTGGAGGTCTCCGGTATTCATGTATGGGCAATGTTTTGTCATTGCGCTGATATGTAATCGGGATGAGAAGTGCTTTGATTAAGCAATTGGGTTAGTTGAGTGGAATATGCTGTGGCTATCTGTTGTGATTGCAGCTTATTGGTCCGAGTCTATGTTTGCTCGCCGGAACGAACGCACATCCAACACGCTCGATGAATCTCTTCCATCTATTTGGTCTGTTCGTCCTTGTCTTCAGTGGGAGCATGAGCGCAAATAAAGCTGATGTTGAAGAATTTTGCTTTTATTCGAATTGTAGCAAGTCTTTCTTTCACTGGTGGGAAGCTGGAGACCAAATGTTTTAACCTCCTACCAACTACAAATCCGCAACCAAACTCATGCTTGATGTCATGGCAGCTATAATAAAGTGCGTCACCTTTAGGTATTGTTGTGACGCCTTTCCCATTCCATCATATTTCCTATATGGCAGTAATGTCGGGCTTGTACTTTTCAAGTACATCTACCAAAGCGTAAACTGCACCTTCTCTGTAAAGAGTGCTAACATTCCAGGTGCAGATTCGCAGATAATGATCCTTATAACGTTTACGGGGATCGTCAATTTTAGAGGGATTTGATTTTCTTTTCGCAGATTTGGATGACAATACATGAATATGAAACCAAAACCAATATGGCTCCATTTTTCCCTATAGCCTCCATATAAAGGTACCGCCCGATTTCAAGTGTTTTGAGGATATTGTCTTAATTTTTAGTCCGAATTGGCAGTAAATTGGCGTTTGGAGTTTCCAATTGTACAGAAACTCCACCACCAAAAATTGTGGACATGGGTCAGATTTAGGTGTAACCCCCCCATATAACGGTACCACTCGGTTTCAGGCAATTTAAAGTTTTTATCTACCTTTTCGGCATAAATTTACTGTAATGTACATATTTACTAAAAAGTTAAAAATAAACTTAAAGTTCTTATCTACATGTTCGGTCTAAATTGGCTATAATTTTGTTATGAGGTCAAGAAATTTAATTACTGTAAAGTTAAAAATAAAAAATAGTTAAAAAAATTAAGTTACAGTGTTTTATTTATGGTGGAGATTTCATCATGAAAAATTGTTTTCTAGTTTTAAGTGCATTTATAAATAAAACACTGTAACTTATTTTTTTTTTAATTATTTTTATTATATGAGGCTTTTCACCTATGAATATATGAGGCATAGCACTTTCATTTAGGCTTAGAATAGTATCCATTTGTCCCAAAAATTATTTAGAATTTTCAGAATGTTGTAAATTTTTTTGAGGAAGTTTTAACTTGAACTTATCTTGACAATTGTGGATGTTCCGAATAAATGTGAACTTTATGTTCACTGAGAACGGTAAAAACATAATTTACAACTAAATTTGTTTGAAAACATGTCTAAAATCTTGAAAATACGTGAAACAACAACAAATGTGTTTAATACTTAGTCGTCGCTAAAATGCTTAGTTTTTGTAGTTTAGTGCCACACGCGCCCTTCTCTAGTTCAGGGTTATTTTTTATTTTGACGTTTTTAGCCACATTTTCAGACCGAATTAGCTATAATTTGGCATTTAGGGTGACCACAAAGCTTACATTATAAAAATTATGCACATAGGTCCATGTTTTGGTGTAGCCACATATAACGGTACCTTCCGATTATTGGTATTTTGAAGATTTTAGCTACACATTTTAAATCCGCAACATAGGTCCATATTATGGTATAGATACCATATAACATCAACTCCCGATTTTCGGTATTTTGAGGGTTTTAGCTACATTGTTTAACGGAACTACCCGATATTTGAAATTTGAGGTTCTCTGCAGTCACAAAACCTGTTCAGCAAAAATTGTCAACACAGAGCAACACTTTGATATAGGTACCACTTGATTGGACACATTTTTAGATTATAGGTCTGTCTGGTTACCCTAAAATTTGTAACAATTTGTACCAATTTTTGCTGGAAGTCGTCTGTTAACACAAAAAGTCAAGTGCACCAAACACACTATATCTGTCCAGTTTTGATGAAATTAGGAATATGTGACTGGATTCGGTCTAGAAATAAATGTGCCAAATTTTATCGAAATCGGTTCATATATGTATATATTCGCCAGATTTCACGTATTTGCTGCACCCAACAAACTTTATCTGTCGAATTTGGATGAAATTTGGATTTCACGTATTTGCTTCACCCAACAAACTATATCAGTCCAATTTATATGAAATTTGGAATGTGTACGGAATTTGGTCTAGTAATAATTGTACCATATTATATCGAAAGTTCAGATTTATACATATCTGCAATATAAACTTTACATATTCACATAGGTGTAGGGTATCCTATGGTCGTCCCCACCTGCTTTTGATACTTTCCTCACTGGTTGCACCTAAAATTGTGAACAGGAAAGAGATAATTATTCCATTAAGTTAAGAACATTTTATGATGGAGGGTATAACAAGTTCGGCCTGGCCAAACTTAACGCCGTTTTTACTTGTTCACGTCTTCTTACTTCTACTTCACATCCGGTTCATCGTTATTTTTATCTAATCTTGGGCGGGCGGTATAATTCAAGACCTATGGTATCTTTTTCGTCATCGCTAGTATTGTGCACCAATAGTTTGGGAAAATTGTTTTTCCATATCCTATTTCTGTTACCAGATTACTTTGCTCGTCTCTGTAGGAAGATGTGCCTGTACCAACGCCATTAGTTTGATGTTTCATTCTTTGGTAGGAGTTTCGGATTTCGGATTTGTTCACACTCCCGTTTTTGCATTGCTCTCTTTTTCCTGCGGAAAATGCGTTTCTCCTCTCTACTTTTCTACCGATACCAAACTCGCATTCTTCTCTTCAGTAGCAGCACGACTCTCCTGGAAATTCATTGGGTTCCTTGTTGAGGCCTCTGCTATTCCAGTGGACAATACTTTGCCACTGTGTTGATATATTATCGGAATGAGGAGTGCTTTCGTTAAGCATTTGGGCCAGTTGAGTGGAATATGTATAATGCGGCTATCTGTTCTGATTGCTGCTTACCGATATCCAACTTCCGTGTTTTGTCTTTATTTGCTATGCTATTCGGGTACGTAAATTTTCTGCAGCAAGTTAGTGTTCCAAGTCTATTGTTGTTCCACGAAACTGATCCTAGAATAGCCCCATATGCCGCATTCTTCTTTCGGTAGCAGTGTCATGCTGGTCATCCAAGTATGGATTTTGTAGCCGTTGGCATATAGTGAACAATACTTTGCCACTGTGCTGATAAATAATCGGAACGAGGAGTGTTTTCTGTTAAGCAATTGGGCCAATTGAGTGGAATAGGCTTTTAGATATCTGTTATGTTTACAGATTGTCTATGTCCATTTTCCATGTTGTGTCTGTTCGTACTTTATTTGCTACATGCATACCTCTGCTAAAACAAGATGGGAAAAGTTATACATCCAATACATACATACATATGTTCCATCCATAACCATGTTTTTTTCTCGCTGCCGAAGTCAATCAGCACCATTCTGTTGCAGATCTTTATTTTTGGAGAATAAATAAAGATTTTTTTCTTTCCTGATTTTGCATTAAAATTATCTAATTTTAATGTCATAGGCAGGACACCGGTCATATGTATTAAAGGGTTCATAAAATATATTTTTAATCTGCTCACCTTGTCTTCAGTGGAGCGTGGGCGCAAATAAAACTAGTTTTGAAAAGTTTAGGGTTTATCAGAATTGTAGCAAGTCTTCATCCAACGTGGTGAAATTGGTGGAAACTGATGTTTTAACCACAGTCTAACTAACAATCCTCAACCAAACTTGCCTGCGTCACCTTTAGTTGCTGTTGTGGCGCCTTTCTGAATCCGTAGTATTTTCTGTATAGCTGTAATATCGGGCTTGCACATTGCAAGTACATCTGCCAGAGCGTAAACTAGGAGGAGTCCGATCATTCCGGGTGAAAATTCGCTGATTGTGGTCCTTAAACATTTGCGGGGATAGTCAAATTTAGAAGCGTTTTTGCTCCTTTTATTTTGATTTTTCATAGTAGGATGTTTTTATAGCGATGGGCCCGTCACCAACCCAAGTTTTTATCGTTCTTGTGGGTAAACGCGCGACACATGTTAGATCACTAACATTAACGGGTGTTAAAGGCAGCTCACCCAGTACACCAACATATTCTGACACCTCTGAATGATAGAAAACCAAAACTCCATCACCACTTTCTTGGTTATGGGCCCCAAAGTTTTGATGCCACTAACTAATTTTGTGCTTTTTCGGGAGGATAATGCGGTAAACACATTTAAATTACCGAAAATCGTTCTATGGGGGCTATACTCGTATTAAAACGTAGACCTTTACCAACAACTCTCCTTAGAAATGTTTTATACATACAAACGAAAATCAATACCAAACTTCAGCCATATCTGTTGAATAATTCCGTTAAAGCATTCAAAATAAAAATAAAATAGACCTTATTTGGCCCTTATTCATTGCAATACATGTATTCATATTTAATTGCTGTAACAGATTAAATAGTACACCAGCCTTATGTTTAAGTTATGAGAGAGAGAGAGATATTCTATGAGATATGTACGTACATATGTACGTACATATGTACATACTTATGTATATATACAAATTAATGAGATTATAGTTGATGAAAATGATAATTGTCTCTCAAATTACATGTGATTAATTTTGTTACAAAACAACGTTTTCGGGGATGTTTGCGGAACTTGAAATATGGACAAAAAAAAACATAATCGTAATCTTGTTATGAATAATATTTGCCTTCATTTATTTCTTTGTTAGTTTAAATTAGTCATCTGGAAAATCAGATTGCACGTAAAATTCCCCGTATCAAAGAGTGTGTGATTCATAGCAAAAAAAAGTTGCCAATAACACAATAACTGTAATAGAGACATGAAAATCCTACATGCAATACTCTATTAACAACTTAAAAGCAACAACAAGAATTCATCCATTTACCATGCAGGCATCCTTTCCGCTGAAATGCTCAAATACTACTTGAGCTTATAAATAAACTGAACAATTGATACAAGGCAAAGTGAAGATGTAAGAAAGATGGGACAAGTGAATTGTGCATTTCATTTTTGTCAGTTCCTCCGTTCTTCTTTCCTGCAGATCCAAATTTAATTAATGAAATAAATGTTTATTCCTAGGAAAAAGAAAGAAACATAAAACCAAAGACAATAACGAAACACTAACAACAATGAATTCAATCTCGAATTACAAATAAAAACACACAAAAAAAAATCATAGAAAATTCAAATTTATTTAATTAACAACAATATTCATTAAAACATTCCAGAAACTTAAGATAATACAAAGATTTTGTAAAGATTTGTCTCTCACCTATGACTTTGCATGCGAATAAAACTCGTCTGGGAAAATGTTGTGGCAATATACCCTCCAACCGTAAAAACCCCAAAACGTTTGGTATTTGCAAAACTATAACTTTAATTTTGTATTAATTATACCCTACACCACTATGTGGGGAGGGTATTATAAGTTGGTTTTTGCCAAAAAGTTTGTAACGCATCGAAATAATGGTCGTAGACACATACTTATATATACCAATGAGTCGATCTGGCTATGTGTTTCCGTCCGTCCGTCTGTCCATCTAAACCTTGTAATCACGCTACAGGTCGCAATTTTGATCGGATCGTCACGAAAGTTCGGATGTTGATGGGGGTCCCGGAGGGGAAGAAGCCTATTGATTTTGGTGATGGTTGGATAATATTTAGGGGTCGGAAAGGGCAAAAAACTTATGTGGATAAAAAGACAACGTTTTCTTCTAAAGCGAATATCTCAGCTTTTGTATGGGTATACCAAAAGTACAATGAAAGAGAAAATATAACCTTTCTAATGATGTAAAGTAGGTTCTCGTAGTCTACAGTCAGTGCGTTGTCTCAATTTGATACATCCCATTTTTCAATTCTTTTGGAAATCACGCTACAGGTCGCGTGATAGGTGAAAACTTTCGTATCTCCCTAAAAGAAATGTTTTCAAGTGATAAGATAATGCACAGAGGTAGTGGTGTAAGGTATCACATAGTCGGCCCCGTACCGACTATAGCCTTTTCTCACTTGTTTTGCAATGGAGAAATCCGATGGAAGCAACAAAACCTTTAGATAACATCATTCATTTATTCGTTTATTTTCGTAATAATCCTGGAATCGATAGCAAATCATCCAAATGACGAAAAGCCTTTATGCGTCGTAAACAAAAAAACATTGACTAAAAATCAAAGCTCTGGATTTCCCCAGAGCAGAGAATAAGAAAAACTGCAAATGTTGACGGCACCCGCAAACGTTTAAACGCCCCTATTTCGAGTCTCTACCTGAAATATCCGCACTTTACACACTGAGAGACATACCTGCATAGGTTATAACTGATATTAACTCTTTAGATGAAGTTCAATAGAAAAGATTATACAACGTGTTGGATATATATGTACATATATAATAAATCGGAGAATTAAAGACCGTGTCTCCATTCTTTGAGTTTTAGGGAAATGTATTTGACCGATCGGCAAATAAAGTCTTCATGGGGAAACATTTGCAAATGATATCAGACTTATAGATTTCGCTGCAGCAAAACACGACAAGGAGCAGTTCCACATTTATACACCCCATATTACACAAATCTTCTTGGCTTTTACCAGATCAAGCAAGCATAAACCAGATTGATCATGTTGTCACTCATTCAGTGTTTCAGACTTCCAATGGAACATTGTAGCGAATATTGATTAGGATGACTTCCATTAGCAACCGGCCGTCTAACTAAGACGCAAAAGTGCGATCTGTTATAGGACTTACACTGGACGTGAAGCAGCTGTAGTTGAAATTGCTAAAATATGTTTCATAATTGTGTAATTGTTAAAATCTGCTCCGTTCAACAAAACCACTTGCAGATAGACGGTATTTCTTGTCCCGAAATGGGTAAGCGCAAGTGTAGAAAATATCCAACTCCCTTTAAAAGGCTGCAAAATATATAGTTGTCTACCCAAAACCATCCCCTTCACAAATCCATAGTACTATCGATAGCTATATGCGGATATCTGCGTCTGGAAAAAATATAAGAGGAGAAAGCATAATCAAACAAGTAAAAACGGGGGAAAGTTTTATATGGGACGTTTAATACCCCAAATAAAGACCAAGTGCCAAATTTCAGCCATTTCGGTGGATTATTTTGACCACAACCTTCAAAATACCGAAAATCGGGAGGTACCGTTCTATGGGGGCTATATCAGAACGTGGACCTATATAGCCCATTTGCAATAACAAACATCCTAATAGTAATAGAAACTTCTATACCAAATTACAAAACTCTATCTTAAAACTTGCGAGCTGTATCTTGATTTCAACAGACGGACGGACAGACTTAGAATTTTAACCTGATCAAGAATATATATACTTTATAGGGTCTCCGATTAATGTTTCGATGTGTTATAAACGGAATGACAAATTTAGTTATACCCTCCATATTATGGTGGAGGGTATAAAAAAGAAATAGAAACAAACGTGAACGTTAGAACCTCGACATGGGCAGGAGTCAGAAAGAAGTCCGAAAATTTGAAATCCGAGATTAAAACTCCAGACTGATGGTTACAATGAAGCAATCTGGTAACTGATACTGATAGAGTACTGAAAGCATACATTGAGTTGAATTTTACAAGGGAATTGATGCCAAACCATTAGAACCTCAAAATGCCAAATTACATCCAATTTTGGCCGTTAACATCGTTTTCAAAAAGTGGACCTAAGTATGTCCATAATTGTTGTGCAGAAGTGTTTTGATCTATGTATGTCATAGTTTAATGAAATGCCCTAGGCGGTACCGTTATGTGGGGCTATTCCAGCATAATTTTTGGTAGAAAAGTGTTCAAACATCTGAAGACAAAAAATTCAAAATTACAACAAAATGTAATAGATGGTAAAGACCCTTAAAGTACTTTAAATCAGCACGTTGCTTTATAAAGGGCCTATACCAGAACATGGAAATATATAGACAATTTTTTTAGAAATTATTGTTAACACAAAATCCCAAATTACTGTAAGTTTGGATGACAAATGGAATTAATATCTTCAAAAGACCTTAGGCGTCGACGCGCCAACCCACCCCCTGTGGTCGAAATCATTGAGCTAGGGGCGCGAAGTTAATAACTTGAAAAGAATTGAGATATGTTTCTGAAATTTTGAACAAACTCAGTCTGTGTCTTTGGGTAATGAAGGAGCGAATATGAACAACATTGGCTAATGTTTTGGTATAGCCCCCATATAATGGTACCTACCGATTTTCGGTATTTTGAGGATTTAAGCCACACTTTCCTACCAGATTAGTTGGACTTTGTTACTTAGATTTCCTAGTGGTCACTAAACTTTTCCTCCAAAAATTATGGACCTATTTTCATGTTTAGATATAGCCCCCATAAAACGGTACCTCCCGATTTTCCGTATTTTGAGGATTTTAGCCATTTTTTCAGACAACATAAGCTGAATTTTGACATTGTAGGTTCTTATAGCTCTTATACCTCTTCCTCCAAAAATTGTGAACAAAGGTCTACTTTTTGATATAGCTGCCCAATTAAGGGTATTTTGAGGATTTAAACTAAATTTTTCAGACATTTATCAGTAACAGGTGCGGTTAGTTGCAGCCAAATTTTGGTTATTCGTAATCTTTGCAGTCGAATTTAATTTGTAAAAAAATGGACTGACCATTACATAACGTTTGTAGTTAGGCTCCATTCAACAAAAGTATATTACACTAAAAAAACACAAGCAAAATAATAATTTTTGAAAATTTATTGCTATATAACTATGTAACTCCAGGCCCCAAACAATTTTTTTCATTTAGCTTAAACCCTTAAACTTTGTTTAGTTTTATTAAGAATTTATTTAACAATTTAACAAATATAAATATAGAAATTTTGCAAGAATATTTTTAAAATCTTACAATATTTTTAAAATTTACACTAAATAGCGTCAAATAGGGTTTATAGAATCCCACTGCGTGTAGTTATAAAAAATATATAGATTTCTTGTTAAATAAGTGGGTATAAATGCAGGTCAAAGTGACCCTATTTGGAATTTTTTGTTGCCTCAATATTTAAGTTGTTTATAAAACTATGATAATATTCAAAATAAACAATGGATTTAAATTTTTTTGTAATTATAATGAAATGTATGTGAAATATGCATACGTTGATTTGTTCAAGGTCAATTTTAACAATAAATTATGAAAATAGTTGTGAGTAAGATGGGCTGTATACCTTATCATTTCATAACAAGTAAGAACGGCGTTAAGTTCGGCCGAGCCGAACTTGTTATACCCTCCACCACGATTTGTATTGAAGTAAAGTGGAACAATTTCCCTTCGTGTATGAAGAAGACAAAATTCCAAATTTCAGCAATTTCGGTAAAAAATATGGCTAATTTTCACAATAACCACATTCGGGAGGTACCGCTCTATGGAGGCTATATTAAGACATGGACCTGTACCGACAAATTTCTGGGGGAAAGTTTTATACCCCCAACGAAGACTAAGTATCAAATTTCAACCATTACGGTGGATTATTGTGGCCACAACCTTTAAATTATCGAAAATCGGGAGGTACCGTTCTATGGGGGCTATATGAAGGCGTGGACCTATACCGACAAATTCCTGGGGGAAAGTTCTATACCCCCAAAGAAGACTAAGTACCTAATTTCAGTCATTTTAGTGGATTATTGTTGCCACAACCTTCGAAATACAGAATCTCGGGAGGTACCGTTCTATGGGGGCTATATGAAGGCGTGGACCTATACCGACAAAATTTCTGGAGGAAAGTTTTATACCACCAATGAAGTCTAAGCACCAAATTTCAGCCATTTTGGTGGATTATTGTGGCCACAACCTTTAAAATACCGAAAATCGGGTGGTACCGTTCTATGGGGGATATATGAAGTCGTGGACCTTAACCGACAAATTTCTGGGGGAAAGTTCTATACCCCCCAACGAAGACTAAGTACTAAATTTCAGCCATTTTGGTGGATTATTCTGGCCACAACCTTCAAAATACCAAAAATCGGGAGGTACCGTTCTATGGGGCTATATGAAGGCGTGGACCTATACCGACAAATTTCTGGGGAAAAGTTTTATACCATCAGCGACGCCTAAGCACAAAATTTTAGCCATTTCGGTGGAATATTGAGGCCACAACGTTCAAAATACCGAAAATCGGAAGGTACCGTTCTATGGGGGCTATATTAAGGCATGTACCGATACCGACAAAGTTCTTTGGGAAAGTTTTATACCACCAACGTAGACTAAGTACCAAATTTCAGCCATTTCGGCGTGATAATGAAGCTAAACCCCAAAAATCGGGAGGTACCGTTCTATGGGGGCTATATGAAGACGTGGACCGATACCGACAAAATTCTGGGGGAAAGTTTTATAACCCTAAAGAAGACTACGTACCAAATTTCAGCCATTTTGGTAGGATAATGAAGCTAAAACCTTAAAAATGCCGAAAATCGGGAGGTACCGTTCTATGGGGGCTATATCAAAACGTGGACCGATATATCCCATTTTCAATACCAACCATCCTGCAAGTAATAAACTCTTATGTACCAAATATTGACTTTCTATCCTTAAAATTGCGAGCTGTATCTTGATTTCAACAGACAGACGGACGGACGGACAGACAGAGGGAGAGACGGACATGGTTAAATCTACATAGAATTTTATGCTGATCAATAATATATATACTTTATAGGGTCTCCGACGAATATTTCGATGTGTTACAAACGGAATTTTCGTTGATTCAGAATGTCAGAATATAGTATAGGGTAACTTCCTGGCGTTTAGGTAAACTTTAGAGATTGGATGAATTCTAGGACCAATAGTAACATTTTATGGCGAACAAATTTCTAGAATATTTTGGTTTGATCCGATCACATTTTATAGGAAATTTTAAAGATTTGTGGAAAAAAGGACCAAAAAGAGCCTTTTTGACTCGCACCAGGGTTAATTTTTTAAGAAAAATATTCTTCGTATTCTTGTCAGTAAAGTTTCCAAGGACACCATATACTTAAAGTGCAAGGATTCCAAGTAATCTTAACTCAAATATTTCCAAAACTGTAGAAATGTTAGAGCTTGCACCCCTATTTTAGTTTCTTGGTTTTTTGGCAACATTGATACCAATATTTCCATGGTATGTAATGCAAATAGAGATTTTATTTCTTTGGTGACTTATAGTGAAATTTAGCGGAAAAATTTTTGTTTTTTACGCCGTTCTTCTAAAAAGATGTTTTGCATTACAATTTTGCTAAAGCTCGCATGAATTACGACCTTAACCCTAAAATGTGCTTTTGATTTTGCATATTTCTGGAGTTTAGGTAAGATATAGCGTTCCGGTGTATTTTAGGACCTATAATAAAAATTGATGGTGAACAAATTTGTAGAATATTTTGATCTGATACGATCACATTTTATAGGAGAAGGGACCAAACAGACCCCTTTAGTGACCGTCTGAGGGTTAAAAAATATGAATACTGAAACCATCGACCCGAAAAACATAAGAACCCAAGGTTAGGTCAAAATCCATTCAGTTTTAGAGTTTTGGCCAGGTTTTTCGTAAAATTGGACACTGTGCAGTGTCCGTCCCCCTTATGGGTGTTATATCAAAACATGGACCTTTTTCGCTATGATAGTAAATGCGACTTGTATTTTGATTACAAAAATATATGGATAGACAAACGGAGACGTATAAATCAATTCAGAAAGTTATTCTATGTACATATATCCCTACATACAAATGCACAGAGAAATAGGGGTATTATTTCACAGTGTGGTGTAGGGTATAAAAACGTTAATTTATATTGTTATTCCTATATTGACAACACTGATGACATGTGATTCAATGATCAGATAACACTTCTCTCAAAGCTGCGGTCTCAACTTAAAGGCAGATTCATTTAACCATACTTAAATTGTTCGAAATCTCAGCTAAAACAGTCTGCCGCAGATCACCAACACAAAAGGTTGACTACGGAAGCTAAGCGTGCGGTTGATTGGTACATCGTCTGTGTGCAAACAAACAAACAAGTGCCGTCTTCTTTGACACTCAAACACTCGGAAAAACCATAGCGCTGATAGTAAAACAAATCTTTTGTTGATAATAGCTTGATTTGAAATCGCGGTTCAGGGCAACAAGGGTCAAAGACATTGTCTTTTAGACGATTGTGAAGTGAGATAAGCCATTAGAAATAGTAAACAGTGAAAGAAAATCCACAAGAAAGACATAAAGACATGACGCGCTTTGCATTCGATTTGCCCACACGGTCAGTGGCATTTTTATGGCCTCTAATCTTTATCGCCGGTTTCCATTTAAGTCTTAACAGCGTTCATGCACAACGTAAGTATGCTAAGGCATTGGTACATTTAATATGCCGCAAAACAATGACAACAGACAAAAGTAAACCAAAATGTTATAAAGTATTAATTAAAATCATTTAAAAAGAAAAGAAATTCTCGTTTTTGTTTCATTGCTTCAATGATTCATCATTTTGTAAAGCAGTTTGATTAATTTTTTACGTCGAATTAACAACATTAACTTGTGGGAATTAACGACGCTAATAAAAGCAGCTACTGATGTAGCTGTGACGCCAATAGCTAACTTGTTTTGTTGTTAACCATCAACTGTGAGAGAGAGTAAACAAATCAGCGAATCAGTTTTTTTAATATGTAGTACGTACGGTCAGAAGCAAAGATGTTTCATTGCAAAAAATCACCAAACGATTTCATTGAATAATCAAATTATCAAAAAAAACGAAACAAGTTTTAAAAAATATGTGATATGTATTTCAAGTGCACAAAAACTCGTTATAAAAATAAGCTTCTAATTCACATGACCCAAAATAGAAAAAGAAACCCCGTACATGCGGGCATCGAATAATAAAATATTAGGAAACAAACAAAGTTTCCTAAATTCATTGCCACTTTCAGCAATTTTAGAAAGAAAGCTAACTTAAACAAAACTTTTCGTAATCAAAAGGAATATTTCAGTTCAGTTTTAATAAAATAATAGAAAATTGAAAATAGTTATTCAGGCACTGCACAACACAACTCTTTTAGAAAAGCGTTTCATTTCCTTAATCTGTTTTATTTTTATAATTTATTTTATAATTTTATTTTTATAATTTATTTAGCAATGCTTCTGCATGGGCAGAAATTATGTTTGACACTGAAAGGGTTAAGAGTACGTGATGAGACCAAATAGTTATACTTTTTTCTATTGAAAATAAACTCTATTTTTACGAAAGTCACTTAAAATTCGAAGGGCTCTATGTCTCACAAAACTTAAATTATTATATATCTCGTCCCAATACCGTTAGCTTTCCATCTTGTAAAATGTATAATTAAATTAAATAAATTCATAAACAAAATTAACAACCTTTTAAAATATGCATTTAAATTCACATTCACATCTTATTCACCACGTACACCTGTTGCCGGTCTTTTAGTCGATGACCGTCACTGGTTATGGTGCAGTCAGCCAATTCTGTTCAGGTGTATTTACCACCACTAAGTATTTTAACAATGAGTCTCTTTCTCCCATGGTATCGTAGTTATCACCATTAAATGAATTAAGTCAAATTATGTTTCCCATTCTGTGGACAAACTGTGGTGTTAATAGAATTCTATGGCACTTACATTCATTTTTTATGGGTCACGTAGACGTTTGTTGAACACAGCACAGCTGTTCTGGATCGTTGTATAAAAAATGTGAATGAATTTCAAAGACATCATGAAAGAAATTGAACGTGCTGGTTTTTTAAGTAGCTGCTACAATTAACACATTATTTTACAAAGAATTTGATATGGTATGAATTTTCAATTTAAATCGAAAGTTTATTTACAAATAAAATGTTTTAATTTTGTTGTAGAAACAAGTAAAAAAGTACAAGCCGGTTTACTGACTGCTGTATACCCTCAGCCAAGTAATGTTGTCCAGATAGAAACGGCATTTTTAACTAATATTTAAAATTTAAATTAATATTTTTCGGTTTTGATTTTATCAATTGTTAACCCCAAGGCTAGTTACAGAATTCCGACCTGATTTTTAGCTTTTATATTCGTAATTAATCATATTGGACATGTGAACTTGCATTGTAATCAGCGCTTCAAGCTCTAAGAACGGCTTTAAGTTCGGCCGAGCCGAACTTGTTATTCCCTCCACCAGGAATGGTATTAAAGTAAAATGGAACAATTAGTTTCCTTCCGTTTATGAAAAAGAGCTAATACCAAATTTCAAAAATTTCGGTAAAACAATATCGCTAACATTCAAAATACGGAAATTCGGGAGGTACCGTTCTATGGGGGCTATATCAAAACGTCGATCTATACCGACAAATTTCTGGCGTATGGGAGTTATAGAAAGACGTGGACCTATACTGATAATTCTTTTCTGGAACATTTTATAACCCCATGAAAGACTAAATACCAAATTTCTGCCATTTCGGTGGGATATTAACGTCTTTTGGGGCTATATCAAAACGTCGATCTATACTAGGCCTGCTCATACAACTACAAACATATTTTGTTATTGTGTTGATTTTGAAACACAAAAATTTTTATAGTTTCCCAACATACCATTCAGTCGGATTTTATAAAATTTACGAAAAACAATTCGTATAAATACATTTTACAATTCCACGGATAAGCAAATAATTAGCATACACATTCATTATTTTCAAGAGAATCAAGTTTCATTTATTCTTCAGTGGCTACACAAGAATTTATAATTCAAATATGATGTTTTATTCGAGTAATGTTGGTTTCAAGGGCGTAGCCAGGATCAAAATTAGGTGGGGGCAACTTTTGTTTTTTTGATGATGAGTATAGTTGTTACATACAAAATTTTAAAACCTTTATTTAGGTACTTACCTAATGAAAAAGAAGTAAAAACGTACACCATGAAATATTCTGAACTAATATGGAATAATTAGTTTTCTTTCCGTTACGGAAGTAACAATGCCCATAATTTTAGGTGAATTTTCTTGGCCACTGCGTCAATTACCTATCACGTAAACAAATCCGGTCAGCTAAAATGTTGTACAATACTTAAAACTGGGCGGCATCGTTGTTTAAGGGCTACACCAAACGTGGACCTATGCCCACAAATATTGTCGGAGAAATCTTTTCGTCACTACGAACCCGTATTGCTAAATTGCACCCAATTTAAATAGAAAATTTAAATAAAAAGTAAGAAAGTCAGTCAGCTGTGCTGACAGAGGGTATATCTCCTCTATATATATAATTGTTCCACAAACATCCCATACGGGACAAGGGAGACTTCTCTCATATCAATGAGTGCACCCCGATTCATATTAGCTCAATGAAATGGGACCTACTGTTTATCGCCGAGTCCGAACGGCGTGTCTTAAGACACCACTTTGTAGAGAAGTTTTACATGGCTGAAATACTCAGGAAATGTCGCCAACATTATATAATTATATATAACTAGCGGACCCGGTGAACTTCGTCTCGCTATTAAGGAATAAAATTTCATACAAAAACTCAATTTTCGATTTTTCCAATTTTCCGACTTTTCCAGAGAGATTTTCCAAAATTTTCTTCCGTAAAGACCTTCTCCTCGAAAATACGAATAACTGACAAAAAATTTTATAGAAATCGGCCTAGCCGTTCTCATTTTATGAATTACTATACATTTTTTACACCATTTTTATATATATAGATATAATTGTTCCACAAACATCCCAGATGGGACAAGGGAGACTTCTCTCATATCAATGAGTGCACGCCGATTCATATTGGCTCAATGATATGGGACCTACTTTTTATTGCCGAGTCCGAACGGCGTGTCTTACGACACCACTTGCAGAAAAGTTTTTCATGGCTTAAATACTCAGGAAATGTCGCCAGCATTACTGAGGGGGAATTTTGCCACCGTTGAAAGTTTGATGTTGCTTGGCCTGGGATTCGAACCGAAGACCTTCTGAGTGCAAGGCGGACGTGCTAACCATTGCACCACGGTGGCACCCAAAGAAATTTTGACGTTTTTCATAATTATTTTGAAAATGTTCCATCTTATCAGCATCCGAAGCACTCGATTGTATCCGTCGAGGTTCTCTGTGTCATATTCTATTTTATTGTGAAGAAATATGACATAACTGCGCGACTCCTATTGATATTCCGAGGTGTTTCAAATGTCTGTCAATTTAAACCCTTTAACGCTGTTGTTTCGGTGTCCGCGGAATAATTTATAGATTTTCTTTTGTGAAAAATGACTAGAAAGCCTTTCTTTATCTTTAATATTTCAAAAATTCGCGAAAATAAAATGACTGTTCTATCCTGATGACCAAAAATAAATGCCTATTTTTCATAGTACTATCGAAAAATTGATCAGAAAATCATTTCGCCGAGAGCTACAAACATATTTTTTCTGTGTTTGATAAGGAACATCATAGACTTTAAATCCCCACAAGATAAAAAACGCAGATTAATTCGTTTTGGGATAAATAAGCTAACATAAACAAAAATTTAGGTGTTCTATTCTACTGACGTGGAGTGTATGTGGAATCTGTACCGTTGAGCTATACTAAATCATTGACATTGATTTTTAGTAAGCAATGTTCTGATTCACAGAGAACTCGAAATTAAATTAAGTTGAACTAAGTATATTGAGAGTTATCTTGTATACTAGCTAATTTAGAATGTCTCTGCAGGGTTTTTTGGTGCTTTTGGGTCATTATCTCAAGAAGTAAGGACTTAATCCGGAAAAAAGTTTACCAATGTAAAAGGGACCGTTTTCACCTTCTGAAAAAAAATCAAATAGATCCCTGACGAATCATCAAACTACACTTTTCCCAAATTTGGAATGGGAGGTACCCGACGGACGGGATTGATATTGTCCATTTTCCAAATTTTGGACCAAATCGATTACTCCATTTTAGAGAATATATTCCGAAGCACATACTCTTGTTGTTCGAGCATAGTGCGGTGCGCCTTAACTAACTTTAAATGAAAGGTTCTTACACCTGGGAAGTTTTTGCGGAGTTCGAAACTACAATGTTCATAGATGAGAAAAATAAAAAAACAAAAAAATCGACAGAGGGTCAAAGTTCACAATTTTAGGTTTATCTTAGGTTTTCAGGATTTTGTTTGGAAACGCAAATCCTATCGAACTGGGACTAAAGAAAATTTTATAGAGGACTTTCTCTGCCACAACATTTTCTTTAGAGCCATTTCGATAGGACTTGCTGCGTCCAAGCAAAATCCTGAAAACCTAAGATAAACCTAAAATTGTGAACTTTGACGGCGATTTATTTAAAGCGATTTTTTTGTTTTTGGATTTTTCTCATCTATGAACATTGCTGTTTTAGAATCCGTAAAAACTTCCCAGTACAGCTTTGGTACAGGCACATCCTCCTGTAGAGACCAGCAAGGTAATTTGGTAACTGATACAGATAGTGTACTCAGGATATGGAAAGAACATTTTTCAAATCTGTTGGTATCCAATAGCAGCGAAGACGACGAAGATACCACAGTCCCAATCCCAGAAGATGGTATTGAATGTATACCGCCCAGCCAAGATGAGGTAAAGACAGCAATAAATCGGCTGAAGAATAATAAGGCAGCAGGGGCCGATGGCTTACCAGCCGAGCTGTTCAAAACCGGAGGCGACACGCTGATAAGGTGTATTCATCAGCTAGTTAGCACCATCTGGCAGGAAGAACGAGTACCCGACGATTGGAACCTGAGTATCCTGTGCCCCGTCCACAAGAAGGGAGATAAGACTGTATGCTCTAACTATAGGGGCATAAGTCTACTCCCTATTGCCTACAAGATCGTGTCAGGGATATTGTGCGAACGACTAAAGCCTATGGTCAACGAGATAATTGGACCATACCAATGCGGCTTTAGACCTGGCAAGTCCACCATTGACCAGATATTTAC
The DNA here is from genome assembly GCF_047663935.1 of Musca autumnalis. Taxonomy (NCBI): domain Eukaryota; kingdom Metazoa; phylum Arthropoda; class Insecta; order Diptera; family Muscidae; genus Musca; species Musca autumnalis. The sequence goes on along the minus strand of NW_027411644.1, from coordinate 7,779,793 downwards.
CCTGCGGCAAATCCTGGAGAAGACCCAAGAGATGCAGATCGACACCTACCACCTTTTTGTCGATTATAAAGCAGCCTTCGACAGCCCGCTGCGTTCCAAGGTATTCCAAGCCATGTCTGAATTTGGTATCCCCGCAAAGCTCATCCGGCTTTGTAAAATGACTTTAACTGACACGAGGTCCTCAGTTAAAATAGGAAAGAACCTCTCCGAAGAGTTTGGTACCAAAAGAGGTTTCAGACAAGGAGACAGCCTTTCGTGTGACCTATTCAACATCCTGCTAGAAAAGGTTATACGAGAGGCAAACGTCAAAAGAAGTGACACAATTTACACCAATAGTCACATGTTACTTGCTTATGCTGATGATATAGACATCATGGGCCGATCAGTAAAAGAAGTAACTGATACCTTTATAAAGGTCGAAGGAGAATCTGCTAAGGTGGGTCTGGCGGTAAACGGTGAGAAGACCAAGTTGATGGTGCCGACGCGCAATGCGTCCATTGAGATCGGACCAACTGTTGAAGTTGGTTCCTATAATTTTGAGGTAGTAAAAGACTTCGTATACCTCGGCACCTCCGTAAACACAACAAACGACATCAGTTGTGAAATAAAAAGAAGAATTGTATTGGCCAACAGATGCTACTTTGGTTTAAGTAAGCAGTTTAAAAACAAAGCCACATCTCGTCAAACAAAAATAACGCTATACAAAACACTGATACTACCCGTGCTGATGTATGGCTCCGAAGCCTGGGTACTTGCGCAAGCAGACATGGCAGTGCTTGGTGTGTTTGAGAGAAAAATTCTTCGAAAGATCTACGGACCAATCTGCGTTGACGGTGAATATCGACGTCGCATGAACCACGAGCTGTATCTGCTATACAACGACATCAATATAGGTAAACGTATCGAGATGCAGCGATTGCGTTGGCTAGGCCATATTATAAGAATGAGCAATGATGAACCCGCTAAAAAGGCGTATGAATACATGTCACATGGCGGTGCACGCAGAATTGGCAGGCCAAGGAATAAATGGCGCAAACAAATGGATGATGAGATGGAAAGGCGCGGTATTCCAGAGTGCAAAGCAACAAATAGAGAGGAATGGAGATCTCTTCTTAGTTCGGCCTATAGAACAAATGTTCTGTAATGGGCCAGCTAAGTAAGTAAGTAAGTAAAAACTTCCCAGTTGTAAGCGGTTTCCATTCAAATTTAGTTAAGGGGCACCGTACTTGACATTGTTTTATATGGAGGCGATACATACTCTCAAACGGATCAACCGATTCGGTCAAAAATGTTGCTTTCTTAATATTTTGTCCAAACTTAGTTTAAGTTCGAAGATAAACCATATCGGTCCACTCCTTCAGCTACCTCCCCCATACACGTTAAAAACTTTTCGCTAAAATGACTCGCACCACAACTCTGGTCTATGCTTTGCACATCGTAATATTTTGACCAGACATAGATTGTCCAAACATACTTTAAAGAATTTCATTATTAAACCAAAATATCAACATTTTGACATCACAAATGATTAAGAGGTGGACCGACATGGTCCTCTTCGAACGTAAACTAAGTTTTGACCGATATAATAAAACTTCTATACCAAATTATAATGCTCTATGGTAAAGAATTAAAGCTGTATTTTGGTTTCGAAAGACTGACATGACTATATGGTCTCAGAATTTTATCCTGATCAAAGATATGTATACTTTATAGGGTTCCAAATAAGGATTTCAAGGCGTTACAAACGGAAAAACAAACTTAATATACCCTCGATACTATGTGGCGGGTATAAAAATTGTATATCTCATCTATTTTTCAACCGAATTAATTGGCTTTTCCAATTTTCGAAAGCTTACTTACAAATAATATATTAAATATAAAAGAAGAAATAAATTAACCGCTTTTAAAAAATTATAGCCTATTCGGAAGATATTAGTCGCCCATTTGCCGTTATAAAATAAAAAATAGTACATCAGAACACCTGAAAAATGTTTTTCAACTTTTGTATCACATTATAATTTTCGAAAACTGAAGGCTCTAGGGGAGCAGCTGCCCCCGCATGTTGTTGTTGTAGCAGCATATAATGCTGGGTTGGCAGCCGCTGGCCGAAACACTTTTGGTTTCGGGTCAATCCGGTACGTAAGACCCCGCTGCCGTGGGATTGCGGCAGCTGCCCCCGCATGCCCATAGCTGGCTACGCCCATGGTTGGTTTGTTGGGTTGTCTAGTTTAAGGGGAAAAATGTGTGTATTGAAAATTTTCATTTCAAAGACAAAAGCTCTCTTTTTCAATTGTGTGAGTGAGCAAATTAACACACACCGACATTAGAAGTGCGCCCTTTGAGCAACCTTGATCTATACTGACAAATTTCTGGGGTATGGGAGTTATAGTAAGACGTGGGCCTATACTGATAATTCTATTCTGGAACAGTTTATATCCCCATGAAAGACTAAATAACATATTTCAGTCATTTCGGTGGGATATTAACGTCACATCCTTCACAATTATGAAAATCGGGAGGTACCGTTCTATGGGGGCTATATCGAAACGTGGACCTATACCGACGAAATTCAGTCGAAAAGGGTTTTACTTCCAACGTAAAGTAAATGCCAAGTCTCAGTCATTTCTGTTTGTTGTTGTGGTCACAACCCTGAAAAAAGGAAAATCAGGAGATACCGTTCTATGGGGCTATATGAAGGCGTGGACCTATACCGACAAATTCCTGGGAGAAAGTTCTACGCCCCTAACGAAGGCTAAGTACCTAATTTCAGCCATTTTAGTGGATTATTGTTGCCACAACCTTCAAAATACTGAAAATCAGGAGGTACCGTTCAATGGGGGCTATATGAAGGCGTGTACCGACAAATTTCTGGAGAAATGTTTTATACCACCAATGAAGTCTAAGCACAAAATTTCAGCCATTTTGGTGGATTATTGTGGCCACAACCTTCAAAATACCGAAAATCGGGAGGTACCGTTTTAAGGGGGCTATATGGAGGCGTGGACTTGTACCGACAAATTTCTGGGGGGAAGTTTCGTACCACCAACGAAGAATAAATACCAAATTTCAGCCATTTCGGAGTAATATTGAGACCACAACCTTCAAATTACCGAAAATCGGTAGGTACCGTTCTATGGGAGATATATGAAGGCGTGGACCCATACCAACAAAATTCTGGGGGATAGTTTTATACCACCAACGAACACTTAATACCAAATTTCAGCCAATTCGGTGTGATAATGAAGCTAAAATCTTCAAAATTCCGAAAATCGGGTGGTACCGTTCTATGGGAGCTATATCAAAACGTGGACCGATGTAGCCCATTTGCAATACCAAACATTCTAGGAGTAATAGAAACTTCTGTACCAAATTTCAAAGCTCTAACTTAAAAATTTCGAGCTGTACATTTCTGGGGGAAGTTTCGTACCCCCACGAAGAACAAATATAAAATTTCAGCCATTTCGGAGTAATATTGAAACCACAACCTTCAAAATACCGAAAGTGGGGAGGTACCGTTCTATGGGAGCTATATGAAGGCGTGGACCCATACCAACGAAATTCTGGGGGAAAGTTTTATACCACCAACGAACACTTAATACCAAATTTCAGCTATTTCGGTGTGATAATGAAGCTAAAACCTTCAAAATACCGAAAATCGTACCACCGGATTCCCGTTCTATGGGGGCTATATCAAACGTGGACCGATGTAGCCCATTTGCAATACCAAACATCCTAGGAGTAATAGAAACTTCTATACCAAATTTCAAATCTTGATTTCAACAGACGGATGGACGGACAGTCGGACATGGTTATATCGACTTAGAATTTTACCCTTATCAAAAATATATATACTTTATAGGGTCTCCGATGAATATTTCGATGTGTTACAAACGGAATGACAATCAATCAATGATCAATCGATTTGGTCCATTATTTGGCCTTCGTCATATTTTGTCCGAACTTAGTTTCAGTCCGAAGATGGACAATACCGGTCCACAACTTCCGGTACTTCCACCTAATATTTAAAAAATGTCTCTAAAATGGTATACACGATAGGTCTTGGGCAACCAACTTGGTCAAAACTTTGGATCTCCTAATATTTTGTCAAAATTTAGTTTACCTTCTAAATTGACCACATCGGTCCTTTCCGTAGGGTACCTCACAAAAGTTATACGATGACCAAGTGAAATACTAGTTGACGTGATATGCATCGAAAGGTTAGGACTCTTGAAATAAGATCCACATCCATAATGGACTATGCCGGTCCATTCCTTTAAGTACGCACGGTGCGCCTTAACTAATTTTAAATGGAAGGTGCTTACACCTGGGAAGTTTTTGCAGATTCTGAAACTACAATGCTCATAAATGAGAAATATTAAGAAACAAAAAAATCGCCGGAGGGATTTTCAAATAAATCGCGATTTAAGTTCACATTTTCAGGGGTTCTTTAGGTTTTTACGATTTTGCTTCGAAACCGCAAGTCCTATGTAAATGGGCCTAAAAAAAGAAAAAAAAAAAGATCCATAAGATTGATCTGTATAATATTTACGTAGGTTTTACCGTTTTTGAGATATATAAGTTCAAATTGAGACAATGCACTCACTGTGTCGCATCCTTATAAAACAATGTCATTACTGCAATTTCTCAAATTAATCTTATACATATATCTTGAAAATAGTACAACCTAGGAAAAAATGAATCATCCTATCTTGTAGAGAATTTTCACAGCTTCAACATTTTCTTTAGTCCCATTTTGATATGACTTTCAAAGCAAAATCATTTTGATACGACTTGCGGTTTCCATGCAAAATCGTGAAAACCTAAAGAAAACCTAAAATTGTGAATTTTAATCGCGATTTATTTAAGAATCCCTCCGACGATTTTTTTCTGTTTTTTTCTTATCTATGAACATTGTTGTTTCAGAATCCGCGAAATCTTCCCATGTGTAAGGGGGTTTCTTCAAAATTTAGTTAAGGCGCACTGAGCATAATATTGTTTTATAAGGAGGCGATACAGTCAGTGCATTGTCTCAATTTGAACATCTATATCGCAAAAACGGTAAAACCTACGAAAATATCATAAAGACCAATCTTATGGAGAATTTTCACGGCTACAACATTTTCTTTAGGCCCATACACACAGGACTCATGGTTTCCAAGCAAAATCGTGAAAACCTAAAGAACCCCTGAAAATGTGAACTTAAATCGCGATTTATTTGAAAATCCATCCGGCGATTTTTTTTTGTTTCTTGATATTTCACATCTATGAGCATTGTAGTTTCAGAATCTGCAAAAACTTCCCAGGTGTAAACACCGTGTACGTTCTCTTGAACTTTAATCCTAATCCAAATTTTTGTCGGCAAGTTAATATGTCCAAAAAGGGCCACCAAATTCTGAAAAGACCCTAAATACATTCGATCTGTCCGTAGCTGAATGTTTTAATTCACATAGGCTGAGGGTATATCTCTGTCGATAAAGCCGACTGATACTTTTTTACTTACTGCTTTTGAGAGTACGTCTAGGAAAAATATTAGGATTAGAGGAAGCAATAATTTTCCTAGACGCTTAGCGATGATTGTTGTCTTCAAAGTTACCATGCCAAATGCCACAAACTCAACAAGAAGCGTTTTAAACCAGTCACATCGTAATGTATTACACAAAGCAAAAAAATACCCCCACTTGCTTATCCTGTATCATGAAACTGATAAAAAAACTGTTAACTCTAGTCATTTGCATTCCATCAGAATAAATTGTTAATATTTTACATTTTGTTGCATGCGTCAGCGTAAACTACAAAATAAACGTGTTTACAGTTGATACAACCGTTGCCGTCGATGTCTATCCGTTGTTTTGTTAAACAAACAGAATGGCAGCGGAATCAACAAGCATGTCATATTTATCAAAATAAAATAAAAAACAGAAGCAATTAATTATTGTTGCCTCTATAACAAAAACATACATATTTCACATTTATAGCGTATTAATAACAAGTTTTATATGCAGTCTATAATTTTGTTGGTGTTGTTATTTTTGTTTTTGTTTTTTTTTACACAGAAAGCTGCAGCAATCCAAATGGAAAACCCGGCGAATGTATTTCAATTTATGACTGCAGCAGTTTGGTGAATTCATTAAAGAATTTAAGCAGAAGTGCCCAACAAACAAAATTCATACAGGAATCTCAGTGTGGCTTTAGCTCCCCACCCTTTGTCTGTTGTACATCGGAAATTGATTATGCAGACAACGGTGATGAGCTGCTGCCGGTAGGAACACAGTGTGGCCCTCAGTCGATTGGTAATAAGATTTACAATGGCAATGATACCAACATTGATGAATATCCATGGATGGCATTACTTGAATATAGAACCAGTAAGTAGAACCACAAAAACAAAATTATTACTTTATTCAAGGACATCTCATGTGACGTTAATCCCTTTTTTTGGTTATTATTTATTTCCTGTCATCGTCATTGTTTTGCTATTTCCAAAGAAAAGGGAGGTCTGATATTGAATTGTGGCGGAAGTCTAATCAACAAACGTTATGTTATCACTGCAGCCCATTGTGTAAAAGGTGAAATTGAAACCGAAGTTGGTCCCTTGTAAGTCTGTTTTGCTTTCGCGTTCGTTTTTTCTTATTATTTATTCTTTTTCCTATTCATAAAATGTCCAATATAGAACCCGCATCCGTTTGGGTGAATACAACATAAATGAGGAAATCGATTGTATTGCCGATGATTGCAATAAAAAAGTTGTTGAAGTTGGCTATGAAAAAGTGATACCACATCCCGAATATGATCCCCGCAATAGTAACAATCATCACGACATTGCTCTTATACGATTGGCACAAGAAATTGAATACTCCGATTTTATACGCCCTGTTTGTTTGCCATTAGAAAACACCAGAGGAGCACCCATCAATCCAGGTGACCTTCTCATAGTAGCCGGTTGGGGTAGAACATTAGAAGGTGAGATGATGAAATTTTATTACATGTGACAATGTAATGTAATAACGCCGCTCTGTGATTTATTTTTCAGCTCGCCAATCGAATGTCAAAAAACAATTGGCCATACCGGTAACCGACCACAATGCCTGTGTCAAAAAATACGCCACAAAGAAGGTACATCTTATCACTTCTCAATTGTGTGCTGGTGGAGAATTTGCGAAGGACAGTTGCGATGGTGATTCTGGTGGCCCGCTAATGCGCCAATCACACATGAAACGTTGGTTTTTGGAGGGTATAGTTTCATTCGGTAATCGTTGTGGTCTCGAAGGCTGGCCTGCTGTCTATACACGTGTTACCGACTACATACCATGGATAAAGCAAACAGTTAAGCCTTAAATGAGTTCATATAAATTTAAGGTTTATATGGTTGTTGTTTTATAATAAAAAGAAAATTAAAAAAATTCAATAGATTTGAAATTAAATACAAGTAAAAAAGTATCAGTCGGCTTTGCCGACAGAGATATGCCCTTAAACCATGTTTATATTATAGTCTTTTGCAGGGTTAACCTTCTTTATGAGGATTTGTTTGACGTATATGTAATGGAATTGACATTTAAAACCCAATGGGTTTGTTCAATCCGGTTATATATAAACGTACTATTAGCCTTTTTGAATTAAAACATTTCTTTTTCAAAAAACATTTAGGGGGTTTTCAGAATTTTAGGCGTATGAACTTGCCGACAAAAATATAGATTTGGAGTAAAGCTCAAAAGTTTTGCGGGGGAGGTACCTAAAGGTATGGACCGACATAGTCCATTTTTGAAGTGGGTCTTATTTTGGAAGACATTCCTCTCTATAAATATAGCACTTTCGGTAAAAATTTCCAAAGGATCCATGAACAGACCCTTAAACAAAAATGTTGATCATTTGTGTGGATGGTACTCCAAGCAGTGGATCGATGGGTTTCAGTTTTGAACATAAACTAAGTTTGGACACAATATTTCTAGATCCAAAGTTTGGACCAGCCATTACACTTGTTGGGCGTAGGGGTTTTTCGGGTCATTTTCTCAAGAAGTGTCGACTTGCCACTCAAAAAAATTGCACCATTGCAAGAAAAATCAGAGAGGAGGTCCAAAACGGCATTTTCCGAAATTTTGTGTGGGAGATACCAGAACGGGTTGACATGTATAGTCCATATTACAACCTGATCTATGTCTCATAGAAATATCACGGTGTGCAAAGAATGGACCAAATCGGTTACTGCCTTCGAGAGTTACCGTGCACACCACTTTAGCGAAAATCTTGAACTGTAGTGGGGGAAGTACCCAAAGTAGTGTACCGATATGGCCCATTATAGAACATGATTTAAGTGTGCACAAAATATTATAATTGTTCCACAAACAGATGGGCCAAGGGAGGCTTCTCTTATATCAATGAATGCACCCCGTTTCATATTAGCTGTTTATTGCCGAGTCCGAACGGCTTGTACTAAGACACCACTTGTAGAGAAGTTTTACATGGCTGAAATACTCAGAATTTTGCCACCGTTGAAAATTTGATGTTGTCTGTCAAGGCGGGTGTGCATATAACTGCACCACGGTGGCACCCAACACAAAATATTACTACATATTGGAACCACATCAATGTCTGCTAGAAATTTTACGACGTGTAAAGTATGGACCACATCGGTTACTCCCTTCAAGAGTTATCGTCCGCACAATTTTTCCGAAGATTTTCAAACTTTTGTGGAGGAGGTACCCGAAGGAGTGGACCGATATGACCTTCGAACTTAAACTAAGTTTGGACAAAATATTACGAAAGCCAAATTTTGGATCGGTTCATCCTTTTGAGGGTTATCGTGCGCACCAGCCAGACAGACAGACGGACATTGCAAAATCGACTCCAAATTGTCTGAAACGGATTTTGTCCAAACATACTTGTGGTCTAAAACCATTATTTCGATGAGGCACATTTTGCCCGTATGAAAGTATATATACCCTCGCTAAATGCTGAGGGTATAATAACACTCTTTTTTACACGCCATATATGTTTCGCTCATTTACTTAAACTCAAAAAACTTGTTCGTATAAATTCTCAGGATATCAACATTAAATTTTTGGCACAATAAGTTGTAGAAAGTGTAGAAAAAAATAGAAAAAAACATTTTTTGAGTTATGACACTGTTGGAGTACATGAGGCATATATACGTATGAAGACTTTATGGTAACTTTTACAGATAGTGGGATGAAGATCTGGATGGAGCATTTTAGTGTGCTATTGTTAACATATATTGGCGGAGATAGATATTACAAACGATGGTCAGCACTTCAATTCAATAAGACTGTAGGAGCTAATGGGCTGTTTCTAAGTAGGGATAGGTAATGAAAAGCAATAATCGATTTGTCGACTTTTCGATTTTAGTCTAAAATTAAAAATGCGATTTTTGTGTCTGGCGATTATTTCAGTTGTCCTAATACTCTTTCTTTGATCCTCTGCACAGATGATTTTGTAGCTATCAGAAAACTGTAGAACCGACAAAGTCAAATATATGGGCAAAATCGAAAATCGAACACAAATTAATCGATTATGCTGTTTTCAGTCCAGTCAAACTCGGCTTCGATTTTCAGACCTTTGACTGCAAAAAGTAGGCTAATCCATTAATTGAAAGTCAACTTACCTACCCCTGCGGCTGCTTTTAAGCCAAAACTCGACTTCGATTTTTAGTCGACTAATCGATTAATTAAAAGTCGACTTACCTATCCCTACTTCTAAGGCGGCTGCTTCTAAGGGGTTTGGAATATTATGAAACAGTTCGGTATGTGCTAACTAGAATGCATTTCTCGACTATTGTAACCAGGGGTGCAGAGTTGGTGGTTTTCCCGCTACTTGTGGTGATTTTTCACCTACAAAAATCACTGTTTAAGCAGAAATGTCAACAGTTTTAAGGTAAACATCGCTACAGACCTATGGTGCGTATGTGGCCGTAACGATTTTTATGTCGGAACAGTTGGCATCCCTAATTGAAATTTCAAATACGATCCGAAGGCCAGACGTCTAATGCTTATAGATTTATATAAGGTAAATACGATTGTGTACGCGTAGTGGGTATATGCATCTGTCGACGTCTTAAAACTGGGAGTTATGTCAGTCCAAAATTATGTGAGCCCATGAATTTTGGGGGTTATTTCTTACATTAAATGAGGGCATTACTGTCAAAATTAAATTGCGCACAGAGCAAGAAGCTTTCAAAGAAATTCTGGCCCAATCTGTCCAATTAACTCGGACCAAATGTGACAATTGAAAACCGTACTTTTGAGGTAGTTAAATGTAAATATGATGCGTATTGCTATAAATAAAAAATAGCAGCATTGAAGTAAAAATCACTTTACCACAAACAAAATCCAACTCTCGACAACCACAAATTTCATTTTATATTTATTGTATGAATCCGAAACATCAAGTAACCATATACATGAGCCACAACTTGGTGTGTTTGAGAGGAAATTTCTTGAAAATAACTATGGACCAATATGCATTGGTTCCATGATTATCTTTGTCTTATAAACCATGAGCTCTTTCTGTGATATACCGACATCCACATTCTAATCGTAGTGAGTGCTCATAAGACATTATATCTGTTCCAGAAACTGCAAGAAACTACAAATTTTTACTACGATAACAATTTTTCTTTAACAGTATCGAAAAAATAGTACAATAGTACAAATTAGTAGATTCTTGCAGTTCTACAACAGACCAATTGATTTGCTTGTGCCATCATTCATGTGGCCTTTATTAAGTGCAACGGCATGCATGTGTGTGTGTGGGAGGACATGGTCTTTGTTCTGATACACACTGTCGTATGCACAAGAGTACGAGATAACTGAATTATTCAATAATTTACCCGCTGGAGAGTCGATAATTATATAAAATCTAATTTTAATAAGTGGATTTTCCAACTGCCAAATCTCACCCAAAAATATGTACATATGTAATTTATTCGAGGGTTGTGTTGGTTAGGTTATGTCAGGAGAATGACTTTTTGACTGAAAGAAACATGGATCAAAGACATCAAGTATTATAATATTTAAACTTGTACAGAAAAGGTAGTCATCTCTCATTTCGCCACAACCGACATAATCCGAAAATTTTGCTGTAGAGGTTTAGTTGCCAATGAAAACTTCCATGTTATCTTACCAGTATTTTCGATTCAGGACTTTTTTATGCACCTGCATATAACCTCAATAAAATTGTGAAAAATATATTAACAACTTATCTAACTTAACATAGACACAATTAAACAAATAACACAAAATGCATAATAAGCGAAATCATACATTTTATTTTCAAAAACTACTTAGCAGGCTTGAGTCGAGTTCAACAGCTAAATACTTAATTCCTTAAGTTCAAATATTTTTTTTTGTTTTTTTTTTTCAAAGTTGCGGTAATATTTTGTGATAGGTACTTTTAAGCTATTTATAACCAAAACTATGAAAATGCACAAATGGCGCCTTCTACCACACAAACACACCAACCCTATAACATGCATCGAACAAACAAAACTTTAAACATAAATTATAACACATTTACAAACAAAAAACGTCGCTTATACACAAATATATTATGAACTAGGACCGATGACAATGAAAATGAATGAAAAAATAGTTGAACAAATAGGGTATCTATGTATGTGTGTAAGTATGTATGTAAGTATCCTTATATGCATATGTATGTATATTGTATGTGTAAGTGTCGGCATTTGTTTGAGTGTACATTATGAAAGTTTATGCAAATTATCAGCACATAATTTATCACATTTGCATTCAGCAATACCTTCCCACTTACATTCATGGGCATTCAATGAAATGCACAGCTGGCTATACCCTACCCTACCACCGAGTGGGTAGTCAACTCTAAACACCATCTAATGGATACAAATTACAGAAATTATGATGGACACATAACCTTACTCGAACGATGAGCAGTAGTCGTCGTTCACAGCAATGTGGTCAAGTGTGGGGAACTTAAATGAATTATGTGTATGTATGTATGTACTACTCATGCTCAACAAGAATTGCCATTGACTGTAATAAATTTATTAAGGGAAATGTTTTTTGTTTTAACAAATCATTTAGCACTTTTTTGGGAAATGATAAAATGGTCTCTATGGGGTGGCATTTTCTGTGTAAAATATCGAACAATTTCCAAATAGTCAATATTGGTTAAAAGTAAAAGTATAAAGTCTCGATTTTTTATGAAATTCCACAAATTCCTTTTTTATAACACATAGTATGGAACTAATAATGTCCGACCATATAAAGTATAACTTGATCAGGATAAAATTCTAAGGCGATGTAGCAATGTCCGTCTGCAATAATTGGCTCCAATTGGCACTAAGAGTTTCATGAGGTCAACAAAAATTCGGCACCAAAGATGGTGGATGCTTTAGCTATATAGGGCCCATATAACCCCGATTTAAAGCATTTTAAGGCTTTTAGCTAAATTTTTGCCAGCATTTGCTGAAATTTGACATTTGAGCTTCTCAGTTACCAAAAACGTCTCCAATAAAAATTTGCCACTATAGGCCCACGGTACCTCCTAATTTAAGGTATATTGAGACTTTTAGCTACATTTGCTGACTGAACTAGCTGAAATTTGACATTAGAGGTTCTCAGTGGTCCCTAAACTTCTCCACCGAAAATCGTCAATATAGATCCTATTTTTGAATAGCCGCCATATAAAGTACCCTCGATTTTCGGTATTTTGAGGATTTTAGCTACAATTTTTAACGGAACTACTCGTAACTGTAATTTGACATTTGAAGTTCTAAGAGGACCCGAAACCTCCCCACCAAAAATCATCAATATAGGTTTTGGAACAGCCCCCACATAACGGTACCACCGATTTTAAGTATATTGGGAATTTAAACTACCATTTTTAACCGAAATAGCAGAAATTTTACATTTGAGGTTCTCAGTGATCCCGATACTTCTCCACCAAATAAAGGTACCAACAGATTGAATAAATTTTTAGATACATTTATGCTAACGACGGTATATACACTTTCCTACGGGCAAAATATGCCTCATCGAAATAAAGGTTTTAGACCCCAAGTATCTTTGGGTGAAATCCGTTTCAGACAATTTGGAGTTGATTTAGCCAGGTCCGTCCGTCTGTCTGGCTGGCTGGAGCGCACGATAACTCTCGAACAGATCAACCGATTCGGTCCAAAATGTAGCTTTCGCAACATTTTGTCCAAACTTAGTTTAAGTTCGAAGATGGGTTATATCGGTCCACTCCTTCCGTTACCTCCCCAACAGAAGTTCGAAAATGTTCGGAAAATTTGTGCGCACGATAACTCTTGAAGGGAGTAACCGATTTGGCCCATACTTTGCACATCGTGACATTTCTACCCTACTTAGTTAGATGTGGTTCGAATACGGACTCAATCGGTCCACTCTTTCGGGTAGTTCCCACGCAAAATTTCGGAAAAGTTCAGTTTAGGACCTGCTCTCGAATCACTTTAATTTTTGTTGTAACAACTTGTATTCACTGCCTCCCGTACGACGGTACAACTTTCATCACGGGCAAGTCTATACTTCCCGAGAAAATAGCCTAAAAAGTGCAAAAAACCCCTATGGCACCACGTGTAGTGGTTGGAGCGCAAGATAACTCTCGAACGGATCTGCCGATGCGGTACAAAATTTGGCCTTCTTAATATTTTGTCCAAACTTAGTTTAAGTTCGAAGATAAGCCATATTGGTCCACTCCTTCAGGTACCGCCTCCACAAAAGTTCAAAAACGTTCGGAAAAAATTTTGCGCTCGATAGCCCTTGAAGGGAGTATCCTATTTTGTCCATACTTTACACATCCCAACTTATCTACCAGATATAAATCAGGTTTGAATATTTGTCCACTCCTTCGGGTACCTCCCGCACAAAATTTCGGATAAGTTCACCTTTAGATCTGCTCTCGAATCACTTTAATTTTTGTTTAAAGCAACTTGCATTCGCTGCCTCAATTACGACGGTAAAAGTTTTTTCAGGGGCAAGTCCATACTTCTTCAGAAAACTGTCCGAAAGGTGTAAAACCCCCATATGTCGCCATATGTAGTGGCAGGAGACCACTATAAATCTCGAACTGATCATCCGATTTTGTCCAAAATTTGGCCTTCGTCATATTTTGTCCAAACTTAGTCTCAGTTCGAAAATGGGCAATACCGGTCCACAACTTCCGGTATTTTCGCCCAATATTTAAAAATGTCACTAAAATAGTATGCGCAATGTCCCTTGAACGGGGCAACCAATTTGGTCCAAATTTGATATCTCCTAATATTTTGTCCACGATGACCCACGGAAAAGACTAGTTGGCTCGATATATCGATATCGAAACATATGACTCCCATAATAAGGTCCAATTCCATAATGGAATTCTTTCAAGTACCAATCCACCACATTCCATCCTAAATACATTCTTTCTGTCCGTAGATGAAAGTTTCAATTCACACAGGCAGAGGTTATATTTCGTCGGCAAAGCCGACTGATCCTTTTTTTAGTTGTTTGACCTATCCCACGGTCGAACAATTTTCGCGCCTAACAGGAAACTAATTATTCCATTTTAGTTCAGAATATTTTATTTTATAAAAAGTTCGGCCCGGCCGAACATAATGTTTTTTACTTGTTCTTGTTCACCAAGAACTTTACAATCATAAATTTCTGTTCATTAATTAGATTTTACTGTCCCCGAAACCTATCTTCCATGTAAGCTTGATATATGTTTTTATGATTCTAAGGGTTTAACAAATAACTTTACTATACCACAATGACTAGAAAATAATAAATTTCAAAGAAAAGAGTATTATATCGAAATTTCAGATGACATTATATCCTAATAATTCCTCTACATTTACAAAACCTTATACTAAATCAGTGGTTCGTAGGGTGTAGCACAATTCGTTGTCAGCATCATAATAAACTTCCTTTAGTTTTGGTTCACGTCAGAATACATCAACGTAAAGCACATAACAAACAATAAGTAAGACCACACCCCTCGACAAAAGTTTTTTGGTCCTCCCTTTAAGTATGGATGGCTTTGTTGTTTAACCGACAATAACATCGTTGCAAATGATTGTGTAATTTTCGCGTATTTTGGTAATATTAACTGTTTTTAAGCTGTTTGATGATTGGGGAAAACTAAACTTTTGTTTGATGATAGGTTTTGTGTGTGTGTGTGTATTTGCTGCATACACGTGACAAAGAGTCACATGGAGAAGTGGTTGGAAGGCCAAAATAAAGCCACAACTTAAAAAAGGAGGAAACTAAAACTATACCACCAACCGTGGATGGAATAAGATGAAAGCCAAGCCCGAACATGCATTATCGCTTACACATGTAGCACCAGCGACAAATTCGCTCCATTATAAACCGCCACATGATGCATGCATTGCATTTGGCTCATATGTTGGCTAGATGGTTTATTTGGTCATGATGATGTTTGCTGTTCTCTGCATCTACTTAAAGTTTGTTAGTCAAAGTTTGTTTCAGCATTCGGGTAGGGGTAAGCAGCTTTCTCAGAGCAAATTCAAAGGACCAAACCCACACACATTTGAGTGTTTTTTTAACTAAAACAAAACACAAAGCCACGCAAAATTTGATCAATGGATACATTTTGTAGGGGTAAGTGAATGGAGGGAAGGGACGAGAGAGAGACAGAAAGTCAATACCATAGACAAAATGTGCTGCTGATGCCTGTGTAGAAAAATGTCAACTTTTTTCCGGGATAAATAAAGTGTTGCTGGAGCAAGTAAATCCTTAAAAGTGTACGAAAACACTTGTATATTAAAACATCAACATCAACCTCTATATCAAAAGTATTGAAAATGTTTCTGAACAAAAAATATATGTTACAAAGTCAAAAATGTGTTTACCGCAATGAACTAGCAAATGGGAGAATCCCAATGAAAATTAACAGCTGCAAAAAGAAAGAGAGACTGCTCTAACTGCTAGACTGCTCTAACAAAGAGTACTTGAAGAGTACGAGTTATTTGGGAGTTTTCGCTAGTACTCCTGGTTTAAAGATAAAAGCGGGTTTCTAAATGCTCGAAAAGAGTAAGGTAAGTGAAATCGGATGAAAAACAAACTTATTTATTTTTGGCGTTTGTGTGTTCGAGTGGGAGTAAACTCCTTAAAGTCAACTCTACCAGTATTTCGAACATTTTCACTCTCCCTTTTATTTTCATGCAAACACATATTCTTTAAGTACTCGTAGTACTTTTTACCCGCGAGAAAATTGGAAATATGCTTCGCGAGTGACGATGATCTTTCGATTTTGGATTTTTACTCGTAGAGGTACTCCCGCTCGACTTCGAGGGAGTATTTCGGAGCTCTGTACATTAGAGACGGCTAAGAATTATGGCCTGATTCACTAAGACTGTTAGAATAAAAAATTCTTCGAAATACTAGCAAACTTCTGTTTTTTACAGTGTTTCGTTGACAATATTTGAATTGTTTTTATTTTCAATCAAACTAACATTTTCCACTACATAGGAGTTTGGAAATAATTCGAACGAATTTAAAACAACAAATATGGACGATGGTAAATTAAAAATAATTTCAGCTCAAATGTTTCAAATACAGAGTAAATTGGTTTCAACTTATTTGTTGGCTTTAAGTGCGATTTTATCTCTTGTTTCCTCATAACCTTTAAAAATAAGGACAAGTAGGTTGACTGGCAGGTCGTTAGAGCATAAATACCATATAAACCCACTTTGTATAATTTTGGGGAAGTATTTCAAGAAAATGCCAGTCAAAACACTGATGCAATAATTGATAGAGACATATTGCACATTTTACGCTGGGTTAAGTAAAATGTCCCACATAAATAAGATTGATGTAAAAAGTTGCTTTAATTTAGTTACCGTAATGTAGTCATCACAACGAACTTTTTAAACATTTTCTCCTCTGTCTATTTTACTTTGGCTTCCAATAACGGAGAAAAATTGCACAGTTTATGTGAATGTGTCTATTTGTGTGTGTGTGTGCAAGTGTGCCAGATCCAGCGCATATTGTCTGGATGAAGACACTAATGCAATTTCCAATAACCATCAAGTGCAAACTTTAATAATATACAGTATACAAACACATGGACACGTACACACACTCATGTACATACACAAATTGTTCATTTGCTGCTGACCGTAATATTGATGCCGGTGTTGATGTGACCAAATGACCATGGATGGTTGGTTATTTTAAAGCATTCTATCAGCAGCAGGAGAAAATCTGTTGAGCTGTAAGTTTCAACTTTTCCTATGTTTGCGGTAACAATCAGGCGTAAAAATATCGCAACAGAAGACCTGCCAATGGTTCGTATGCTTCTTTTTTACTCTAGAAAAAAAAAACGTTTGCATTGACAAAAAACGAAAGAATGTAGTATAATGTACAACAAAAACAACAATATAATATGCAAAACTCGAAACCAACATATAGTTGTGCCTGGGACCATATTGTCTGATAGTTAGCAGTGACATGTCGCATGCATATGTTATGCTAGCCTGAGGGCAACAAATTAAATAAATTATGTTTTCGGGATTAGGAAGTCGAAATTTAGATGTGCTACATTAGTTCGACATAAACGATTATTAACAAAAGTATATAAACCCCAAATCCTTTTGCTTCTGGAAATGTACACAACTATTTTCATAACAATCTCCGCTTGTTTCTTTCCATGGCTTCAACCCATTTTAACACATTATTTGACATAAATTTAGCCACAGCTTCCACGCAAATTAACTTTTAAGGCCAATATTTTTTGCCAAGTCTAAAAACATTTCATTTTATCCGAAAGCATTTAATTTGTATAATATTCAACCACATTTCGCGAGTTATTAAAGGCTAAACCTTGGCTTCAACTATGTTACATTTTCAAAAATATTGCCCATATATTACCTGATTATCTTTTTCGGGTCTACATGAGCGGCACTCATAAAATATATTGTTACGGAATAAGGGTTTAACTTAATTCTGTGTAGACGTTGTTTTATTCCCCGATACGATTTGTAACAAATAAAACGATGGTTCGTTTTGGATTACGATTCTACAATGCTTTAGTGAAGTTATTCACTTATACACGGAAGACTTTATTTCTCTACTAGCACACAGCTAACTCTAGTAACTAATAAGCACACAGCTTTACTCTATTCAGGTTACTACTCACTTACACTGACGATTTTAAGTCGCGGTCGGAAATACTACTCCATCGCCCAGCCGCTCCTTTGCCGTATTTATAAGTGTCCGCTGACTGTTCTAGTCTCCTTAACGTAGAATGTTCGACAGTGATCACGCGACATGCTAGTGGATTCGCAAATACACATACTCGTATACAGACAGACGAATTAATTTAAACAACGAATGTGGGCAGATGTAGTAAATAAGGGAGAGGGCCAGGGGTACCAACAAATGACGTCACAATGCAAGCTACAACTGAATGCCGCAAAACTAATGAAAAGAGAGTGAATTGAAAGCGTATAAAAAGAGCAATAGCAAAACAAACATAGAAAAGTTGTGATTTGAATTCTATACAGTAATTGTTGTTGAAAATTTGATTTAAATAAACTAGATGCCTACATTACAATTCAAATTCTTAAATTAACAGAAATTCGTCTTAATTAGAAATTATTTGACGGGTAAATACCCGGTAATACCCATTTGTGGGTATTTACTATATTGAATCGCCAATACAACATCTTACACCCAATTCTTGGGTATAGGTTGTGAAATCGTTTCAAAATGGACAGTTTTACAATACTTTAAACAAGTGGGTACATACTTGGGTAAATACCCGAGTATTTACCCAAATGTTGGGTAAAAACTCTTTACCTGACGAACCACTTGACGTAGACTGACGAAATTTGGCTCAAATCTTACTTATATCAAGAGAACATCTGGTATTGAAAATTGGATCTCTGGGTCCATGTTTTGATATAGCCCCCCTTTTACAGTAACTCCCGATTTAAGGTATTTTTCACCTATTAGCCACATTTTACAACCAAATTGGCTGTAATTTGGCACAGTGAGTCCTCAATGAGTAGAATATATCCTTGCAAAAATGTGTTAACGTAGGTCCACGTTTTCTTGTAGCCCCCATATAAGGGTACCCCGATTTCGAGTATTTACCCAAAAGTGGGTAAAAACTATTTAACTGTCGAACCACTTGACGTAGGCTAACAAAATTTGGCTCAAATTTTTCTTATATCAATAGTATTAAAGGTATTGAAAATGTAGTCCCTGGGTCCATGTTTTTATATAGCCCCCATATAGCCGTACCTCCCGATTTAAGGTATTTTTACCTATTAGCCACATTTTACAATCATACTGACTGTAATTTGGTACAGTGAGTTCCCAATATGTATGAAATATCCTTGCAAAAAATTGTCGACGTAAATTCGCGTTTTCTTGTAGCCCCAATATGGGTTTCTGAAATCGGGAGGTACGGTTATATGGGGGCTATATCAAAACGTGGACCCAAAGATCCCATTTTCAGTACCAGAAGTAATTTGATAGAACAAAGATTTCAGTCCAATTTTTGCAACCTACGTCAATTTGTTCGGAAGATAAATAGTTTTTACCCTACTTTTGGGTAAATACTCGAAATCGGGGTACTCTAAAATGGGGGTATAAGAAAACGTGGACCAATGTTGACAAATCTTTGCAAGGATATTTTCTACATACTGAGAACTCACTGTGTTTAGTTTAGTTAGGTAAAAAATACATTAAATCGGGAGGTACGGCTATATGGGAGCTATATCAAAACATGGGCCCAGTGATAATACCAGATGTTCTATCGATATAAGTAAGATTTCAGCCAAATTTCGTCAGCCTACGTCAAGTGGTTCGGCAGTTAAATAGTTTTTACCCAAGGTTTGGGTATATACTCGAAATCGGGGTACCCTTATATTGAGGCTATAAGAAAGCGTGGACCTACGTTGACAACTTTGTGCAAGGATATATTATACTCCTTGAGGACTCGCTGTGCCAAATTACAGCCAATTTGGTTGTAAAATGTGGCTAATAGATGAAAAATACCTTAAATCGGGAGGTACGGCTATATGGGGGCTATACGAAAACATGGATCCAGGGACTCCATTTTCAATACCTTTAATACTATTAATATAAAAATGTTTTGAGCCAAATTTTGTCAGTCTACGTCACGTGGTTCGGCAGATAAAGAGTTTTTACCCAGTATATGGGTAAATACTCGAAATCGGGGTACCCTTATATGGGGGCTATAAGAAAACGTGGACCTAGGTTGACAAAATTTTGCAAAGATATTTTATACTCATTGAGGACTCACTGTGCTAAATTACAGCCAATTTGGTTGTAAAATGTGGCTAATAGGTGAAAAATACCAGATGTTCTCTTGATATAAGTAAGATTTGAGCCAAATTTCGTCAGTCTACGTCAAGTGGTTCGTCAGTTAAAGAGTTTTTACCCAACATTTGGGTAAATCTATATATATACTAGCTGACGCGGTCCGCGTTGCCCCGTTTTTAATGTAAACATTTATAACCCATCTACATATTTATATATCTACACCTTTTTAGATTCAATTCGAATCATTTTAGTTGTAATTCGAGAATTCCAGTTTTAATTCGTAACATTTTATTTGTAATTCGAGAATTGCATTTGTAATTCGAAACATTTCAATTGTTATTCGAATTATTCCTTCAGAATAAAAATGAGTTATTAAGGCGATGTTCTTCAGCTGAAATCAAGATACAGGCCGCAATATTTAACATTGAACTTTGTAATGAATTTCTCCTAGGATATTTGATATTGGAAATGGGTCCACGTTTTGATATAAACCCCATGGAACTGTACCACCCGATTTTCGGTATTCGCCATTAAATGGGATTTAGTCTTCCTTGGGGTATAAGCATTCCCATTCTGTGTCCAGTTTTTGATAAAGCACCCGATGTTGGGTATTTTCAAGGGTCTATGGAGCATTTTTATTTCAGGAAGGTTCTATGGGAGCACTCTTTCTGTAAGAAAGAAATTTTGAAAACGTTTGAGAGTTATCTTGCACGCTAAGAATTTTGGTATGTGCCGGAAGGCACATTACCTCAGGGAGTATGGACCTACTTTAGAAAAAAATTGTACTGTCGTAACAAAACAAACAACAAACATTTTTAAATAGATCCGAGACGAGTTCTAAAACTGAACATTTCCCAAATTTTGTGTGGCAGGTACCCGAAGGACGGGACCGCTATAGTCCATATTCCAAGCCGAATGAAACATTACAATGTACAAAATTTAGTTAGTGTGTGCCTTCAGAGTTTCTTGGAGCCTTTTTGCCATATCTCAGGTAGTATGGTGGCCGCAAGAACAACTTGCTGAAATTCCAAAACGATCCGAGAGGAGGTCTTAAACTGCACTTTTCCCAAACCAATATAGTCCATATTCTAACCTGAGCTATATCTACAAAGTAAAATACGATGTGCAAAGTTTGGACCAAATCAATTACTCCCTTCGAGAGTTATCGCTCAAAACATTTTACAGAAAAATTTTGATCATTTGTGGTGTGTGTTGGGTACCCAAAGGAGTGGACCGATATGGCTCATCTCCGATCTTAAACTAAGTTTGGGTAAAATATTGAAAAATTTGATACTAATTAGTTGATCCGTTCGAGAGTTATTGTGCGCACCAGCCAGCCAGACGGACCGACATGGCTCAATCGACTCCAAATTGTCTGAAACGAATTTCGTCAAAACATACTCGGGGTCTAAAACCGTTATTTTGATGAGGTACATTTTTGGTCGTATCAAAGTGTATATACCCTCGTTTGCCTAAAGGCTGATGGTATACAAACAAACCTGTCGGCGCACAGTGCTTCAGCAATCGATTTTCCTGGCCAAAACCCCAATTTTTTGTCGTCACCGATTGTTAAATTCTATATGGGATTCGATACTAAACATATTGAAACTAAAAAAAACCAAAAAATGAGGTCAAAATATTAGAAGGTGTGGTAGAGCTGGCAAACTATCGATGTTCACAACATTAAATATTTTCGATATTCAAATTACCGGTAGCTATCGATATTATCGTTAATTTGAAATCACCATTAATCTATATAAATAAAAATCAAATGTCGTTCGTTGGTAATAGCATCAGTTGAGAACGGCTCGACCGATTTCGATAATTATTTCTTTAAAATGTGCGCCATAACCCGGCTTTGGTTTTTAGCAAAGAAAATTTGACCACGCCCATTTTTTTCAATTTCCAATTTTTATCATTTCTACAAAAACTACTGAACCGATTTTCCTGAAATTGCCAGGGAATGTACAGGGATGACCCCGGTAAAAATAGGCTACAAATTTAGTTCAATTTCGGAAGGGGTGGGATACTTCCCCTATACCCTATTTCTTTAAAAATGCTATATCTACATAAATAAAAATCACGACATTTGCAAAATTTCATATTTGCAAAAATTACGAATGTTGAGGATGGGTACATTTCCCACGCCTTTCTTTAAAACGCTATATGTATAAGCCAAACTTATGATTTGGAGCCAAAATAAATATGTTATATCTAGAAAACTGACTACCACTCCCACTCTTTTCAATACATATTTTTCCAAAACTAATGAACCTAATTTCGTGAAATTTTTAAAAAAATTTCAGGAATGTCCCTTGTTCAAAAATGCTATATATTAGTAGACGAATTTCGAGGGCCTATTGTTTTCTAATCGCTATATTTGCTAAACTTATGAGTGCATCGGCTTGCAACTTGCGATGGTTGCGCCCCCGATCAAGAATAACGATATATTTACGAATTTCCTTAAATGGTGAGGTTCAACGGTTCATCAGGCATGAAAAACTAAAACATATAAGTCTCAGTAAGCGGGAGAATTAGACTTAAATTTCTCGTTAACTTTTATAACTAGATTGCTTTATTGTAAAGACATGGGACGAGGACGATAAAAAATCCTAAGCAGAATCAATGGGCACAAAATTCGACAAAGTCCATAAGAGAGAAAAAAGGTTAGAGACAAAATCTGTTGATAAATTTAAAATCCTTCCCGGTTTGACAATGGACCGAAGAAGTGAAGTAGAAAATATCTATTTTTGAATTGTCAAGCATATAGTCAATAAAAATTGTCAATAAAACTAATTACGACGGGCCAACAACACGGACCGGGGTCTGCTAGTTTGTAAATAAAATTGCGGAAATGTCTATGCTTTTGTTGACATTTTGCACAAGTACTTCACAGAAATATAAAGGAGAAAAATCAATTGATTTTATTTCATAAAAAAAAACAACAAATACAATTTACTTTACAGAAAATTTGTACGTGTGACTACTGACTTACTTTCTCACATCCACAAAACCGAAAAGCCGCGCATTTTCATTTCATTTCAATAGATTTTAGGTTAGAGGTTTTTAATCCGATATTATCGATAAGACAAAACTATATATCGATATTGAATTTTAAAAAAATAATCGATACTATCGATAGTCCCATCAATTTTCTGTCAGCGCTATGGTGTGGACGTGGTGTGCTCCTAAAGATGACAATTTTTTCGCAATTTTGGAAAATACGTAATTTTTGCACATTTCTAGAGATATAATAGCTATTTCTATTTTTTTGGAAACTATAATAGATTTTGTGTTCTTTTTTCTTTTTTTAGGTAGGTAAAATAGTGGCCGTAGCACCGTTTCAATAAATTATTTATTTGTTTAAATATTTATTACAATTAAAAATTATAATAAACTTATAGCTATGCCGTAGCGTTTACACGAAGTGAACTATTTTATTTTTTCTCAAGTAATAAATAATCGTGAAATTTCAAATTTAGTGGACTAGAACTTTTAGGGAGCAGCCTAGAACAAGGTCTTGTTTTCGCAGAACCATGCATGAGAGTATCCACTTTCAGCTCATACATATATACTTCTGTACCATTTCCACTCCGTGCGTTTAACATTTTTTTATTTATTTATTTATTTTTTTTTTTTTTTGAAATTAAATTAATTGTAAAAATATGTGTGTTTTCATACGGTTTCGAATATAAATTATAGCTTTTTTACAAAATTTTTCATTTTTTAATATATGAGTTTTTATTAGTTATATGAGTTTTATGAAAACCCAATTTATTTTTTTTTTTTAGAAAAAAGTTTTTATTTTTTTTTTTTTCTTTTAAAGTTTTGTACTTTTAGATAAGAACATTTTGAATCACTGTGCTTTGACAACTTCCTAAACTTCTTTTAAAACAAGGTATCTTTTTAGCACGTTTAGGTGATTGACCCTGCACCACACTGCGGTTAGGGGTATTATGTCATTGTGCATTTGTATGTAACATACAAAAGGAAACGAGATATATCGATAGTTCATTCTAGGCATATACATATGTACATAGAATAACAATCTGAGTCGCTTAATGCATGTCCGTCCGTCCATTCGCAACGTAGCATTTATTGTCCTATTCAGCTGAAAAGTGGGGTGTATAATTTTTTAGCTCTATTGCTTTCGGTGAAAATCGGTTCAGATTTGGATATAACTCCCCTACATATTTTCGGCCGATTTCACGTTTTTGCTGCATCAAACACGCTATTTATGTCCGATTTCGATTAAATTTAGAATGTGTGACTCAATTCCGTCTAGATAAATGTACCTAACTTTAGCGAAATCGGTTCAGATTTGTATATAGGTCCCATATATAGTTTCGGCCGATTTCACGTTTTTGCTGCACCATGAATGTGTACCTGAATTCTGGCTAAAACTAAATATGCCAATAAAAATAGAAATCGGTTCAGATTTGGATATAGCTCCCTTATATATTTTCGCCCGATTTAACGTATTTGCTACGCCAAACAAGCTATATCTGTCCAATTTTGGAATGTGTGAACGAAATCAGTTCAGATTTGTTGTGGTGTAGGGTACCATATAGTCAGGCCCGCCCGACTTTGATCCTTTCCTTGCACGCTTATTTTTATTTTAATCATTTATTTATTTTTTTGTACAATCGGAGTCCGAGGTAAATATCTGTCGGAAACGCCGAATGATTCTTTTACTAGATTCATATTATTTTCTAACAATCTCAATATGTCAATATTGTGTTTTCAAATCATTCTGAGTGTCCTTATGTTGCTTGTAGAGTATCTTACCAAAAAGTACCGCATAGAACATTTAATGAATTTAGAGAAACATACATGCATTGTCACAGATTCTAGTTTTTTTTTCCAAAAAATATAAAGGACTGAAAGAAAAATTTACCAAATATACAACATATTGCTAAAAGCAATTTATAAACATATTACACTGCTCACGTCACACATAGCTCTCTTACACATGATGTCTAACACAAGCGACACCAGTGACTGGACTGCTGCTGGCTGGCTGGCTAGCTAGAAGTACTACATCAAGATTGCAGCAGTAGATTCAAGTCGTGCATTAACTAAAACAACACAGAACTGTGCATTGCCATTCAGTCATTCCCAGCCATATTCACGAGCCATTCAATATTGCCAGTCGAGTCTAGAGAATCGAGTCACTCGGTTATATTGTCGACAATAAATCAATGTTTAGTCAATGCATGGTGACATCAATTTCTCCAAAAGTGTCTGCAATTTCAACAAAACTATCGATAAAATATTTAACTCAAAATGTAAACATTTCAATTTCAAATAATTCACCGCTTTTTTCTTGAAACGCTTTTGCCGTTAAATGTTTTTAAAGCTATGTTGGCAGTCGCTTGTTCTACGTTGAAGTGTGAACAGTGGGAGGGATATAATTTCAAAATCAAAAAAATCATTGTATTTAGTACCAAACATCTATTTTTAAGAAAATATCAAAATCGTAACTGTTTTCAATCCAACAAAATAATTGTCCGCAATAAGAAGAAATTCAAAGGAATTTGGTTTCGAGTCGTCTTAGAAAAATAAGTCATCATTTTCCTCCTAAAGTCATATCAGATTATTGGTAACATTTTCCCAATACAAACTGGAACTACTGTATTGCTTTTTCGTCACATAATGTATTGAATTTCTCAACTGCACACTGAAAGCGTCTATTTTATTCCCAAGCATTTCAATTGCATTCATGATATGCCACATGATTTTTAGTGAACGAATAAATCATTGTGTACGTGTTTGTGTGAGTGTTTCATTCAACCAGCATCCTTTGCCGATAGTTGTCACATCTTCTCTTTTATTTGTTTCAAATATGTATGTGTACATACCCAGCAAGCATTTTCTATCGCCAATTACCCGAAGTAGTCACTCCCGGGCGATAGAAACACACATCCGCGATATCGCATTCTAATTGATGTAGGCACA